>NW_012119821.1:10967900-10975393 GCF_000951035.1 Colobus angolensis palliatus | reverse complement strand
GAACAAGTGATTATGGAGGAAGATGTTCATCACAGCACTTTTTATAGGAAATAATTAAAACCTTACACATCAAACCATAAAAAATAGATTAAAGAGACTATAGTATAACAGTTTGGTAGAATTATACTGCATTTTAAATGGTCATTTACAAAATGAGTAATAACATAGAAGAATACTTAGAGTATATTACGTTTTTTAAAAGTCCCTAAGGACTGAGGGACAAGAGATATCACTAGAAGTAAATATGTCCAATTGTATATAGCTGCTACATTCAGATAGTCAAACAACCTGAGGCTTAGTTTTATTTCTTTTAAAAATTCTCATACTTGGCTATATTTAAAACTTCATAATTCGTTGTAAAATGTTCTGCCAACAACAGAGAAAATATAATAAAAATGTAAATACAATGGCCTTGGAAGACCATCATATAAGTAGGAAGGATAAGATTACAAAAGTGTCTGTTTTATTTAGATACTTTTTCTAACCTTATCTTTCCTACATTTTCACATCTCAAGGAGGAGGAGAATGAAGAAGAGAGGTGCCACATGAATTTCTAAGAACCAATTTTGCTGTTTTCTAGCAATAAACTAGATGTGTATTCGTGGGTCTGGATCACTAGCTAGCTGAATAAAGGAAACTAAAGTACGAATCACTTTTCTTCGTGTGATTGAAACTGAGATCTTCAGGTTCAAAGCAAAGAAGTAGAAAGCAGAAAACCTGAAATGACAGGTAAATAAATGCATAAAGGTAACTCTTGATTAACCTCCTCAGGTGCAGGCCGGCCTTCCTCTGCTCTTGTTATGGTACATCAATTAACCAACTATTTCTGGCGACCCTTAATTTTTCCCAGTGGCTCATAAAAACTTTTCCTTCCTGGTTTGAGAGATTTCATAAAATCATACTCTCCCTTCTTTGAGACTTTACATCTTAACATAAAATTGACGCCTAAGAGGAGTTTAACATTGCTCATTAAAGGCAACACTACTTCATTTCTCTTCTTTTAGGCAGAGTTTTGAAGTGGAAAAGAATACAAGTAATCAACCCAACTATTCTTCTTTTAATGATTATAATAGTGGTTCTCCTTTTCTTCAAAAAAATGGAGAAAAATTTGGACACCCCTCAAATCTGAAAGCAGTAGCAGATGGTGGAAACTTAGTTAGGATTTGTTGAAGTTATAGAGAACAACTTCTATTCAGTTTTGAACATATGTACTTCAACCATTGATGACTCCCAGAGATAATAAAATAGCCACAAGCATAGAAGACGGCACACACACACAAGCACACACACACATACATGCACACAGAGAGAGAGAGAGAGAGACCATTACAGAAAAGATATAAGAAGTAGATTTAGCAGAGTGTTTTTTAGTGTAAAGTAGCCAAATAAAGAGATATAGATGACATGAGAGACATTTTTATCCTGCAGAACTCTTAAGAGGCTAGGGTCTTGGAGAGACAAAGCAAGAAGGTGTTATGGGTGAGACACAGATTAAAAACAGGAAGATGGTTTATAAGTTAATATAAAAAGAAGATGCTCCCTTTTTAACACCAAATATAGAACACTAAAGCTACGCACACACCCTTCAATGAGAGACATGCAATGTTCTCTATAGATATTAAACAATCTCAGATGAAAGACACTCACATGTCAATAAATAAGGATGCTCTAGGAAAAATGGCCTCCTGTTTGGCCACTCCAAGAAAAAGACTATGCACAATACACAAATAGATTAAAAGTAAAAAGATAGGGAAAAAGATATCCTGTGCAAACAGTAACCAAAAGGGATCTGCAGTGGGTATACCAATGCCAGACAAAATACATTTTAAGACAAAAAAATATTTTTAATTAAAAGGAAGACTCTACATGCACTAGGATGTCTATAATTTTTTTTTTAATTTAATGAATAATAAGTATTAGCAAGGATGTGGAGAAATTGGAACACTCATGTATTGCTGATGGAAATGTGAAAGAGTGCAGTTACTGTGGAAAAGTTTGGCAGTTCCATAAATTATTAAAAATAGAGTCACCATATAGCCTAGCATTCTACTCAGAGAATTGAGAACATAGGTTCGCATAATTGTTAATAGCACCCCTATTCATAGTAAGAAAAAGGTGGAAACAACTCAAATGTCCTTTAACTAAATGAATACATAAAATGTGGTATATCTATAAAATGGAATTCTATTCAGCCATAAAGAGAAATGAAGTATTGATATGTGATGCAACATAGATGAAACTTGAAAACATGCCAATTGAAAGAAGCCAGTTTTAAAGGCCACATCTTATGTGGTTTCATTTATATGAAATGTTCAGAACAGGCAAAGCAATAGAGACTGGAAGTAGATTAATGGTTGAAAATGTTCTGGAATTAGATAGTGGTGCTAGTTGTACAACACGTAAATATATTTAATGCCACTACATTGTTCACTGTAAATGGTGAATTTTTATATGAATTTGATCTCAATAAATAAATAGATGATAGTGTATGAGAAGAGGTTGGATGTTGCCTAATGTATACTTGTGTTTGAAGATAGAGAAATGCACAAGACTTTGCCTGTTTTAAGATTTTTTTAATTACAGAACAATATTTTTCCAATGATAAAATGTCTACAAGGAAGAGCCCTTTTAGGTGAGCAATTGAGAAGTGTTGCTGGTCTGCATTCATATTCTTTTTACCTCCTAAAAGTATTATCTCCCTTTCATGTCACATACATTTTATTTACTGTAAGTATACTGTGAAAGCACAAAGGAGGAAAAAAAATGAAATCTGATTTCCCCTCTAGAAGAAGAAATTTCTATTTGCACCGATATACAAATATATTGCAAATAGAAACTTACACATCAGTGTCTAAAACAGCAAATAGACTCAGACCTTAGCTAGTTAAAACATAAAACGTGTTATATTCTAAAAAAAAATGAAAATTTTAATTTAGTTTTTTAACTGATGAATGTACAACAAAGAAATCTAAAATCATTTTCCTGTTCTACTTAATTACATTCCTTATTTATTTCCATTAATGAAATCAATTAGAAGCAATATAATTTTGTGTATTTTCTTTGTTTTTATTTTGGCTAACACCTGATTTAGGAAAGCCTTGTCCTTTGTATATAATCTTCATAATGTAAATATATAAAACTAGTGGAAGTTTTTTTCCCTTATTTTGTTTTTTTAACTTTTATTTTCAGTTTAGGGGTACATGTGCTCTATACATATCTGAAAGCAAACTGATGAGTTGCATTGATACTGAATTTTTAGATCTTGAACTAATTAGATTTCTACATCTATACAAAAAAATGTACGATGATGAATATGGAACATTCATGAAAGGTCAGTACGTGCATAATGCATCTAATATGGCCAAGAACTCTTTAAAAGAGCAATTTGCTTATGAAACATTTCTTACATATAAAGATATTTTTAAAAATTAATTCTTAACATGACAGAGGAGGAAAGAGTTCCTCATTTTAACACAAGTTTATAATTCAATCATTTTTATGTCAGTAACTTTATACATTGCCTGAAGGAAGACTGAAGGCCATGGGTAGCAAATATGATAACAAAATTAAGTTTGAAATAATTATGCTTGCTCTTTGAAATTTTTGAGAACAACCCTTAGTCTCTTGATGGTTCCATTTTCTCTCAGATAAACAGCAACTTGTGGGCAGCCTCCTCTCAGACTCACTTACATCTCAATCAAACAAAAACACTATAGCCAATCCCTTTCTCACCTCCCTCATACACACCATCTCTACAAAGCCTAAATCTAGGTAGCCCCTTCTTTTCACTTTCCCCTTTCTTTGGAATCCTAGCTCACCTTCCCAAGGTTTTATTTTCCTCTACATTCTCTCTCTCCCCAGTAGCTTAGTCTATCCTCACTGATAGATTCTTCCCTCAGTAAGCAAAGTCAAGCTTCTCCAATCCTAAAAACACAAGCAAAACACTCTCCCTTGATTTTCTGCTCCTCCCTCGTTATTTTGCTATCTCCTTTCCTCTCAGCCAAGCTTCTTGAATAGAGAATTTAAGCAATTCAAAGTCTCCATTTCTCACCTCTTCATTCACGTACTTCACTGGTTTTAAATTTTCATTTGAAAATTACGTATATATATGTGTAATTTCCTCATGATCTCACCACTTCTTAAGAAAAATGATATGTTAAAACATGAAAGTTTGCCTTCTCCATTTATGCCTCTCTTTGTCAGGCTCCTAGAAAACTATGCCAAGGCTTTCTCTGGGATAAAGATGAGCCATCTGCAGGGTAGCACTAAAACATAAAACTTGCTCTTTTATTCCTCTGAAGTAGTTTATATACCTTACCATCAGAAGGAAGCAACATCATGCAATAGTTTTCAATTATTTTATCTCCCTCAATGTCATGAGAACTTTTACATGCTTAACAGCTTTGAATATTTCTATGAGAGAAGAAAGGAAATATACTTCTCAGTGTCCTAAATGTGAAAGGAAAGGTAGTATCATTGTTGGTATTTGGTACACAAAAAAAGGAGCATTGGACTAGATTGCATCATGGAGCTTAATCACAGATAAACCTCTTATAGGGTGATATGGTTTGGATTTGTGTCCCCGCCCAAATCTCATGTGGAATTGTAATCCCAGTGTGGGAGGAGGGGCCTTGTGGGAGGTGATTGGATCATGGAGGTGGATTTGCCCCTTGTTGTTCTTGTGACAGGGAGTGAGTTCTCAGGCAATCTGGTTGTTTAAAAGTGTGTGACACCTCCCACTTTGCTCTCTCTTCCTCCTGCTCCAGCCATGTAAGTCGTGCCTGCTTCCCCTTGGCCTTCCACCATGATTGTATATTTCCTGAGGCCTCTTTAGCCATGCTACTTGTGCAGCCTGCAAACATATGAGTCAACTAAACTTTTTCCTTTATAAGTTGCCCAATCTCAGGTAGTTCTTTATAGCAAGGCAAGAATGGACTAATACATAGGGCTGTCTTCACTCTTTACGTTTCTTAAGTAATTGGAAGAAAGAAGTCACACAAGCAAGAACAGAGAAACTAATGGGAATAATATGTAATAATCACTTTATATAATCTTAAGTAGAAATAGAAGGGTTTTTGTTGAAGAGCCTTTCTAGCTGAATCTGTCCCTTGGTGTTCTGAATCTTTAACTCATTGTCTTATAGGAAGAACTCATTCATTGACTTGGGATCTGGTCAGAAGAAGAGTTTCAGCCAGTAATTTCCTTAAACACCACACCAACTGACTTCTAAGAGTTTTCCTTTTTTTTCTTGCATTTATCTGTACTTATCTATGGATGTTCACAAAACACAGAATAAAACAAGAATTGCATTTCAAACAAACTCAAATGCTATAGGATTTACTTTTACAGTTCTGGCTCCCAAAGCAGCAAGAGTAGGCTAGCCCTGAGAAGGCCAGGCAGTGGTCAAGTAATCACTGATTCAGTCCCCGGAATATTAAAGGAAAATACTGTATCTCTTGTTTCAAGAAGGCTGACTGGAAAGAAAGGAGAAGACAGAGGAATAATTAGATGGGAGATCAGGATCAAGGGAGGGTGTTTTCCTTGTGTTTTTAGGATTCAAGGGGACTGGATATATATATTTACTGGGGATTGGGCAGTATTGGCCTATATCTGAGAAGGAAGACCAGTCAAAAGCTAAAATAGTGAATATTAAGACCGTTGAGCAGTGTCAGAAAAGCAAGTCTTCTATATCCATTATTTCATGTGATCAACACATTATATGAAAATGCCAAAGGCTAAGGGAATCTTCTGCATAGAATCTTTTAGTTTGTTTTCTTGAAGGAAGGTGTCTTAGTCTGTTTTGTGTTGCTATAACAGAATACCTGAGACTGGGTAATTTATAAAGAAAAGACTTTTTTTGCTCACAATTATGGAAGCTAGGAAGTCCAAGAAGCATGGCACCTGCATCTGCTTGGCTTCTGGGAAGGGTATCATGTTGTGTTACAATGTGGTGAAGAAGTAGAAGAAGTGGGCATGTGCAAAGAGGTCAAACATGAAAGTCAACCTCACTTCGTAACAACCTGGCAGAAACAAATTCATTCCTAGAAAAACTAATCCATTTTCATAAGAACTATTTCAGTTTCTTGAGAAAGATATTAATCTATTTTAATGACCTAATGATCTCTTAAAGACATGATCTCCCAACATGGTTGTACTGGGAATTAAGGTTCCAACATGAGTTTTGGCAAAGACACCTAGACCACAGCAGGACTCCCTTATAGACACAAAATCGAAGCCCAGAAGGACTGAGTGACACAACTAGTTAGTGGCTGATCAGTTGCATGAGGGATCCAGTTCCCCTTCTGAGGCCACTGTGCCACTGCTGAGGTGGAAGAGAAGAAGAAGAGAAAGGAGAAGGGAAACATTTGACACCTACTTAACATGGGATTATTACCATCTCTCAGCGGTCTTTTCTGTTTTCTACAAAATAAATTCAATTTCCTCATTGATTTGTTGCCACAAATACCTTACTTGCAGAGATCTGAATTACTACAAACATGTGCCCCAGTTTCATGCTGAGTAAATGTGCAGTCAGGGTGTTCACATATCATCTTTTGCTTGACATCTCTACTCTCTGTATGACTTAAATGATAATAGCCAATAATACTACCATTCATTAAGTACCTACTGTGAACCAAAGATTTTGTTACAATTAACATATCATATCTTCCTCACTAAAACTCCATAAAATGTGATTTATTAATTTCCTTCTTGAACTTAGGAAACCAAGGCTTAGGAAGTTAAATAAGTTGCCCAAGGTCACATAGTCAGGAAGTATTGGACCATGATATAAACACAGGTTTACCCAACTGTAGAATTCAAATCTTCAACAACACCACCACTCTGTCTTAATCCTAACTGCGATCTTCTCTTCAGGGTCCCATGTTACCCTCATATCTGAGAGTCACAATTGTCCAAAATCACTGATAATAATTCATCTTTTTGTGAGAGAGCTCAAACTCAGAGTTATTTCTTTTCTTTTCTCAGATTGATAGTATTTGGTTATTTTTTCAAATTTATTTATGTATTTTAAACTGACAAATAAAATTGTATGTACTTATTAGGTACGACTTGATACTTTGAAGTATATAAACATTGTGAAATGACTAAGTCTAACTAAAATATACGTTACTTCACATAGTTATTTTATGGAGAGCATTGTTCAAAAATACAATATATGGTCATTAACTATGGTCATCATGCTACAGATCTCTTGAACTTATTCCTCCTAATTGTAATTTTGTATCCTTTGACCAATGTCTCTCCGAATCACCCCCTCACCCACTCCCTGCCAACCAGCCCAGCCTCTGGTAAACAAGATGCTTTTCTGCTTCTATCAACAATTTTAGATTTCATATATGAGTGAGATCATATGGTATTTGTTTTCCTGTGCCTGGCTTATGTCACTTAACAGAATGTCATAGAGGTTTATTCATGTTGTCATAAATAACAGAATTTCTTTCTTTTTATGGCTGAATAGTATTCCATAGTAT
>NW_012119821.1:10966514-10967660 GCF_000951035.1 Colobus angolensis palliatus | reverse complement strand
AGATATCTCTTCGACATACTGATTTCATTTCTTTGGTTTATATACCTACTAGTAGGATTGCTGAATCGGAAGATTTGAGGGAGTCATGGCTCAGCTCACAACTCCTGGACTGTATGCTCTAACTCTGAGGAACTGGTATCAGTCCCCAGAATTTGTTCTCTGGTAACTTGAGATTAGGAACCCACTGCACTGGCAGTGCCACAGTGCTCCAGGATCAGGGTGTCATAGCACTCTGATGGATGGTGACACTCAAAGCTTTTTGTATGGTGGCAGCAGCAGGATCTGTCCTCATTTGCATGTGCCAGTGGCAGTGGCAGCAGCAGCAGAGCAGGGTGGACTTCTCTGCTGTGGCAGGATGCTGGCGGGTTCTGGGGCACTGACCTCTGAGAAGGCATTCACAGTAGCAGAGGAGGCAGCATGGCTGAGGGGGCCTCTGGCAATTATGTGCACAGTGGTGCTGGTGATGGTGTTAGCACAGCGGGCAGGGTGCTGGTGGAGTATTGATAGTATAGGACTGAGCGTGCCCTCTATGAGCATTCACACAGGTGGAGATGGCTGCTCAGGGTGGGGAAGGGCCCACGCTTCTCTGTGCCTAGTTTCACTCCCATGGCAGTGTTGTCACAGGGGTGGGGTGCAGGGGGTCGGCTGGCAGGCTCTGTGCCTGCCAAGGCTTTAACTGCAACGGAGATTTGGCAGGGTTTGGGGTGGCAGGGAGCCAGGGGATAGAGTGTACTCATGCTGGCATTTCTTCTTGGTTATTCAGTTTGCTGGGTGTATAATTGTCCATAATAGTCTCATAATCCTTTATATTTCTGTGTTATCAGTTTTAATGTCTCCCTTTTCCTCTCTGATTTTATTTGAGTCTTCTTTTTTTCTTAGTCCAACTGGCAGGTTTATTAATTTTATCTTTTTTCTAAAACAAAACCACAACTCTTTGTTCTGCTGATCCTTTCTGTTGTTTTTCTAGTCTCTATTTTATTTGTTTCTGCTCTGATGTTTATTATTTCCTTCCTTCTACTAATTTGGGGCTTAGTTTATTCTTTTTTCAAGTCCTTGAAATAAAATATTAGGTTGTTTACTTGATATCTTCTTTTTTGATGTAGGTGTTTATTGCTATAAACTTCCATCTTAGAAATGCTTTTGCTG
>NW_012119821.1:10960493-10965689 GCF_000951035.1 Colobus angolensis palliatus | reverse complement strand
ACACCAACATGGCACATGTATACATATGTAACAAACCTGCACGTTGTGCACATGTACCCTAGAACTTAAAATATATAAAAAAAAAAAAGAAAAGAAAAGAAATGCTTTTGCTGCATCCCAGAAGTTTTGATATGTTGTGTTTCCATTTTCATTTGCTCAAGACACTTTTAAATTTTACTTGTAATTTCTTCATTGACCTATTGGTTGTTCAAGATGTTGATTTTTCATGTATTTGTGAATTTTTCAAAGTTCTTCCTGTTATTTTTAGTTTTGTACTATTGTGGTCAGAAAAGATACTTGATGTGATTTCAATCTTCTTAAACTTGTTAAGATTTGTTTTGTGACTTAATGCATGATCTAGCCTAGATAATGTTCCATCTACACTTAAGAAGCATGTAATTTCTGCAACTCTTGAATGAAATGCTCTGCATGCATCTGTTAGGTCTATTTGGTCTAAAGTGGAGTCTGGGTCCAAAGTCTCAGTGCTAATTTTCTGTCTGGATGATTTTTCCATTGCCGAAAGTGGGGTGTTAACGTCCTGTACTGTTACTGTACATACTATTATTGTCTATCTCTCCCTTTAAATCTGTTCATATACGCGTTGTATGTTTAGGCGCTCTAATGTTGGATGCATATATATTTGTAATTGTCATATCATGTCCTCCTGCAGATTAACCCCTTTATCATTATATAATGGCCTTTTTCTTTTTTTTTTCTCCAGTTATAATATTTATGGCAATGCTTGTTTTCTTATATACTGGAGTTTTTTGTTTTTTTTTTTTTGTTTATTTTATTATTATACTTTAAGTTCTAGGGTACATGTGCATAACATGCAGGTTTGTTACCTATGTATACTTGTGAATAATGGCCTTTTTCATCTTATTTCCGTTTTTTACTTAAAGTCTATTTTGTCTAATACTCATCTAATATGCACCTAATATGCATCTAACAATTTTAATTTCCACGTGCATGTAGTATCTTTTTTCATCCCTTCTTTCAGTCTATGTGTGTCCTTACAGCTGAAGTGAGTCTCTCATTTGCAGCATATACTTAGATCTCATCTTTTTAAAAGTCCATTTAGCCATTCTGTGTCTTCTGATTGGATAATTTAACATATTTACATTAAAAGTAATTATCACTAGATGAGGACTTAACCACTGCCCTTTCACTTGTTTTCTAGTTGTTCTGTAGATTATTTGCTCCTTTCATTCTCTTTTGCTGTCTTCCTTTATGATTAAGTGTTTTTCTCTAGTAGTATGTTTTTATTCCTTTTTTGTGCACATCTACCGTAGGTTTTTGCTTTGTGATCACAATGAGGCTTACCAAAAAAAATCTTATAATCAAAACAAGTTATTTTAAGGTGATAAATTAACTTCAATTAAAAAAAAAAAAAACTTTACACTTTTACTCCACTGCCCCGACTTTGAATTTTTATCATAATTTACATCTTTTTGTATTGAATATTCCTTAACAAATTATTATAATTATTTTTAAGTTTGTCTTTTAATCGTCACACTAAAGGTACAAGTGATCTTTTTTTTTTTTTTACCACGATTACAGTATTAGAGTATTCCGAATTTGATCAGTATACTTTTACCAGTTTTATACTTTCATGTGTTTTCATGTTACAAATTATTATAATTATTTTTAAGTTTGTCTTTTAATCGTCACACTAAAGGTACAAGTGATCTTTTTTTTTTTTTACCACGATTACAGTATTAGAGTATTCCGAATTTGATTGTATCCCTACTTTTACTAGTGAGTTTTATACTCTCAGATGTTTTCATGTTACTCATTAGCATCCTTTTCTTTCAGCTTGAAGAACTGTCTTTAGCATTTCTTGTAAGACAGGTCTGATGATGATAAACTTCTTCAGCATTTGTTTGTGTGGGAAAGTATTTATCCTTTTCTCCTTCTTCTTTATTTTTTTTTTCATTTTGAGACAGGGTCTCACGCTGTCACCAAGGCTGGAGTACAGTGGCATTATCATGGTTCACTGCAGCCTCCGCCTCCCAGGTTCAAGCGATTCTCCCGCCTCAGCCACCCAAGTAGCTGGGATTACAGGTGTATGCCACCACACCCTGCTAATTTTTTGTGTTTTTAGTAGAGATGGGGTTTTGCCATGTTGGCCAGTCTGGTCTCAAACTCCTGGCCTCAAGTGATCCATCCACCTGTCCTCCCAAAGTGCTGGGATTATAGGTATGAGTTGCCATGCCTGACCCTTCATTTATAAAGAACAGATTTTCTGGGTACAGTATTCTAATTGGTAGTTGTTGTTGTTTCTTCCCTTCACCACTTTGAGTATATCATCTCAGTCTCCTGGCCTATAAGATTTCTAGTGAGAAGTCTGCTGCTATGTGTACTGGAATTCCTTTATATGTTATTTGCTTCTTTTCTCTTGCTGCTTTCAGGATTCTCTATCTTAGATGTTTGACATTTTGATAATAATATGTCTTGAAGTAGCCCTATTTGGACTGAATCTGACTGAAGATCTTTGACCTTCCTATAATTAGATATTTATATCTTTCTCCAGGTTGGGAAAGCTTTTTGGCTATCATTTCTTTAAACACACTTTTTGTCCCTTTATTTTTCTCTTCTGCTTCTCTAACTCCTATGACTCAAATATTTTCTCTTTTGATACGTTCTCACAAATCCCATAAGCTTTCCTCATTTCTTTTCATTATTTTTCCTTTTTCCCCTCTATTTATTTTGAAATAACCTGCCTTTGAGTTCACAATTTTGCTTGATCAGTTCTGCTGTTTATGTTCTCTATGGCATTTTTTATTTTGTTCATTGTACTTCTCAGTTCCAGGATTTATATTTGATTTTTATTATTATTTCATTCTCTCTGTTAAATTTCTGATCACTTATGGTCTTCTTTTTATTGAATTGTTTCTCTGTATTTTCTTGAAGTTCGCTGAAAATGGTTACTTTCACTTCTTTATCAGGCAGCACATTCATTCATCTCCATTTCCTTAGGGTTGGTCACTGGCACTTTATTTTGTCCATTTGGTGATAACATGTTTCCCTCATTATTCTTGATCTTTGTTGTTCATTGATGTCTGAGCAGAGATTCTAGGTAAATCATCTGGCATGCTCTCTAAAGCTGGTACCACTGAAGTACCATTGAGACACTGAGGGATGCCCTGATCCTGGGATCACTGCAGCCATGTGATGCCAGGCTGGAATCTCGTGTCTGCTGAGGATATCATGGAGCTGGGATGTGACTGAAACTCACAGCTGCTGAGGTTTACCTTCCACTGGGGGTTGTCCAGAGCCCAAGGTCACTGTAGTAAGCTGTCGGTGATGCATACAGCAGACTGAGTTCACCTCATAGAAGCTATGGGTTCCTGCTGATGCCAGGGCATGTCTGGAGGCTCGGTCTGCAGGTACTCCCCTAAAGTCAGGGGTTGTGGGAGGTCTGTCTGGTGCTACCTAACTTTAGGTTGGAAGACAAAATCCTATGCTCACTTCTCTTCCCTCCAATTTCATGATATCTTTTCACTTTGTTGCCTGGGGTTGGGAAAAGAGTGACATGGGTAACATGAAACTGTCCTTTCTACTCCCTTCAATGCATTATTTTTAATAATTGTGCTATTACTGGCCGGGCATGGTGGCTCACTGTAATCCTAGCACTGTGGGAGGTTGAGGCAGGCAGATGGCCTGAGCTCAGGAGTTCAAGACCAGCCTGGGCAACATGGTGAAACCCTGTCTCTACTAAAAAGTACAAAAATTTAACTGGGCGTGGTGGTATGTGCCTGTAGTCCCAGTTACTTGGGAGGCTGAGACAGAAGAATTGCTTGAACCCAGGAGGCAGAGGTTGCACCACTGCACTCCAGCCTGGGTGACAGAGCAAGACTCTGTCTCAAAAAAAAGGAGAAAAAAAAAAAAAAAACTGTGCTATTACCAAGTACCATGATTGTTCACCCAACTCACTTAGCTCCTGTGAAGATATTTTTGTGCATGGATAGTTGTTCAAACTGGTTTCTGCAAGGGGAAAGCACTAAAAAGTCCTGTTCTGCCATCTTGCTTTGCCTTCTTCCCTTCTCCATTTCTTTTTTTAAACGTGAATAAAGGAGACATAATCTACTCTGCCAAACTGGTCCTCTTGCAGAATAAAGACTCAGCAGAAGGATAGTCTTGACCATGAAAGCTTACCAGTCCAGATGCCAGAACTTGTTTAATACATTTGGATGGAGTTCTCTCTACATCTTTAGTACATAGCATAATACAAAATACAGAGTGCATAGTTTTCTGATTTCCTAAGCACTGCATAGTAAGTTTAATAGTTCACATTAGTTAGGGCAGTACTTTTCAAGCATTTTTTAAAAGAAGAACCCATTTTTGAAACATTTTTCCTGGAATCTTAGTGTAACAGAAGGAAAGAGAGGGTAACAGTAATAGAGTAGCTAAGAAAAGTGTAACAAATTGACTCTTTAGAAAGGTGCAGCAGGGTTAAAAGTCGTCAAAAAGGCTGATAATATTCCTGGGTGTGGTATTTCACTGGAAGAAGCTGCTGTTGACCAACAGACTTTCTAAAGCCTGGTTACTGAAGCAAGGCACTTGCTGATCAGCTGTTGTCTAGAAGCATGGGGCTGTCATTAACTTGCTTTCTTTCAGAAGACTAGAGTGAAGCTGTTGTTGACTAGCTTATTTTCAGAATCATGGCCAATGGATGCCATTGACTGATTTTTTTGTGTATTTATTAAAGTTATCTTAAATTAACAGCGGTTACTTGTTCACAACTTGGGGCTTTGGCTAAAATTCAAATAGCCTTTTTCTTTCTCAAATATAAGTACTTTCAAGTCTTAATCCCCACTTTTGGTATTCATTCAAACCTGCAGGAGAGATAAGGTATTGTTCAGATGTTTACTTGTGGAGGACTAATTTTCAGCTGCTGTTACCACATAAGTAATTTAAGCATTCCACATTACTGTGGAGTAAAAATGGCTCTAATTGCCAATATTCTTGTAATTTACATATTTTAAAAAGGCCTAATAAATACAGGACATTTAGGGCACCCTGACAAAGTCAATACAGGATTCAGGACAAAATACTGTAGAAGAAAGACATGATTGATTTTCTACCTATATGACATTTAAAATGAGATGTTCATTTCCAAGACTTAATTTAAGATGGCCAGAATGTAATGGTATAAGCATAATTGACATGTTAAAATGATTTTTTTTTTTTTTT
>NW_012119821.1:10876316-10960443 GCF_000951035.1 Colobus angolensis palliatus | reverse complement strand
TTTTTTTTTTTTTTTGCAATGAGGAGGATGAGGGTGAAAAAAGAAGATAAAAATCACAAAAGGGATTGTTATATATACCACCTGGTTAGAGATGACCAAATGATTCACTCCAGAGAACTGAGCAGGAAGTCTGAAAACAATAACAAGAAGTCTTCACACTAATTCCCACACGAGACTGTGATCAAGAAAACTTACATACAAATCAGGGTAGTGCAAGTAAGACATAGAAATCATTGACATGGTATGATGAGGTTTCTGACTGGAATACACACTTATGAGAAGGAAGAGGCAGAGGAGTATACTGAGAGGACGTATACTTGCAATGAAATTTAGTACACCCAAGGTAAATGCACTGTGGAAAATATTTGGGCAAAGAGAGGGGAAATTAAGATAGTATTATGAAAGTACATTACAAAATGCCAGATCAGTTAAAGAAAATCAGTATTGAAGCACACAAGCCACTGCCTGACACGAGGTGTTCAAGAGGAGCATAAATACTAAACAAAAAATTGAGTAGTGATAGAGACCCCCGATTGTCTGGAAATTTCTAGTTCTTATTTTACTTAAGCTAGAGTTTCTGATGTTCTCACTCCTTTGTGGGAGCTAAAAATCAATACAATGTATCTCATGGAGACAGAGAGTTGAAGGATTGTTATGAGGCTTCGAAGGGTAGCGGGGAGGGAATGGGGTAGGATAAACGGGGGATGGTATTAATGGGCACAAAATATAGTTAGATTGAGGTGGGCATGGTGGCTCACACCTGTAATCCCAGAACTTTGGGAGGCTAAGGTGGATCACTTAAGATCAGGAATTCGAGACCAGCCTGGCCAACATGGTGAAACCCCATCTCTATGAAAAATACAAAAATTAGCCCGGCGTGGTGGTGGCACACACCTGTAGTCTCAGCTATCAGGAGGCTGAGATAGGACAATCAGTTAAACCAGAAGTTAGCCGAGATCATGCCACTGCACTCCAGCCTGGGAGACAGAGCTAGACTCCATCTCAAACACACACACACACACACACACACACACACGCACACAGTTAGATCAAATGAGTAAGATCTAGCATTTCGTAGCACAAGGCGACTATAGTCAACAATAATTTATTACATATTTTAAAATAACTAAGAGTGGAATTGGAATGTTCCTAACACAAAGAAACGATAAATGCTTGAAGTGCTGGATACCTTAATGACCCTGACTTCATTATTACACATTGTATGCCTGTATCAAAACATCACAGGTACCCCATATAGATACCTATCATGTACTTGTAATAACTAAAAACAAAAACAAAAACACTTTAAACCCAGAAACTCTGTAAATTCTTTATATGCCTAAAATCTAATCTTCCAGGAAACAGAGAAAGCAAAAATTGAAGCTACTATTCTGGACCACAAAAATGACCAGCAAGAGGAATGTGTTCATAAAGCAGAATGGTCAGCCACCTTGAGAGAATGTGAGCGTCTCATCTTAGGTTTATGATAACCTTGTGAAAAGAACTCAAGACTCTGATTTCATTTCTGCAATGAAAAGTGATCCTAAAAAGAAAAAACGTTTGGGAAACATTCTCCTTTCTAACAAGCTCAGCTTTTAAAAGGGTATAGGAAATAAATGTAAAAAAAAATAAATAAATAACATCTTTAAGGTGGAGATTCTTTTTAATGCTAAAGCCAACAAAAAAAGAGCTTTATAATCTGTATGTGGAGCCATATGTAAAGGAAAGGCTGAGGAATGAGGAAGAGAATGTAAGGCTCAGCTTTTTTAAAATCAAGAATAATCTTTAGCCTTAAAAGTTAAGGGGGTGGGGGGTAAATGGCAAGAAGGAAATAAAATCCAAAACTAAATTCAATTCCTTTTTTGATGGCATAATGAGAATGACAGGGCATGGAAACAGACCAAATGGTTTACTTGGATTTCAGCAAAGCTTCTGATAAATTACTATTAGCTAATAGTAATTAAGTGGTGTTGAAGGATTCATACATTACAGAGAACATTTAGACATGTTATTGGTTCAATGGATTGATATTGACCCTAACATGGACTACAGCTGCTTCAGACAGGACTTTGCCCTGGCCCTCTCCTGTTGTCATTTTTATCAATAAGGGTATAAAATTAAATATTTTGAACTTGTTGATGTCATTAAGTGAGGCAGAATGGCAACTGTACAATGTGATAGAATTAGGGCCCAATATTTTTAAACACATGGGAATAATGGTGTCAGTCTAGGAAGACAAAGTCTAACACCAGACTTTTATCTTAAAGAGCAGAAGTGTACACACCGTATGAGAAACTAAGGTGTTGCTCAGTTTAAAATTGTACTTTTAATGAAGGTAATGGTAAATGCATTGAGCTATTATAAAGATCATCCACTAATCCTCAGAATCACACTTCAAAGTAGGCATTATCTCCAGTTTAAGGTGAAGAAACAGGGTGAGTTAACTTGCCATAGTTCTCACAAGAAGTTTAAACTAAAATTAAATTCGTCTAATCCTGACATTCATGGGCTAAGGCTGTGAGCTCATTTGATTACTAACTCCCTATGTACTGTGGTTACATTTTCTGTAATATTTTAATTCTTGGTGCTAATTCAAAATGAAATTTTCTTTCATAAATGGAGGAGAAAAGGTCATCTTTTGGTAAGCAGTTTCATGCAATTAAGTAAGAACTAATTTACTTCAAACATTCAAATCTTTCCAGCGTGGCATAGACCAAATGTTGGCAAACTGCGGTCTGCAGGCCGAGTCCAGCCCACCTCCTATTTTTGCTCAGTTCACAAACTACGAATGACACTTAACATTTCTAAATGGTTGAAAAAAATCGAGAGGGAATTTTATGACACATAAAAATTATATGAAATTCAAATTTTAGTGTCCATAAATCAAATTTTATTAGAACACAGCCATGTTCATTCATTTACATATTGACTATGGCTGCTTTCATGCTACAAAGGCAGGGTTGAATAATTGTGACAGTAACCATATGTGGTGCTCTCATTGTTTTGCACTGCTATTCAACATGCTACAAATCTCAGTGATGGCTATAAAACTCAACAGCATTTCAAGTGTCATACATATTGTCATACAGACATTTTATTTTTTATTACCAGTGCATATACATCATGTCAGAAAAAGTTTTCAAAAGTGGACTTTGAGTGTTGCACTTTTAAGGCACAGTGGAGTGTGAACTGTCGTACAACTATGTCGCAAAGCATCGTGTTTATTATGCAATGACACTTTCACTGTGCTAAAAAAATGTATTTGCAGACTAAGCACTCATCACAATATTCCCAACCCACAGGAAATCAACAGTTAGAACAATTAGAAAACTTAAAATGTAGTATCTTATCACAGCATAATCTACTAATTTAAAAAATTAGAATAAGGGTGTAACCAAAGTAACTTTCTGAGTGGCTCATGTGTTAGCCAAGCAAAGACAGCTATATACTGATGGTGAGTTAGAGTTAATTCAATTGTGTTTGATTGTAGCAACCAGAAAGTGGGCCCAGAGAAAAACTTCATTACTACCAGCTTTTCACCAAGAATACTTGCTTGGAGACATGAGGACACTGTGGCAACACCAACAGTCAATTAAAAAACAAGGCAAATGATTTCAAGTAGCTTTGTTTTGCTTTTGGTGAGTCAACAGATGTTACCAATACTGCCCAGCTGTATACTTGAGAAGTCAATGCTGAGTTTGAAGTGACTCAAGAACTAGCCTTTATGAATAGTCTGCATACAATAATTATAGGAAAGAATATTTCAAAGAAGTCGAGAAAACACCAATTTAGTACAACCTGAAGTAGAATCTGCTAAGATGTGTTGCAGTTCATGGTGGTAAAAATGTGTGAAGTGGCAAAAAAAATGCATAGTTGAATAAATTAGTCAATGATTATATGCTGCGTTATTCATCAGCAGGTATTTGTGGGAAATATTTAAATATATCATGTCATCGAACTAGTAAAGTCAATGGTAAATTTTATTCACTTGTGATCTTAATCATCATTGGTTCCATTTGGTTTTGTCAGAAATAGAAGTTGAGTATTCTGACTCGCCCAATTACATAGCGGTTTGATGTCAGCAGTAAAGTTTTCTGGTTTTGTTAGACACAGGATCTCTGTCGCCCACGCTAGAGTGCAGCAGCATAATCATGGCTCGCTGCAGCCTCGACTCCTGGACTCAAGACATCTTCCCACCTCAGCCTCCTGGGTAACTGGGACTGTGGGTGCATGCCACCATGCCTCACTAATTTTTTGTAGAGATGGGGTTTTGCCATGTTGCCCAGGTTGGAACGGTAGTTTTATTGTAATTTTTTTAGCTCAGAACCAAGACTGAAATTGTTATGAACGAGGAGAACCACCCTCAAACTATTTTCAAATAGTGAATAGCTTTGGAAATTACTTTTGCTGCAAACTTAATAATGCTTTTTAATAAATTCAGCCTACAATTACAAGGCAAAACGGCACTAATATGTGAAACATACTGTACAAGGTAATTTTGATGGCAACTAATGTTGTTTAAATCACAAATATTATCAAGCTGGCTTTATATATTTCCCATGCTATCAAGATAAGAAGCAAGATCTCCATTCCCACACAAACCTGTAGTGAACATATTTTCCAAGTTCCACTATAGTTCAAGCTGCACTACTGGACCTCAATGCAAGTGCAAAGGACATTTTTCTATTTCAATATTCATTTAAATATACAACTGAGCATCCACCTAACCTTCAGTAGGAAGTGATTAATATGCAATGTAATGACAGCTAAAAGGCAAATAACAATAGCAGAATCTAACAGAATTCTATAAATACCTTCCAAATGATGAATATGATCAATTAAAATTACACGCTCAATCACAACTGATAACAGTACATGGATGTATCTATTTGAGAAGACGTTTTCAAAGATGAAATACAAAAAATCACATTATAGGCCAGCATTAACAAATGAATACTTGCAATTAATTTTGAACCCCAATTTAGTAAGATATCCCCTCAAAATCACTCGATTCTTATCATTAGTAGCCCTGTATCACAAAAAACATATTCAAGTATTAATATATTTTGAATTTTATCAATAAAATATATGCGAAAAGTTTTCTTTCTCATTACTTAAATATATAAAAGCCTCAATTTTGCCTTTTGGCTCACCAAGCCTAAACTTTACCAAAAAAGTTTCCAACCCCTAGTCTGGAGAAGTGCCAGAGTGTCTGTCCATTTAAGTGAAATCAAAGCATAAATATCCCAATAAACAACTGGTCTAACAAAGCCATTTTTATATCCCAGTAATATTTCCTGATCATTCTTCTATATATAGTCCTTTCTTTGGTTATGATCCATGTAGTCTTATGAACAAGTAAATGTCCTAAGAAAATAATTTATGTGGGTCTGTATTAGAGCTAGGCAGAGAAGAAATTAGTTATCCTGAATATCAGCAAATCTTTATAATTGTATTTGCACTCTAGTAGAAAAAAGTGTTCTTAACTCTTCTCAACCAGTTCCATCACCAATGTGTCTCCTCAAGGTCAAACCATGACTCAGGCTCAGCCACTGGGAGAACAATATTCCCTTGTCCATAGTAATTGGCTCAGGGGTGGGCACATCAACCAATAAGGGAATGTCAGTCTTAGGCTTCTGTTGGAGCTATTTAGAAAAATGGCCCTTTGTTTTTTGTTTTGCTGAGAATACTAAGATGGTGGATGGCCACTTTACTATGACACATAGAAAGTCTTCCTGATAGTGAAAACAGCAGGGTAGGAAAGCAAAACCAGAAGATATGGAGAAGATTCCTGTCTTAACTCCAGGATTAAGCATGTCTGAAGGCAGTCCTACCACTCGACTTTTCAGTTAAATGAGATAATGCACACTCTTATTGCTCAAGCCAGGTTAAATTTCTGTCACTTTCAATTCAAAGAATTCTGACTAATGCAACTATACATTCATTCAGATTGAAATCCCCATCTTAAGTCAAATTTTTCTAAATAGAACCTTTACAGTTATGTGTCATCTCCAGATCTTTCTCCTGCTTCTGAAGGTCTCTGCTGCTTAATGGACACAATATTCACAGGCTGAGAGAGGGCTGCTTTGCCTTATCTTACCTGTAGCATCCCTCTGTAAGTAGCATACCATTAATGCCATTTTGTAAAATCCCGTAAAGCACCTAGCACAATGATGAACTATGAGATACTGTTAGAAATATGGGCTCCCCATCTGCAATGATTTTAAAGTCATTCACTTAAAACTGGAATAATGCTTAATTTCTGTGAACATAATAGTATGATTCCATTCTCAAAAAGGAAAAATGATTCTATTTCCCTTAATTTATCAGAAGATGTATTTAACTATTGCTCTATTAAACAGTTCAAAGAAGTATAATTTTTTTTCAATATTAAAGCTTAGATCCTTCCTAGTGTGTGCTCTTTACCACTGGATTTCAAGAAAGCAAAACAAAACATAAACAAAATAACAAAAGCATATTCCTTTAGCTCTGCTTCTCATATATAACCGACTAAATAAAGCAAAATTTTAAAATTCCTATCTTAAATTAGGGAGTGACATTATTTTACCCATCATTAGAGGAAATGGGAAAGAGCAAGTTTAAAAAAACTACTTTTATTTATTTTTTTTTATTTCTTTTTCAGTTACATACTTTTAAACAGGGATGTGTTTCATTATTCAGACATTCAGGCAATGTTGACTTCATTAGTGTTGACAGAAAATAAGCATAAAAATGCAAAACATTGTTGGCTTAACCTGAACATACCTGCATTACCTATTACTGACCAGTTTGTGTTGCCAAAAGACTTATTCCTTGGCATTAAAATGGAGCACTTAAAAATATTGCTAAAAAGCAAATGTCTACACACTGGTCTTTGCAGCAAATAAGGGTATTTATACTTTTAAAATATTTTAAGTCCATAATTGGATTAATATACACACCTTCTTATGTATAAGGAGTTCAGATCATATAAACACTGTACAATCCAAAAAACCCTACTGAGAATAAAACTAAATAGGCTTATGATAAGAAATACAGATATTCGCATGTATTTACAAATATCATAGACACACAAATTTGGTCAAATACTGTAAAGAAAGAAGTGATTTCACATTATAATGGCCAAAACATCCATCTACCTTGCTTAAAGCAAATAAAAATATAAACTCAGTATGTAACTCCTGCAGTTTAAGACATATATCATGACAGTATACAGATAGATAGAATGGAAACTGTTGACCAAATTATACAGCAAATGCTTTCTAGGTTAAGTGTAGGTCTTTAAAATAAAAAGAGATCATTCACAGGATTCATAGCAACAATGAAAAACAATGTCCTGATTTGTGGTGTTCATGTGGGTGCCTAATTCATCAAAAAAATGCATTAAACTTTTGGCTAATAATAAAAATAAATTACAAAGTACAATTAAATCCCTGTAAATGCAATAATGAAGTAAAAAAATGTAGATTTACTTTAATATACATCTTAAATGTTACCTTGAGACAATAAAAATAAATAAGCATGCCTGAAGGCACACACTTAAAGACAACGAAGAGACTGCATGAAAGGAGTAAGTAACAATTTTGTAAATGAAAGATGAATATGAGATTTGTTCAAAATAATTATCCTTCTAGCCAGTCTTTGTTTTAACCCTTCTTGAAGATTCTGGCTAGCAGAATGTGACAAAACTACATGTGTGTCTTTATGGCTTAAAACAAAGCATACTTGAAAAGTGGAATGGGCTTCCTTTTTTACAGAATTAGTGTTTTTTTTGTTGTTGTTGTTCATATGCAGGCACTTCAAAAGACTATGGAGGCAAAGCACCTGACCCATCCTTTCCAAAATATTTTTCAATCAACAAAATTATGCTAAAGAGTAGGAAAATTCCAGAGAATCAGCAAAGTTGAATACAAGAGACTAATGTGCACAGAGGGAATAGAGTGACCCACTTTTTATTGCTGGGGGTCTTTTTTTTATCAAAGAGCAAAATAATTACACAGACATCATTGCATGGCACATCCAAAGTTTTCTGCTTAAGGGAGAATGTAATCATTCAGCAGTAAGTTTCAGTGAGATTTCTTTAGGCTTCCACCTTATACATTGCAACAAGGGTCACATTTACTACCTCTCCTTAGTGTATTTCTTTGTAACTCCAACATGTATCAGTTTTTAAAGTATTCATTTCTTGCTAACATACATTATTATTTGGAAGCATAAAGTTACATTGTACAAATATTTTGCATTTTAAAAAATAAGCGCTTTTGCCACTTCTGCAACACAGTACTTCACATGGTGGTGCAACAAAAGCAGAGCACATATTTACCGCACTATACTTAAGATTCATTTTACCACTACCATCTGCGGAACCCATATTGCTTTTTCCTCAGTACCTCTGGGCAGTGACTGTACCATGATTTCACAGAGAGAATGTTAATATGACTTATGAATAACAGTACCATCAGTAACACTGAAATCAATGCAGATGTCACAAAATATGAACTTCTCAAGGAATAACTTCTTTTAAATATTTGGGCAACTCTGTTTTCTCTGTTGTATTATCCACTGAGAAAGAAAATTCCTGTTTGATTATGCTCTTACAGAACTTATAAAAAACCAGATTAGGTATACAACTGGTTGACACTTAAGATACTGTATGCTTCCTGCAACAGAAGAACTTCTGAAAAAATGTTCTATAGAAGTATATTCATTGATACCACCTCATTGGTCCATTCCATTCACTGATGGGCAAAGCACTCATGTTTTGACAAAACTTTAAAGCTTCCATAAAAGTTCAATTAGAAAAAAAAAAGAATGTAAGACAACCACAAAATGAAGTATGAAAGTATGACATTTTTGTTTCTAAGAGTGAGTCCTTAAAAATATATGTGGTCACTACAGAGATGATTTTAATCACAAGACAGCAGATGAATATGTAAGTAACTCCCCAGGATCTGTCTGTGTCCAGAGTCATTTGTGGCGCTGTATGGTTTTCCTTTTCCTTCGTTTGAAAAAACAGCAGCACCTGCAGATGAGGGAAACACTCTTTTTATTTTAAAAGCACTAAAATGTCACAAAGTTGATTGTATCATATTAACTTAAATGATCATAAAAAGCAACAGTCTAGTGCAAGATAAACAGTGATTACACCAATGAAGCATATGTATTAGTGAAAATATGGCAGAGTTATTACTATCATGTTTCATCCACATGCCTTTTAAGAATAGCAAGACATTCTATGCAACATAAAAAGGAGCCATTAAATTCAAAAGGTTTTTCACTAAGACTAACTGAGAATTTCATTCTATGCATTCTCACCCTTTCTCCCGGATATTTATATGTGATTGTTGAAGCCATTAGGACGGCAATAATGATCCTAACATTGGGGAGCTTATTCTCACCAATAATCAGTTTAGACTCCAAAAATAAAAAGATACTCCAATATAAACTAGTCAACATTTTCCATCATATTAAAAAAGTGAAAAACAGAAAACACATTTTATAGAATGTCAAGACTGGCAATTTTAAATTCTTTAAGAGTTAAAGAAGGTCAAGTTTATTGAAAGTTTAGTTAAAGTAAAAACTATGCTTAATATTTAAAGTAGCACAACTGAGGTGATTCCATTGTACAAGTCAAAACTGCATATGCAAAACAATATAATCCTGACATTTATTTCTAGGTGAAAAAAAATCTTGGCTGGGCACAGTGGCTCATGCCTGTAATCCCAGCACTTTGGGAGGCCAAGGCAGGAGGATTGCTTGAGCTCAGGAGTTTAAGAATTCAAGACTAGCCTGGGCAATACAGCAAGACCCCATCTCTAAATCTCTCTCTCTAACTATATATACACATACACAAATATCTCTAAATATATATATATATATATACACACACATATAAATGTACATACATATATTATACACATACACACTAAATGTACATACATATATTATACACATACACACACACACACACACACACACACACACACACACACACACACACATATGCTGGACATGGTGGCATCCGCCTGTTGTCCCAGCTCCTTGAGAGGTGGAGGCGGGAGGAATGTTTTAATTATGATTGTGCCACTGAACCCCAGTCTGTGTAACAGAACAAGACCCTGCCTCTAAAAGAAAAAGTTTAAAAAAAAAAATCTAGATGTGATCCTTGAGAGAACTAGTTTCTCTCACAGTAAATTTTTCTAGTCATGAGGAGATGCAACACATCAAGGCTGCTGTGGGAAAATGCTGTGGTCTGGTATGAAATGAAAAATGAGAATCACTGATCTGCTCCCACCAAAAAAAAAAAGAAAAAAAATTAAATACACACCTATCTTAAAAGCCTCACGTCTGAGTCAGTCTATTAGAATATACAACATGACAACACTACATATAGTTAGGCACCTTTTCTTTTAACCTCTAAACAGTCAACCCCTTCCTAACATTGAGTTTACTTTTGGCACAGACAAGCACGGTTGGGTATCCCTGATTTCCACTGAAACCCTCTGTGGGTGTGTGGGCATGTTTATAAATCACATTTTGTAATAAAAACAAAGTATATTTATACACATGGTGATTTCATCACCGAGAGCTCCCAATTTAGACTGTGTATAATATGACCCTATAAAGATGTTTCTATAATTCTTACCAATCTATATTCATAAAAGAATAGCTTTGGCCGGGCGCGGCGGCTCATGCCTGTAATCCCAGCACTTTGGGAGGTCAAGGTGGGTGGATTACAAGGTCAGGAGTTGAAGACCAGCCTGACCAACATGGTGAAACCCTGTTTCTACTAAAAATACACAAATTAGCTGGGCGTGGTGGTGGGCACCTGTAATCCCAGCTACTCAGGAGGCTGAGGCGGAAGAATCGCTTGAACCCAGGAGGTGGAGGTTGCAGTGAGCCAAGATTGCGCCATCACACTCCAGCCTGGGCAACAAAGTGAGACTCAAAAAGAAAAAAAAAAAAAAAAAAAAAAAAAAACAGCTTCAGGTGTCCCATCTGGCAAAAGATTAGAGAATATAACATAACTTCTAGGTATGTTTTATATACTTCCGTGAAATAAATGTAAACAGAAATCTACATTGTCCAGTTAAATTACATAATCTCTCCACCCACATTATCTTTAGTCAAAAATAATTTTAAATTATTTATTGTGATTTCTGCCATAATTATGAAACCACTATGACGGTACTGAAAACCAAATTACACAACTACATTTTTTAAGTAAACCAAACAGTATACATCGACTAGACCATGGAATGTAAATAATAAAGATTCAACTAGAAATATATGTAATGATGAATGTTTATCAACTTTACTCTCATGGAGGTGACTAGCAGAAAGAACGGAAATGGATTACCCAGTCAAGAGCCTAGAGAAGAGCTGCCACAGTACAAGACTACAGATGTAAGAGATTTGTTCTGGATTTAAAAAAATAAGTCAAATTTATTTTTAACTGTCAGCTACCTAATATTTCTCAAATCTCAATTACTTTCTAAAAAATAAAATCCTTTACTCCAAATGAACCTTTAAATTTAAGACTTAGAAAAGAGAAGAAAAATATCCAAATGGCAGAAAGCAAGACAAAAAATAGGTATTTAGAAGTGACAGACCAAATACTTAGAATATTAAATTTAAGCATATAGCCATATTTCAATTGAAATTTATTGTTTGATATAAAATTCCTTTAATAATGCTCACTATTCTTAAACACTGTCCTTTCAAATTCCAAAGTAGATTCTTTCAACATTTTCTAAAGTTGTATTAGCCCTTTGAAATGGGTAATTTAATGTAATACACATTTTGATGAACAAGACCAAGTCCTAGATTTTCTACACTTGTATCAGCAATTTACTTTGCTTAGTTTGTATTTCCAGTACTGAGAGTTCTGAGAGTTGAGATCTTTACACTTAAGTAATCTTTCCTTCAACAGTGTTTTACTGAACTATGCCAAGCATTTATTTGAAACTAAGTAAGATTTTCAAATAAATTCTAATGGCCCTTAAATTCAAACACAATCTAAAAAGGACATCTATTTTAAATAAATCCCACTAAATAAAGACACACGTCCTTATAACAGATTTGCAAAAGTACAACTGGCATGCTATTAAAGTTACTACCACCAGAGGACAGCATTGCCTTATGTGATACAAATGCATCCAAACAGACGAGAGAGGTTCTAAAAATATGATATATTTACAGAAGTTAGGAAGTAAATTGATGTTTTAACCTTATGGCTTATGTCTTAAGATAAAAGCAATGACCGAAATAGCTAATTTATAGTCTTAGTGACTAAGAAATCAGGTCTTATCTCAATTGCTTCCTCTTCCCCAGCACTTAATCTGAAACAGTGCTGCTCCCATGTAGCCACTTGATCACACTATTGTTTTATTTTTCTGTAATAACTTACTCTTACTTTGAAATTATTTTGCTTATTATCTGCCTTTGCACTAGAATTTAAGCTTCATAAAAGACTGCTCAGTTATAGCCCAACAAACTGGCACAAAGTTAGTACTTATTTAATAGTGGTCCTCTCACTTCAGCCTCCTGAGTAGCTGGGACTACAGGCACCCAGCTGGCAATTTTTTAAAAATTATTTTTAGTGGAGACAAGATCTCACTATGTTGCCCAGGCTGGTATCAAATTCCTGAGCTCAAGTAATCCTTCTACATCAGCCTCTCAAAATGTGAAGCTACATCTCTACTCTAAAATTATTTGGGAATAAATGTTAAGTCCTACTTAAGATGAACTTTAGAAACAACTTTAGTTTCTTTAAATACAATTAGGCAACAAACAGGCAATCAAAACGGATCAAAGTCCGAAAACACACAAAGGCTTTTGCTATTGACACCGCACCACCATTTCTCCTTTTTTCATTGCCTTTTTCTTCATCTATTTGCCTTGTCTTCCTGGATATATGTCATGTACTTTCTTCTCTCAAATCCACCCAGAAACTGAAGCATGTTTCCCTATCTGGATATGATGTTCTTATTTATCCCTTCTAAGATGACTCATTGCTCATCCTTTGGTTGAGAGACTGTTGGTACCTCCTAGACCTTCCCACGTAGGACTCCAGAACCTACCTTCTCCTGACCTGGGTTGATGAGTGTACAGAAAGTATCTTTTATGGCATCTAATCTTTAATTCTTTCACAAAGAATATTTCCACTTAAGGTTTAAACCTGAAGCGTAATTTCATATCTCTGGATCTCTTGATTTAAAGAAAAAACGAGGAACCATTTAGCTAAGCAAGAAGAGTTTAGATCAGAGAACAAGATCATCTACAAAATTACTCCAGCCAAAAGCCTGCAGGCCCATTTTCATCTCCAACTTCTTCCTCCCTGTCCACTTGCAATTAGTCCCTTAAGTCTGAAATGACTTTCAAAATTTTCCCATCTTCTCATGTTGGCTTAGTTCAGAACTTTTCAACTTGCCTCCACCACTGCTAAGTGCCTTTTAAAGGACTTCCCAGTCTAAGTCTCTCCTCTCTCCAATCTGTCATCCAAATTGCCCCCATCATAAATAAGGCCATGCCCTTTTCCTCTTCAATCTCATCAATGATTCTACATTGACTAAAGCATTAGGTTCACACAGCTCTTCGGAATTTGGTTCTCAACCTATTTCCACCCTCCTCTTAGTATCATCCTCCATTAGGCTTCCTTCCCAGGTGGCCTATACTATGGATGGAAGGAAGGGAAAAGTAAGAAGAGGCAAAAAATCTCCCTGCCATTCCCAGAATATGCCAAGTGGGATTTCTTACCTCTGTATCTTTGCACACGCTCTTCTTTCCACTTAAAATCCATTTGCTCTCTCCCAAAAGAGTTACAGTCTCTGTCACTTTGTATTATAATTTTTATACCTTTCTCTTCCTCACTGAACTGATCTCCTGAGGAAATGTATTATTCTTTACTTATCCTTACAGTTCTAGAGACTATCAAACTCCTGAACACTCAGTATTATAGAAACTAAACAAATGGTCCCATACTGTAATCTTAAAACATTTTTTAAGGAACAGTTTGTTTACTAGAGACTACTAACCCAAAATGTAAATTCTCCATCTAGTTTCATAGGAAAACTTAATTTATATTCTTAAACCATTTTCTGCAATCTGTTGAACCCCAGTAAGTGACATAAGCCTCATAACTGCAGCCAAATTAATTTTCCTAAGGATCAACCTGATCATAGTTTCTTGGCTTAAAACCACATGTCATTTCTTGGCTTCCTTTCTTGTGCTGAGAAAGATAATGTCCAAATTTGTTTACTGGCTACCAAGGCCCTTTGAGATTTGGGAAATTAGCCGATCTCAGTTTTCATTAACGTGTTCATATATTCTCTGCCTGCATGAGTTACTCCTCGGACTGGTTCAATTGTTTCCTTGCTCCAACCTCTTCTCTCTGACTCCTTCCACCCATTTCCCTTTCCCTTGCCAAATCATTCTCATCCTTCAGAACTCGTGTAAATGCATCCTTACCCATGAGGACTTCTCTGATCTTCCCAACTAGGAGGACATACTCCATTTTCTGAACTCCAGTAACAATTATCCCTCTCCTACATGATTAGCAATTGTGTAATACTTTGTATTAGACCAATGATCCTTAATCCTGGCTGCTCCTTAGAGTCACCTGAGAAGTTTTTTAAAAATACTGATAACCAAGCCCCACCATAGACCAACTAATAAAATCAGAAACCTTGAAAATACAGCCCAAATATTAGTACATTTTTAAAACTCCCTAGGTGACTAGGATGTGAAATCAAGGTTGAGAACCATTGTATAAAAGTTGTTGGTATACGTTCCATCCAACCTAATGGTATACAAACTTTGACATACCTTCATAATCATCATATTATCAAACACACGATAATCTGTTCAGTAAATGTTGGAAGAGGGAAAGAAAGAAAAAGAATAAAAGACGGTTTCATACTACTTAAAAAGTAAATACTTAAACTAAATTATTTTGTTCTCCTAAATACCTGGAATGAATGATGAAGGTGCTATCATTTGTATCACCTGTCTTAAAATTCTCAACTACAGTAAACAAGAAAGACAAAACCTCATTACTAATGAAGCTAATTAGCTTTTCTATGATTTTCCATATGGGAGAATGAGTATTTTCCATCATTTGGAAATCAAATATTTACCCCAATGAGGTACTATTCTCAGGAAACATGAGGATGCTAAAATGTGCATTATAGAATACATTCTACTTAATGGGGTGGGGTGAGAAGGATCTCTGCTAATTATAGGTAAGACGAAAGATGAAAAAGAAATTCTGAAAGAGAATTCTAAGCATGTCCCTAGTTATGTGTCAAATGGTGGCAGAGAGAACTGTAAGATGCAATTTAGAAAAGGAGCTGGGTATGGTGGTGTGCACCTATAGTCCCACCTACTGGGGAGTCTGAGGCAGGAAAATCGATTGAGCCCAGTAGTCCAAGGCCAGCCTTGGCAATACAGCAAGATTCCTATCTCTTAAAAAAGAAAAAAAATCATGCCCAAATTTCTTAGTCACAGATTAAGAGGATATGAGGAACACAATAATAAACTTGTAGAAATGTTAGAATAAATCTAAAGAAAAAAGTCTTGTTTAAATAGAATGTTTAACCAGCAAAGAGGTAGGAAAGTTCTGAGGATTTCTGTAACCTACCTAACCCACCTGACGTAAGGCTTCACTGAATCATGAGTTGCTATACTTTTTTTTTTAACAAACATTTTATTAAGATATTTTTCACGTTATAAAATGTATCCTTTCAAAGTATATAATTCAGTGTGTTTTAGTATTCACAATTGAGCAGCTATCACCACTATCTAATTTCAGAACATTTCCATCACTCTATAAAGAAATCCCATCCTCCTCTTCCCTGCCCTGGGCAATCACCAATCTTTTGGTGCCTATATATTTGCCTATTCTGGACATTTCATTTAAATGGAATCACATAACATGTGGCCTTTTGTATTTGGCTTCTTTCATTTAGCACAATGTTTTCAATTTCATTTCTTTATATTGTCAAATGGTAGTCCATTGTATGGGTATACCACACTGTTAATTATTTAGTAATGATTTATTAGGACATACAGTCACTAGGAATCTAAGGATGAAAAAAATCCTTGTTTTCAAGAAATTCAGTAAGTTTCAAGAAGTGGAAAGTACATAAAGAGGATAACATAGCAAAGGCAGATTTAAGGACCCAATGCTATATAAAGTTCAGAATGGAAAACGGAGTTGCAAAGATAGGCAGGGGCCAGACTATCACAGGTATGAGAGGCCTTGATGCCATGCCAAGAAATTTGGACATGATATGGCAGGCAATGGAGAACGCTTCCTACAGGAACAGCCTTCCCACCACTTCCTTCTTTCACATCCTCCCGTGTCTACAGATAGGGACCCAAACACACACCCACACTCATCCCAACTACATAAATTACTATGCCATTCTTCAGAGCCACCTTCCATCAAGTATTCTCTGATCATCCATGTCAGCAAGGAATCTTTATCTTTACAAACTCTAACCATTTTTTAAAATACCTTTTTCATCGTATTAATCATATACCGACATATACTAGTACAACTGCAATCTTCCTGCTGGCTTGTACTTAAGAACAAGGACAGTATTAGGTATTTCGGAAACCTCAGCAGTATAACTGCTGAATGAATAAATGGATAAATTTAATAAATTTGATTTAAAGCAAGTCTCCAGGAGGATGTAAACACAGAACTGCTAGTTTCAGTGAAAAGTGTGGGTATGGAAGTAAAAATATAGGACACAGATAAAAGAGGCACAGGCCCAAAAACAGAGATGAGAAATGTCACTGGCAGCTGGAAGAGAAGAAATAAACAAGGGTAATAACAGCTATTGAGTACCTGCCGTGTGCCAGACAAAACACCAGGGCTTTATCACATTTAATTTTCTCAACCTACGAAGTAGGTATTATTAGCTTCATTTTACAGAAAAAGAAACAAGCATTCTTGAAGGTAACAAATCAGTGGCAGAAACAGGATTCTATAAGCTATGTTTAACTGCAAAGGACATGTGCAACCCTAACCCACCACCCTACTTTCCTGTCTTAGGATTGTACCTAAAATTCATAAAGATAAGCTGTTGTTTTTATCTCTGATTTAAAAACACACAAGTAAGACTATACTTTCAGGATTTCTGCGGTTCACAAAAATATGAAAGTATACAGCTAATTATATCTTGAAATACACTAGTCTTAGTCATACTGTCAATACATTCTATAGTCAAAAGTGATTAAAATGGATTCTTAATCACTGCTCTTTAAGAAAAACATCACGAAAGATTCCTAATTTTGCAGCCAGCAAATGAGCATTATTTTGAAAATTATATAAGGTGCCTTTAGATATAAGTAAAATATTTCAAAATTTACTAAACTAAGCAACTTCCTCTATTCGCTCCCAGTCTGACTCAAAATTTGTCCTGAAACTGACAGAAGCATTTTAAGCACAGTATTACAACTAAAGGCAAATGTCAGAAAATAATTTAAATCCCCAATTATTTCTACTAATATTACTTTCCATAATATCTGCAATTATTAGTAACTATTTAGATAAGGATTTTTAAAATGGCTTTCTCACTACAAGGTTATCATGAAATTTATCAATATTGTATTCAAGGGCAATGATAATTGGTTAGTAAATGAAATACTGTTTTAGTGATACTACTGTGGGGGATGAGATCTGCTACATGTATTTAACAATTGCAAACAGAAAAAAGAAAGCTTAATGCAAAAATCTATCTATTTAAAGAGCAAATAAAAACTATTATAAAACAAATGCACAAGCACAAGCAGGGTTGGTGTATCATCTATGCAATTAAAAAGTGGCCCCAAATCTATGTCACTTAAAGTAAAAAAGTTGCAGCAGGCAAAAGAGCTCCTCAAACAATTATTTCTTGCTTTTTCTGAGCTATCTTAATGATATCAAATACTTTTGAATAACTTTTATCAATTATAATTGCTGTGTTGAGAGTTTTGTTTTCAAAATACACAAAATGATGCTAAATATTTGAAATTACAGTCAACGGAGCTATTTCTGCCTGCCTACACTTGAGACTCACCACATGTTCAACACTTTCTGGCAGCTATACACACACAAAAAAAATACAAGGAAAAAAAAGAGAGACAGAGAGAGAGAATCAGAAACAGCCCACATTGAAATTATCACATTGTTTTTCATACTTAATTTTTTCCAAGCAATGTTGTTATAATTTATGTTTTGAAAAACTAATTCAAAATATTAAAACATGCATTTTATAAAGTTAATATTTATTCTTATGCTTACAGAAAAAAGACTGATAGTACATCAATAACTTTCATGCATCAACACTCCTAAAACTCAAAAGCTAAAAATAACGCTGTTAATTCTAAATAAGAACTTGAACACAGTTCTTAAATATTTTGTATTATTAAAATATTTACTGGAATAGAACTGTTTTAAACTTATTCTAGTGATTAAAATAATTAAGCATACCACTTGTTTTGCATGCACCTACTCCCTAAAAAAAATTTCCTGAAATAATTGTATGTAACTATAAATCTCAAACATGCATAATTTAAAAACAGAGAGTTACTAAAACAAGTAAAATAAACACATACTTGGTTTCATCCATCACTTCTACTTCAGTAGGGGCTGTGATGGGTGCATTTGAACGTCCTGCGGTGGGGTCATCTGTGTTTAACTCTCCATTTGTAGAACTTACAACCTGTTTAAAAGAATTTTATATATATATATGTACACACACACCCATAAATATACATACATACTAAATAGATTATACAAGGGTAAACATAATTAAGGTTAAAGTATTTCAATTAGAAAGTTAATGTGAGGAACAAAACAATAGGTAGCAACATTTTCAAAACTAAATACAGTAATAGGTCTAGCATTTTATTAAAGATCAAGGTCATCTAATATGTGCTTTTCAACTTACTTCCTTTCCTTTTCGAAATCTCTGTCTTCTGTCTTCTTCCCTCTGGTTTTTAAGGCCAACTCCTACATGTATGTCTCAATCAGTTTCCTCTTGTGTGCCTATGTCCTTTGGCACCTTGCTGTATCATTAATTACTTTCCTTGAACATTGAAAAACTTCAGTATTACTCCTTCTAATGGACCCTTCACTTCCATCTGCAATTATGCTCAAGTCTCCATTTCAAACTGCCCGTTTAAATAGAGACAACACCATCATTCACCCAGTTGTTCAAATGTAGGGGGTCACTGTGATTCCTCTTTAAAAACCACATCTAATCCATCAATGGCAGATCCTGTTAAATCCTTCTCCAAACACATCCCATATCTAATCAGTTCTCACCATCTCTATTAATACAAGGACTCCAGTCCAAGCCACTATGATATCTTATGTGATTAAGAGCAAAAACCTATTATCTAGTCTTCTGCTTTGTCCCCCACTCAAAAGTATTGTCCACACAGCAATCAGGGTGCTCCTTTTAACATGCAAATCACATCACATATAGCTCCCTGCTTAAAACTCTCCAACTGTTGGCTTCCCGTTTCACTTAGAATAAAAAATCTATACTCCTTACACAAATTGACAAAGTTCCACATGATGTGATGCCTGCCTACCTCTCTGATTTCACACCACCTTCTCTGAAGCTCACTAGCCTCTATCCAGTATATCAAGATTCTTGCCACTTACAGGTCTTGGCATTATCTATTGTCACTGCCTGGAATTCTCTTCCTACTTATTAGCTGACTTCTCATCTTTCAGATTCTCAAAGAGCATCTCTGAGACAGGCCTTTTCTATCACACAGCTAAAAATGTCTATGCTGACACAGTCTTTTATGTTACACCCTATTTTAAATTATTTGTACAGTATTTATCAGTGTTTGTGTTTTTCTTATTCGCTTGCTCATTTATTTATTTCTTGACATCCGTCCCTACCTCCATTAAAATTAAGCTCCAGGGCAACAGAGACCTTGTATTGTTTCCTGCTATGCCTGGCACAGAATAGGCACTCAATAAATATTTGTTGAAATAAATGAATGCATGTACGCATGAATGAAATCCTGAAACAAGATAAAAATCATGAGGAAATTCCCAAATTCTCCCAAATTCTCTTGTTTCTGCAAATTCACCTTATTTTCCTATTTCTTCCTTTTCTCTCATCACTAAACTTTTTGGAAAAAAAGCATATAACTCACCACTTCCATTTTTATAAAATTTTCCATGTGTTTATTCCTTTACTCCTTGCAATCAGTTCTCCAACCCTACATAAGAACCCTAATAAGAGTTATTTTAAAGGTTACCAAAGATTCCTAGAAAATGTATTCAGGACACTCTCCTCAGTGCCTCATTTTCTTGTACATCAAATCACTTGGCAATAGCTGAAAATTCTGGAGTAAGATGGGTCTAGACTCAAAGCCTAGCTCTACCACTAACCAGCTATGAGACTCTGGGAAAGATACCTTACCTTGCTAAACCTCAGTGTTCTCAAGTATGAAATGGTGAACAGTAGCATCTAATTAACAAAGCTGATATGAGGGTGAGATGAGATCAATACATGTCAACATATAAAGCACAGTGCCTAGCATATGGGAAGAGCTCAATAAATGGTGGCCATCATTATTACTATGTTTCATCTATAATCATGGCTTCAACTATCACCTCTAGGTAAAGGACTCCCTAGGCCTAAGTACTCACCCATATCCTCAGTTTGCTAAGCCAAGTTTGGCATCTCAAACTCTGCATTTCTGAAGGAAAATGTATCCTACTCCCTCTGAAATGTATTGCTCTTCCCATGGCTCCCATTTCAGTTAAAGCACTCCCATCTTCTAGACTTCCAGACTCAAATTTATCTAAGAATTCTCTTTGATGCCCCTCCTACTCACTACCTAATCTCTTTAAATGAAATAAAAGGTTAGCAACCCTGGCATGGGCTACAGAGTTGACAACTGACTATTAGACTTAAAAGTAGTATTTATAGTACATTATATTTTTAAAACTTAATTACGTTCTTACTTTAATCTACAACATGCTAGGCACTGTTCTAGGTATTTGGAATACCAAAGTAAGCAAGATAAACATCCCTGTCCTTGTAGACCTGACATTTGCCTTTAGTTGTAATACTGTGCTTAAAATGCTTCTGTCAGTTTCAGGACAAATTTTGAGTCAGACTGGGAGCGAATAAAGGAAGTTGCTTAGTTTAGTAAATTTTGAAATATTTTACTTATATCTAAAGGCACTTTATATAATTTTCAAAATAATGCTCATTTGCTGGCTGCAAAATTAGGAATCTTTTGTGGATGTTTTTCTTAAAGAGCAGTGATTAAGAATTCATTTTAATCACTTTTGACTATAGAATGTATTGACAGTATGACTAAGACTAGTGTATTTCAAGATATAATTAGCTGTATACTTTCATATTTTTGTGAACCGCAGAAATCCTGAAAGTATAGTCTTACTTATGTGTTTTTAAATCAGAGATAGAAACAACAGCTTATCTTTGTGAATTTTAGGTACAATCCTAAGATAGGAAAGTAGGGCATTAGGGTAGAGAAACAGGACCCTCTCCATTTCCAAGGAAAGTATTAATAACTACAAATCAACCAACATATTTGAGTTAACTTAGGAATAGTGGAAATTCAGTTTCCTATATCCTATATGGAGTAAGTACTTAGAAATGAACACTGCGTTTGTGCCTACAGCTGAAAACACACAAAACTGCCTTGATAATCTTCAAAGGCAATCTAAAGAAAAGAGTACTCTTACATCTAATACTCTTACATGCCTCTCCTTTTCTGGGGTACTTGCTTCCTCCTTTCTGTCATTCTATTGAGTTGTCAAGTTTTTCTCTTTATTTCTCTCTCTCTGAAAACATTTAAAAATAATTATTGGTTCTAATTATGGAACATAATTTGGTTCTTTATTCTTAATTTTGAAAATGTCAGAGCCTCTGCACTAAATTGGAAAGGAGATAGAAAGCAGTATTCTTATCTCACATATTCACTACCTTGAACAGAGTACATGTATCCGGTACATAATCAAACAGTTCACTGAACAATTTCCACTGCTCTTTTCTCAACATACTATTCAACAGGTTTCTTAGTCTCCCTTTTGTTCAATGGCCCTAGAAAGGTAGAGGGATGCCACCTCAACTTACAGGCAGCTCCTCTGACACGTCTTCCCTTATTTTAAGCAACATAACTGAAAATTTAAAAACCCAGGTAGTCTAAATTCTAGCAACATTAATTACATATTTTCTAGCAACAGTGACTATATATACACTGCAATTATATAATCTGATTTACTTCAGTTCACAGAGGAAGACTTTTTATACCTGATTGTGGTAAACTTTATTTTATTGAAATGTTTCAAATCCCATTTTACCTGGTTGACCAGAACCAGACCAGAAAGAAGCAACATCTTCCTTTAATGTAAATATTCCAGGGTTTCCCAGATTCCCCAATCCTCTGAGTAGAGGCTAGTATCCCAAGCTCAGAATAGAATCACTGTGGTAATAGAGTTAAGATAGGATATTGTTGTTGACCTTCATAAAAATGGCCTATTTAACACCGGTGACTTGAAACTGTATCATGGCATTAAAAGTATTTTCACTTAAAATTTGTGCCTTTTTGCAAAAGGGTTTTACAAAGAAGAAATGAAGATATAATACTATAAATAATATATCATTATATTCCTGGAAGGCTAAAACAATCAAATATGTACAAATTTTTTTATAAGCCAAATTCTAAAGAACAATTCTATTTAAGTGACATTTCTAGAATTATAACTTGAACTAGAAGATGAGTCTCTGAAATACTAGTGTACATCAGGCTGATTTCTTAAAAGTATATAAAAATGGCAGATATTCTGAGGTTTGACATTTCAAAAAACAATTCAGGCATTATACAGGATTGTTGTTGTTCTTAAAAAGAAATTTCCTCTGACATTCCCAATTTGACAAGAAACTTACTACGGTTCTTATTTTAAGAAGATTAAAAAAAAAAAAAAAAAAGAGGCAACTAGACTCCAGTTTTACTGTCAGAATTTAAGAGGGATAAATATTGGAGAAAGAGCTCACAAGCAAGTCTGAGACATAATTGTAAACTTAACAGATGCCTGACAAATCCAATTCCAAAAGATGTTATTCTTATAGACTTTAGAGTACAGACATAACACATAGTATCTTTATTGTCAATGATTTTTAAAAGCAAATTAATGTACTTTCCAAATATAAGTAATTCATACACATTAGTTATACTACTGTCTTCCTAATTGCTTTTTTTTTTGAGATGGCGTATCATTCTGTCACCCAGGCTGAAGTGCAGTGGCACAATCTTGGCTCATTTGCAACCTCCGCCTCCCGGGTTCAAGCAATTTGCCTACCTCAGCCTCCCAAGTAGCTGGGATTACAGGTGTGCACCACCATGCCCAGCTAACTTTTGTATTTTTAGTAGAGATGGGATTTCATCATGTTGGCCAGGCTGGTCTTGAAGTCCTGACCTCAAGTGATCACCTGCCTCAGCCTCCCAAAGTGCTGGGATTACAGGCATGAGCCACCATGCCCCGCCTGTGTTCCTAATTTCTATTTGATATCCTGTAAGCAAGATTACCACGTAGAGCCTTGTATGAATTCACCAAATATATTAATTAGCCAAATTCTCATCTATCCATCATCTGTTAGAAATTCTAAAACATATATTTACGTATTCAGCTTTTTTAAAAGGCATCTATAAGAAAGCACACTAATGAGATATAATAATAGTTAAAAGAGTGACTTCAAATAATTTTCTGAACCTGTGTTACAGTATACATATACTATATGAAACCAACTTCTTTACATATCCTAAAGACTAAAGGCATAATTGGTATTCTTGGTATTGCAAAAGATGACCCTAAAGCACAGTGACATGCTCACAAACGTTCAACAAAGATAAGCCAAAATGGATTTTCAATTAACTTCCACTTAGGATAATTATTTTCCTTGATCATCCCAGTCTTCAGAGATGTTACTGTAAATGTTAATACAAAAAAAAATTCATAATACTGATTTACCACAATGATAATAGATAAGGAATTTCTTAAACTAGATCAAAGGAGATGAAGTACAATTTATGTAATAAAGGCATATAACTATACTCCTTCCACAACCTCTGTTTTGCAGATTTCAGTACCCCAGAAAACTACGAATAGAAAGATATGATTTTAATAGTCACTAGATTTTGTTCCGTGTTAATAACTGCATTTTCAAATATTTTATAGACTGAAACTAGCATTAGAAATGTTTTAGAAAGGTCAGTATTCACAATTAATGTAATTGAGATAATGGTATCTACTATTCCTCTTGACTTTTAATCACGTATGTTTTATTATCATCTCAAGATACATTTGCCTAATCCTTTTTGGTTATCACCAGCTGTATTTTTATTTGTTCTGATGCTTCATCAGCTGAAAGATCAGACTGCTTATTACAACAATGAATGTTATTCTTTCGTTTTCCTCTACAATGCCTGGTTGCACAACATATGTGCACCATTTGTAATTCTGCCCCTTTTTCTCCCAAGTGCTCAGAGTCACACTATTCGTTAGATTCAAACCAAAGACTGTACAACTATAAGAGATTTCCAAACAATCAGGAGGTATTCATAGTACATGTACATAGTACAAGCATGTAAACAATTTTTCAGCAGTGTCCTTAATATTTGTCTTTTTACTTTTGCTTACAGTTGCCTCTATACAGGATCAGATTTTCAGTTGGCACTGAGTTCAGTGGATTTGTGCTACAGTGAAAAGCACAGCTAAAATGGAATTAGAGATTACTACTATCTGTTGTCAGTGGTATATTTTAAAACCTAATTTTGGGGATCTTGATTTGCCATGTCGAAACATATCAAAAAGGGGTAACAACGGAACTTTTCCTCAGGCCCATACCCAACTAAACTCAACCTTCTAATTATTTTCAAAGTCTTTCATTTCTTGTTATCCTCACTACTCAATATTTTTCCTCAACTACAGACTTTTGACAGCTGTATCCCTTATTTAGACTTGTCTCCTTTCAATCTAGTCTACAGCAAAAGCAATCTTTAGAAAACACTAATCAAATTTGGTCTCCCAATCCCCTTATGGCTACCCATTATCCTCAGAATAAAGCCAAATTTAGTAACAAGACCCGGTAGATCCTTCATGATTTACCTCCAGCACACCTTCTCAGTCTCATTTCTCAACACACACCAGCTTGGCTAAATCAGCTTCCTCAATATGTCTCTCTTGTCACAATCTTATTCATATTGTCTTCACTGCCTGGTATACTCCTCTCTTGATCCCTTCTATCTTCTTCAGTTGATTAACTCCCACTGATTCTTTATGTCTTAGTTTAGATGTCACTTTTCCCAGACAGTCTTGACTCATCCAGGTTAGGTGCTTTTCCTATCAATTCTCCTAGTACCCTGTGCTACCTCCAGGTATCACCCTGCGTGTTCATCAGCCTTCTCCACTGACTTCTTTATGGACACAGGCACCATGTCTTTATACACTTCTTTTCATTCAAAAAAACCTAGAAGAGCCTAGCATATAACGAACACTTAGCTATTTGCTGAGTAATGAATGGCCAAGAAACTGAATGTGGTTAAGTCTGAGTTTCTCAGCCATATTTATTATTACCAATGATTTTAAGAGGGAACCAAGAAGGTCACACTTGATTCCCCTAGGGGTTTTCCAGAACACAGGCTGATACAAAATAAAGTTTTTAGATATTTGAATATTATTCTTATTCTCGTGAATGGAAAAACTTTATCGAATGTACAGCTGTATCTTTTTAGCTACTGACTTAATATGATTGAACTAAAGAGATAAAATTAGAAAAATCCCATTCATCAATGCTTTCTTTTGACTATACCTCTAACATTTCACTTCCCAGAGATCAATAAAATAAAACTACTACTCAAGTTTCTTAATTTGCAAAAACAATAGATTCTACTTATCTAACACTTCCTAAGCCTCAAGCTCTATGCTAATTACTTTTTTAAATTTTCGTAACAAAACCATAAGGTAGAGGAAAATCCTTATTTACTAATAAATAAACTTGGCACAGAATTTGAACTCAAATCTGACTGCAGAGCTTGGGCTCTTAACTGCAACATCATCAACTTGGTAACTCTATGTCTGGTCTGCTATACAGTAATTCTGGAAAGGCAGGGAGTTCAAATTTAGACTCTGCTGGTAATTTCCACTAAAAGTACATGTGAAATAAATATCTGAGGATCTTTCTATAGGTCAAAAATGGCAAGAGGTTTCATCTTATATGTCAACTCTAAACAGCTTGGAATGATTTTCAGTGCTGCACTGACAGCAAAGAACAGTTCCAAGGAAAAGACTGCACTGATGAGGAGTGAAAGCCATAGTTTTACCAAGGCTCATTTTTAGTAACTGTTGATTCTGTTTCTGGATATCCTAAATCTGTATCACATTTCAACACCAGATAGCTACCTATTAATTATGGAAATGTCTTTCCTAAAATATCTATTCGATGATATACCCTTAGTATGTTGATTATGAATAATTTAATTGCCATATAAAGTCTTTGCCTCTCCTGCAAAGCCAACGCTTGAAAGTTTGTTCAACAGGTGATTTAATGATCATTGCACAAAGAAGCCCAAGGCAAATTCTTCTCATACTTTTGTATTACTAAAAATTTTTTTTCTCTATTTCTTCTCCATCAGACAATGAGAGTAATATTAATAGAACATATTGTTTCCCTTTATGCCTTCATTTAGAATCAAATATAGTATTCAATTACAATAATATTAGTTCAAATTTCAGGTATTTTTCTTTGGTCTTATTATGTTTTAATTTATAATTTCATTAGTCCAGTTACACAAGGGTCATATCATAAATTTTCAAATAATTTTGAAAGTGTACAGGACATAAATTATAAATGAATTCAGTCTTTATTTTGGAGTGGGAAGGATTCAGGCATGATCCTACTTAGGCTGTCATATTAGGCCATCATATCATGTGTCAGTTAATATTATAAAATACATGAAGTCAATGAAAATACTATTCTTTGTTTTACCTATGTATTTATGTACTTATGTATTACTAGAAATCTATTAAGTTGATCACTTATTGAATATTAGGATGAAGTCCGATGTAGTCTCAGTAGGCTGAAAACTCTTACAAATAATGAGAAATGAGCAATGTTCAAACATCTCTGTGAAAACATGTGAAACAATAAACATGAAGTAGTGAAATAATGAGTGAATAATGAAATTCATTCGCCCTTTGAGCCACCTCAGGGAATCACATACGAGTAAGAAGAGGCTAAGAAAATAAATCCGGTAACGGTACAGAAATGGTAGGAAAATTTTCTAATAATGCCTTAATTGTTGCACTGAGCAAAACACTTGCACACATACACACAAACTTAAAACCATATGAACATATATAGATATGTACAAAATATAGTTTGTGTTATGCAAATATAATATAATTTGCTTGGCTAGCTTTTCTAACTATATGAATTGAGGTCATAAAAACTTTTACAATTTAGATACCCTTGCCTCTAAGTCCTTCACCCTAGACTTTTATAGATCTACTCAAAGAAGTCTACCACACATTACTGAAAATTCCATAAACTACAAAAGTCTACAAAAGTACTTGATTATATAATTTAAATTACCTCTAAAATTTAATGGTGAGAAAGACATGAGAGCTCATAAGATTTAATTTTTAGAATTCAAATCAAGAAAGAATAGAATCCAGAGTACAGAATCAGTTGATTAAATATATACATTAAGAAAAATGCAAATTTGATAAAATTGCAAATTATTCAGGTGAAAATATGTAAAGAAAAAAATGAAAATGTAAAAAAAATCCTAAATTGAAAGGTACTGAGATAACATTTGTTATCTCACTTACTTTAAGCTTTTAGATTACCTTAAACTAACGTTTTAAAAGACAATACGAGATGCAGCAATCTTTCCCTATTTCTACAATATACATAAATGATTAAAATTTACGGGGCAATGGAGGGCTGAGTACATATAAGTAGCTGTCTCTAAGTGTATAAAAAAGGTGAAAAGAAACAAATCATAAATAAGGGAGTGCTTTAAATTTATCTAAAAAGGCACACAATTTATTGAGGGGAGTATTAAACATTTGTCATCAAAATTTCCATCTCATATATTTTATAAGTACAAACAAAACATGCTATTATAAAAATTAGGGTCATGTTTATTTGAACAATTAATAAGAAAGTATATTCTGAGTACTAAGGATGAAAAAAGATACTTAACTGATTAAGTTTAAAGGAGGCAAAGTCAATGAATGGGAAAAAATATTAAAATGTTCTATTAATTAAAGCATTAAAAAGACTGATCTTATTATTGGAAAGTCAAGTTTAATACCTATTTCAAGCATAATACTGTTTGTTTTTCTAATCTCCTGTATGACTTAAATATTGTTGCATATAGTTGCAAAAATGAACAAAGGAAAAATCTTGGTATTCCTGATGGTCTTTCTAGACCACGTTAATTTTGGCTTTTCTGGTTAAATAACAAAGGAATAGAATTATGGCTAGAGAAGTTCAGCAACAAGTTTTCCATTAAGATATGAAATCATGCCATGAGTTCCAAAAAAAAGGGTTAGTTGTATAAACCTGGGTAATAATCACTCATGCAAAAATCAGAAAATACCTGTACCGAGCCACCATGTCTGTCTGCTGCAAGGTGAGCTCTCAAATGGTGGGGATTTGCCTGCTGGGAGTCCCAAGCTGCCCTGTGGTCTGCCGACTGCCATTTATTAAATGCATATGGCATGCATGGAAGAAGAAAAACCCAATATGTTAAACATCTTATCCTCATAATATATAAAACAAATGTGTAAAAGGAAATTTAAAATACCCTCACTATTCTGAATCATGGTGCAGTTATCTTTGTATACAGAATGTGGAGTGATTTTAGCTAAGTTGTCAAATTGTGTAATGATCAACAATAAAAATAAAATAGAACCATAAAATTTTAGAAGTAAAAATACCTTAGAAATCACAGACTCTACCCTCTAGCTTTATAAATGAACTAACAAAGAACCAGAAAGGTAAAAATGCCATGACCAAGACAGAACTCCGAATAAACGATGGGCACACTAGAAGCCCACCCACTATATTTTTACACAGTAGGGGTCATCACTGGTTTTCTGATGAGGAGCTATTCCTAGCAAGGTACAAATGATAGCCCTTAAATAACTGTACCTGAGATTCTAAAAATATTTTCTCTCTTGCTTAGTCCCCCATTTCTGATTGTGAGAATAATATGAGAAAACAGAAAAGTTCTTTGAAAAGGGAGAAGCACTATACAGAATACTATCAGAATATGACAAAACAAACATTTTTTTTTCTAAGTGATAATCCTATACATATGAATCTCTTTGCTTCCTTGATCTCCTTTTATCTGGTTCAAACTAAGGAACCCATGTCTATGAAATAATCTGAAAACTCTTGATGTTTTTAGATCCCTTGGCAAATCTGCATGGCAATAACAAACCAGTAAAATTCATAATCTACCAGTAAAATTAATAGTAGTTTCTTAATAGGGGTCAACTTCTGTTTCAGGAAAATGTGGACAACACTAATAAAAAGTAGGGAGAAGAATATACTATTTAAGCTTTATTACATGTGTGGTTCTGAATTAGCTGCTTTATATTTTATCATATTTTGAGGTAGATATTATCATCCCCTTTTACTGATGAAGACAGTGAGACATTAAGCACTTCCCTACAGTCACAGACCTAGCAAGGAGTACAAGAGGAATTCCAACCCAGAGCCTAACGCTCTTCCAGTAATACTACCCAGCTCCTTACCAAAATTAAATATATTCTAAAGCCTTCAGTACTCTTTTCTTTCTTTCTTTCTTTTTCAAACAAAGTCATGAAAATCTTGCCACAAAGTGCCAAGCATATTTGGAGTATACGGACCCTCCAGCATTTTGTTGGCCAGAGCAACCTTAAGGGGAGAGATGTAAAATTCAAGTAGACACATGAATAAATGTTCTGGCACTAAGCTTCCTAAATTGTACAATGCAAAATTACATACTCTGTGGCATAAAGTATGTCATCAAAACAATGATAGTTCTATAATGTCTTTTCATTAAGCCCTCCAAATTCATAACCAGAATTAAGCAGATTTGTAGCTTAAGTTGAAATCAATCAGATGAAGTCAAGTCTAGAAAAGATTAAAGAATAAAAATTATGCTAAAATTGAGACAAATATCTAGGGCAATCAGCAATATTTTGGAGTCGTGGAACTCTCTAAGAATATAGTAAGAGCTACACGTTCTCTCCTGAAAATAAATAATTACAGGTACCCCACAATTTCAGGATCCCCTCAACTTAAATTTATCATTTATCTATGGGAATTACAAAGGTTTAAGTCATTTGAAATAATCTTTCTTCCTCTGGGATTGTGAACTGTGGGTTTCTCGTAGAACTTAAGCTGCTTAGTGGTCTAGAGATATTTAAGAAGAGTTTTTTTAGATATACAACTTTTCTATCATGATGAAAATCTGTATATTCACATCCCAAATTCAATATATAAGGCTATCCTAAAGAACTGCCTACAAATTATATATATACACATACATATACATATATATACATATACATATATACACACACACACACACACATATATATACACCCTACATTTAGTGCAACAAGGACTGGACAAATGAAACATGGTTCCCACTCTCAGTGAGCTTACAATCTAGTTAGCAAGACATGTCTGAAACATGTAGAAAACTAAAAGTCTAAAACATTAGATTTATAATTTAATTCAACAATAGAGAAATTTCACTTATTATAATACCTAACAGCTCAAGTGGAGAATTTCAAGGAATACCATATTAATCTTCTTCCAAGTACACTCAAGGAATTAACTCTGGTTTATAAAACACAAACTAAGTCTCAACTTCTGAGCCATTTCTTTCTTTATACAGAATCTTTTCACAGCACTCCAGCTGTCAACTAATTTTAATTTATATATGAAGTAATTTATGTATGAGATGCTTTATAGTACCAATTTTTCTAAGTCAAAAATGTAATATTAATCTTTTAAAATTGGCCATGATTTACAGCATAATATTGTTAAACACTCCCTAAAATGTAGCATTTTATTTTGCTATGATTTTTAACAAGTGGTGTTCTTTCTTTTGATTTTCATCCTGTTTTTATCTTTAATCTTCACTTAAACTTTGATGGGATAAACAATATAAAAGTAAAAAAGGATGGCACGCTATCTTTCTCCAGAAAGGGTTGTAACAGAAAATTTCTAGACACTCCTTAACTCAGCGTGATAGCAAAATGTTTAAGTCAAAGATGCCTTCAATAAAACTTTCTTACCAAAAAAAAAGAGACAGAGAGAGAGAGAAATTAAAACATTGCCCAAAATTTCAACAGCTTTCCATTCCTTTACCTGGCCAGGAAACATGAACTCTCTACTTGATCAACTTCTATGCCTTATCTCAGACTGACTCTCTACTCACTCTCTAATCCATCCCTACCTACTCTCTGCTCCAAACATATTGAATCGCTTGCTATTCCTCAAATTCTCTATTTTTAAACTTCTGCTTCATATTTTATATTATTCACTCTCCCCAAAATGCCCTCATCTCTTCATTTCCCTTTAAAAATTCCATTCATTCTCTGGGTTTGTGTCAAAAGCTACCTTTTCCATAAAATCTTCATAGAGCCCCACATATCATCTCCTCCATGGCACTTTATTAGTGTTTCGTGTAATATAACTTATTCTCTTTTTAAATATAGTTATTTCTATATTTATTGTAATAATAATGATAACAGTAACAGCAGACACAAGAGTTTTGATTGAATGAAAGCTTATTTATGCTACAAATTAACATGCATTATTTCCATTTTATAGATGAGGAAACTGAGGCTTTGAGAGATTAACTTATTTGCCCAGGGTCAAGCCATATCCATGTATGCCTGATTCTAGAGAATTGAGTGAGCTCTTAGCTACAACACTGCTTTTAGTCACTGGTGACAAAATCATTCTTAAAGGTTACACGTTCTTCTTTACTTCTTAATTTCTATAATGTGTAGAATAGTAGCTTTACAATAGCAGAAATTCAATAATTTACTGAACTAAACTATAGTTAGAAAGATCAAGTGCTATTACAATTCATTCCAATAGGGTATCCAAATACTCCCATTCTAACAGAATATGAAATATTGCTCAGTTTACACTAATTTGTACCATTAACTAGGGATTTATGCTTAAACATTTTAATGCTGTTATTAAACTAATAAACAGGGAAAATTAAGAGAAAATAGTTTATCTATTAAAAATATGTATTTTCAATCCTTCAGTATGTTTTAATCTATTGAAGAAAAAAGTGTATGTTTCAATCATGAAAGGAAGATATTTCATATCTAAAGGGCAGCAAACCTGGTTTTTGGATTGTTGCATCTTATCTCTGTGCTGATGTGCTTCTCTGTTTGATGACAGAGCAGGATCTTGCTGAACTGCACCCACTGGAGTAGGCTACAATACAGTAACAATTGGTATCAATACATTCTATTTCAGAAATCTTATTTAAAATCATTTATTTATCTGCTTAAAAGAATTAAGGAAAAAACAAAAGACTGTTAAATAAACTAAGGCTTTAAGTAAAGGTATCATTCTCAAAATAGGTTGTTAAAGCTAAGAAGGTAAAGCAAAGAGAATATACCTAGTTTTTAAAGTGTTTTTAAAATATTTAAATGCTTTATAAAGTACTTATTTTTACATCTACAAAAGATCTTCTAATGCTGCCATCACTTTTAGGTTACATTTTCATATCAAAATGATAAAAATGTGTATGTTTATGCCTCTCATTTCCAAAGCAAATGTATAAATAGAATAAACTTTTAAGAAAATTAAAAGAATTTTAAAAAACTATTAAAATTGCTTATTTCCAATATTTTGACTTGAAGAGACTTATACAAATTTTAATTTTCATCAAGGTATTAAAGTATTAAATTAATCATGAGAATATTACACAAAAAGAGTACATTTGATATTAAGAACTAAATCAGGATGGAAAGTTAAAAGTAACTCTTCATGCTAAAAGGCAAAGAATCCAGATGTAGGGCTTTTGAAAAACTCAAAGAATACTATACGGTGCTACCTGCAGAAACGTCCTTTAAAAAACAATAAAATGAATCCTTTAAAACAACTATTTGTTCTCCACTCTTTTCAACTGAAGATACTGTACTATTAAAAAGACAACAGATACTATAAATAATATTTTATTATGTAGAATACTCACCAACTGTTTACCAATCCAGTCATATTCATAATCAAACATATATCCTTTTCGATCAAACAAGTCAGTAAAAAGCTTTCTTAAGTAGTCATAGTCTGGTTTTTCAAAAAAATCTAGCCTTCTTACATAACGAAGATATGTTGCCATTTCTTCTAGAAATAATATAAAAATTATTTGGACTATACTTTTCTTTAATACTCAATAATAAAATTAAGTATCTAAAAGCACATTGTATTATATAAAAACACTTGAAAAGTAACAAAATTATATTGCAATTTAAATTTTTCTAAGTTAAATTACAACAAAATAAAAAAGAGGAAAAGAAGGAAGAGAATATAGACACAAGAAAAATGAGAGGTTTAGTTTAACAACCACTATTTTTGCTTCATTTCATTAGGAAAAGCTAAAATTTTTATTTTTATAAGATTATTTTTAATATTTGGCAGTATGAGAAGTTGAATAAGCAGTTTAACAATGCATGATTAATCACAAAGCATCATATTCAGTTTACAAATTTAAAATTTTATTTAAAATACTGGTGAGAACTGATTTATATGAAAGCGTCTGCATTGGCCTGCTGGATTTCCTTTAAAATCAGTGACATATACCAACTAATAGAGAATTCAAATTCCTAAGCTTGGTTTTGAGCAGTATTCTAACCAATTAAGCTAACAAAGAAAAGCTGAAACAAATCTCAAAAACATAACACAAGAGCACAGTGTAAGTCTTCTCTTAATTTCCAGTCAGATATTTAACAATTATTTGGCAACATACAAATCTCTGCATGCTATTTTAATTCTCAAATGTATTAGATATAAGTATTTTTAAGGGTAATACTTTTCAGAAGAAAAACAAAAAAAAATATATATATATATATATATAAACAGGCAAAATGGTGAGCAATTAGTAAAGCAGGGCATTTCACCATCACTACAGGGCACAGAAAATCACTACAGTAAGAGATGGTAAGTTACACCTAGCATTCACAGGCAGCCCCAGCCAGCAAGAAAAAGATCACATCCAGGACAATGAGGCAATAAAAGTGGTACGCAGGGGCCTTCTTTATGTGGTGACTCTCCCACTATTCCACTTTGGCAACCCCATTTTCCCACCTTTATACAGGCTTCCTTAATGACAGCTATCTACCTGCCTACACCTAAACTGCTAGTACTATTAACCAACATTTAAAAAAATCTACTTCTAGATATTATAGCAAGAAAGGCAAATATATAAAGTTTACTGTCGATGAATAATATAAACAAGCTTGAGAAAGAGCTACTTTTGTTATGTTGATGATAACATCATTATTACATTAATAATGCCAGCATTATACAGGAGAACCAGGGAATACTAAAGTGAGATAGGAATTCAGTATTTTATCTTCAAATTTAGTTCTCTTTTCACTTAATGTGGCTGCACAAATAAATTACAGTCGTTATTTTAATATCCTAACAAGTTATTCTTATTCCTTAATTGATTTAGAAACCTTAAGTAAATTTTTGTTGGCTTAATTTGAGTTGCCATAAATCTACTTGAAAGCAAAATTTTTTTCATAAATGCATACAGCTCCCCAATATAAAATTAGCCCAAAACTAGTGAGGTCAGTAAGGTTGTACTGGCCTTACTTAATTTAAATGAGTTTAATTTGAAAACTAAACCAAATCATACTTCATATACCTCCTTTGAGCTTGACATTGAGACCCAAATGACTAACACTGTATACCAAAACTTTGTAACTGGCATTTCTCAGCAAAAATTTTAACTTATTAAAAGTATATCACTAAAGAAAATATTACTTCAGCTGGTACTGATCAACACTATTAACAGATAGGATTTTCTTCCATTAATACCATTTGCAAAGCAAAGGTACAAAGTGTTCCTGTGGGTTCGGCATCAAATGCTGACATCCTTTAAATCATATTTTTAGCTCTTTTTTTTTTTTTAAAGCACAGAAAAAAATTTATAAACTTAAGCAATAAAAATTAGCATTTCTAGTTTTCTGTATATAATGTATCAACCTCACATTATTCATTACCTGGAAAATTTTCACATAACACTTCTATTGGTGTAGCCCGTTTTGTATCTCCAATTTTCTGATACCTCTCTTTTAATGTGTCAGCCTAAAACAGAAAAAAAAAAATCTTGAGAATGTGGTAATTTAAAAATTATTTAGCTGGGGCTGCACATGGTAGCCTGTAATCCCAGAGCTTTGGAAGGCCAAGGCAGAAGGAATGCTTGAGCCCAGGAGTTTGAGACCAGCCTGGGCAACACAGTAAGCCCTGATGCCTACTTACAAAATAAAATGTTAAAATATGAAAATTGTTTACTTGGAAGAGAGGACGTTAATATCTTCACATTTCATGAAATTCAATAAAGAAACACAAAAAACAATTACCTTTAAGCCTTGCCAAGGAAGACTGCCTCTCAGAAAATACATGAACATATGACCTAAAGCTTCTAAATCATCTCTTCTACTTTGTTCTGAAATATAAAAGAAATATAAATTTCACTTTTCTCTAACAGTCAAGGATGGAAGAATGGAGAGTTTGTTCTTTCATTATGTATAAACTAATTTCCAAAAGTTCAACATATAAATACAAAATACAGATATAGTATCTATAAGTGATAAATTATATCTATATAATGTTTTTACATTAAGATTATTGTGCATCTTTAAAATATTCCTTTATAATTTTTCGATGCTGTTAGAGATTTATTTTTCTGCTTAAATATCTATTCATGGAAGTACAGGCCAAGGGGAAAAGAGTTCCATGGTCAATCAGAGTCACTATATACTATAGCTCTGTCTTAAAGATTCAGAAGGTAACATATTAAAACTTCTGAGAAGTCTAGAGTTTAAAATGTTTAACTTTTTCAACCTGCATTTTCTAAAGTTAAAGGAGCACAAAACTTTCATGATAAATATTCTCCATTAAATTAAACATGTTTATGGGGTATTGTGTTTAATGTATTTTAAGAAAAACTTGTGTTTGACACATACCAACCTTAACAACCCCTTCACTATCACCAAAAATACTGCTTGACCAAACTGTCGTTTTCAAGTTGTTGTAACAAAATGTCATTTAGCACATATGTGAATAAAGATCACAGACAAAGGCTCAGGAAGATGCTTATAAATATTTGCTGACTGAATGATATTTCAATTTTTCTGTCACTGAAGTTAAATACTTAAGATTTCTTGATATTTCAAAATAATACCAAAATGCTAACTATCAATGAGAAAATACTTTAATAAGAGGATGTTTGTTTATGTGCCAGATGTTTTATCCACATGAACCACCATACTATCTAGGCAGTACTCAATGCTTTCAGAAAAGCAAACTTTTGAAAGTATGGATCAGAACTAGGATGAAGGGTCAGAAAAGGTTCTGATTTTTACTGTGTAAACATTCTATACTTGTTGATACGGTTTGGCTGTGTTTACACCCAAATCTCATCTTGAATTCCCATGTGTTGTGAGAGGGACGCAGTGGGAGGTAACTGAATCATGGGGGCAGGTTTTTCCCACGCTGTTCTCGTGATAGTGAATAAGTCTTACGAGACCTGATGGTTTTATAAGGAGTTTCCCTGCACAAGCTCTCTCTTTGCCTGCCGCCAGCCACATGAGATGTGACTCGCTCCTCCTTGCCTTCCGCCATGACTGTGAGGCCTCCCCAGCCATGTGGAACTGTAAGTCCATTAAACCTCTTTCTTTTGTAAACTGCCCAGTCTCAGTTATATCTTTATCAGCAGCAGCAGCAGCAGCATGAAAACAGATGAATACACTTGTTTTTAATAACACTTGTTATGATTTAAAGATACTATGTTTGCTTTTATTTAATCCATATATATACTTCCACCAGACTGCAAGTTGAAGAAGTATACATCAAAATTGGTAGTCATTAAGGCTACGAGACTGGAAGACTAGAGAAGAGATTTCAACTTGCCATTTCACAAGCTAAAAATATGATATAATGGAGAGTTGTTTTTTTTTTATATCTTGTACTTTTTGTTATAAAATATAAGTATACGCTATTAAAAATAGCAAATTTTCCAAAATAAGTAGTGGCCTTAAAGTCCCTACATCCACTAATGAAAGTGGGGATGAGAATATGAAAAAAAATGTTATGACTTTTATAACAAAAACTTTACTTCATTAGATTCTGGTAGTCTTAAGGGTATAGTTTGATAAGTTTTAACAACACACACACCTGCATAACTACTACCACAATCAAGAGGCATTTCTAATGCTCCAAAAGGTTTCCTAATGTCTCCTGCCTATTACTCTCCTCCAACTCCCACAATACCATCAGCCTCAGGCAACCACTTATCTGCCTTCATCACTACAGATTAGACAGGTGCACATGAATGGAATCATACAGTATAGATTCATGTCCAAATTCTTTCACTTACTAAGTTTTCAGGATTTATTCATGTTGTTATGTACAATCATACCTCATTACTTTTTAATGCTGAGTAGTACATTAAAATGTGTTTATTCATCTGTTGACAGACATTTGAGTAGGTTCCAGTTTGGGGCTATTGTGAATAAAGCTGTTATGAACATTCTTCTTGTACTAGTCTATGTTGACATAGGTTTTCATTTATGTTGGGTTACTATCTAGAAAGGGGATTGCAGTATGATGTTGTAAGTATAGATTTAACTTTATAAAAACCTTCTATACCGTTTTTCCAAAGGGATTGGGTCATTTCACATTTCTACCAGCAATGTACGGGAGTTTCAGTTGTTTCATAACCTGTCCAACCTTTAGTATGGTCTTCTAAATTTTAGCCATGCTAGTGGCTATGAAGTATAAGCAGTAATAAATCCTTTCAGAAAAGCAAACTTCAAAGTATGGGTTAACTGACTTAACTTGCATTTCACTGGTGACTAACGTTGAACTTTATTTCATACGTTTGCCCATTTAATAAATTGGGTTGTCTTATTAAACAGTTGTAATAGTTCCTTGTATATTCTGGATACAAGTTATTTTCGGATACATTTTGCCAATACCTTTTCCCTTCAAGAAAACAGTTTGCTATTTTTTTGTTTCCTTAAGAGTAGGTTTAAAAGAAACTTTACATTTTGATGAAGTCCAATTTATCAGGGTTTTTTTCCTCTTATTTTTTATACTTTTTGATGTCCAATCTAGGAAATCTCTACTCACAGGACCACAAAGATCTTCTCCTGTTTTTTCTTCTAGAAATTTTATAGTTATGGTTCCTACATTTAAACCTATTATTCATTTTGAAGTAATTTTTTTTTGCTTTTGGTGTGGAGTAAGGATTTAGATTTATTTTTTTCAAACTGATATCTAGCTACTCTCGTGTAGTTTCTCAGCAAAACTATCCTTTCCCCTCAAGTTGCTTTTGCACCATTCTCAAAATTCAATCAACCATCTATGTATAAGTCTATTTCAGACTCTGTATTCTGACCAACTTATCTTTATCTGCCTTCATATCAACACCACCCAAAATAAACAGAAGGACAAAATAATGACAAATGAGGAAATCAATGACGAGACGATGACCAATGGACAATCAGTAATGAAAACAAAAGCTGGAATGGAAAGTTCAATAAAATCATTAATCTTCTTAGCAGGCTAAAAGAAAGAAACACAAATTACCAACAACAGAAGAAACAGAGGAGGCATCAGAACAGATCCCACAGATATTAAAAGAATGATAAAAGAATACTAAGAAACAATCCAATAAATTAAACAACTTATATGAAATGGACAACTATCTTGAAAGCTACTAATAACTAAAACTGCCTCAAGAAGAAAATGTAAATAGCTCTGCATCAATTAAAGAAATTAAATTTATTATTTAAAAACTTCCCAAAATACAATCCAGATAGCATCGCTACTGAACCCTATTAAACAGTTAAAGAATAATACCAATTCTACACAAACTCAGGATTAGAAGAGTTCCCAACTCACTGCATCACCCTGTTACCAACAACAGATAAAGACATTAGAATTAAAGGAAACTACAAGAAACATTCCTCATAAACACAGACACGAAATCCTTAAAAAGATAATACCTCATGACTAAGTAAGGCTCATCCTAGGAATGTAGGTTTGGTTTAACTTTTAAAAATCAATCAATGTAATTCACCAAATTACAAGAATAAAATATAAATCATGTCATCATCTCAGATACAGAAAAAGCACTTGACAAAATTCAACATGTATTAATGATTTTAAAAAACTCTCAGCAAACTAGGAACTACAGGGCAACTTCATCCTGACAAGAACTATGAAAAATGTCAACTAACATAATTCTTAAATGATAAAAGACACTCCTAAGATCGGGAACGAACAAAGATGTCCACTCTTACCCTTTCTATTCAGTATTGTACTGGAAGTTCTTGCCGGTACAAAGAAGCAAAGGAAACAAAATTAACAGATATTTAGATTGGAAATGAAGAAATAAAACAACTGCTCTTTGCAGACAACAGGATTGTATATGTAGAAAAATCTAAATAATCTACAAAAGGTCTATTACAACTAGTAGGTGAGTTTTAGCAAGGTTACAGGATATAAGGTTAATATAAAATCAACTGGGGCGAGGCTCGGTGGCTCACACCTGTAATCTCAGCACTTTGGGGAGGTCGAGGCAGGAGGATAGCCTGAGACCAGGAGTTCAACACTAGCTTGGGCAACACAGAGAAACCCCAACTTTACGGAAAAAAAAATTTTTTTAATTAGCTGGTGACTGGGTGTGTTGGCATGCACCTATAGTCCCAGCTACTAGGGAGGCTGAGGTGGGAGGATTCCTTGAGCCTAGGAAGATAAGGTTGCAGGGAGCCATGGTTGCACCACTGCATTCCAGCCTGGGCAACAGAGCAAGACCCTGTCTCTACAAAATAAAAATAAAAATCAACTGGATTTCTATACTCACAACGAGTAAGTGAAAATTGAATTTTAAAACCAATACCTTTACAACAGCATCAAAAAACACGAAATATGTAGGGATACATTTATCAATGTATATGCAAGACATATATGCATATAATATATATACTATATATGCATATAGTTTAAAGAACTTAAAATACAGTACAGTAGGGACACATTTATGAGTGTATATGCAAGACATATATTATATGCATATAGTTTAAGAAACTTAAAATACAGTACAAGTAAAAGTATGCTGAGCCCTACAGTAAGACTCTTTGTTAAGGAGAGAAACTCAATATAAAAGGCAATTCCTCTTTGAATTCTATCCAAGAGGAGCTTTAGTCACATAGTGCTAATAAGCCACGGTCATAAGGTGATCTCGCCTACATGGTTCTATCAGAGAACAGTATTAGTCTCATAACCCACAAAGCATTTCAAAATTCAAGCCATAAATATTAGCTAGTAAAATAAATCTACTACTAAAACTCAGTCTGAAATGCTCTTGACCCTCATAATTCCTTTCTTTGTGTTCTTTCACCAAATGACATATCTGGAAATACATTTTACCATGTAGTAAGTTATAGAAATCACAGGAAGGCTTTCTTTTTGAAACACAGTAACTAAAGAACACCCCCTAGGGTCTTTAGTAGTTCTTTTATTATGAAAAAAATCTCCCAACAGTAATCTGGCCCTTATTAAACCCTGTTCACATTTTTTAAAGCACTTAACTACAAAGGCCTGTTTGAAAACGAATGTTTTTCCACAAGGCCAAGAATCATTATAAGAACTCTTGCTATGAGCACCTAAAGAAACCAGAAAGTCATTATTTTTCTTTACAATAGGTATCATTAAAGATTCTTTTAAAAAGGTCTTGAAACCAATTTAAAAAGGTACACAGTCAATTAAAATTTTCCTCTTCAGGAATATATGTACCATACAAAATAATCAACACGTATTAAGCATCCGTGTCCATGCTTTATATACACTATCTTTCAAAATTACAGCTACACTGAAAACAGTTATTTGTAATCCCAAATAAGGAAAGTAAAGCTCAGAAAGATTAAGTGACTACTTCAAAACTAGGTACCTAATAAGTGAAGGGCAAGATTTCAGCCCACTTGTCTACATTTCTTTCATTTTGGAAAGCATTTCATCACTTAATCAAATGTTGACTGGAAACCTTCTGCAATGCTTTCCTATTTAAAAATTCTACCCTTATATCTCAACATTACTTATTTTTCTTTTTTTAATCTGATTTCATTACTTACTTGCCTAGCACTGTTTCCATTTCAATTGAAATTTCAATTCAATTTTCAACAGAAAAATATTTCCTTTTTCGTTAACTCAAATTTATCGACGCCTCACATAGAAACAGAAAATTTTCTATGATACATGCATATATTTGCAAAAATAAACTTACTACTGCATTTTCTAACATAATGAAAAACAATGAGGCCAAAAGACATGTTGGCTAACCTAAGTAGGGACATGAGAAGACAGAGAAGACAGCTCAAACAACAAAAATTCTCCCTGAAGAAAGTTTAAATCATTTCTTATAAGTAAAAAAAAAAGATACACATTATCTACTACAAGGAAGTAAAAGGTTCACTTCATATTTCCTTCTTAAATATTAAGTTACTTTAGTTGGCACTACCCTAAAAAAAAACAAAAATACATCTTCCTCAAGATTCATTGAGCTCAGTTTTCAAAATTATATAACAAGGATTTAAAAAAAAAAAAGAGGGAGAACACAATCCTAAAAAGGAAAAGAACAAAACACAATTATGCAAGACAATACACAGCAACAGTTCACTGAACACCGAATCTAGTAATATAAAGAAAACTTAGAAATAAAAGTTTTCTGTGCAACTGAACCCAGTACATGCATTCACTTAATTCCTAAAGTTCTTCTGAAATCTAGTTCTCTTAATTTAGACATAATTCTAGTAAGTTTGGTGATAAGGTCAAAAGAAGTAAACCAAAGGTAGAGAAAAGCAAAGTATTGCCAGCAGTAGCTATACTACATACAATATCAAAAAGTAAGGGATAACACAGGTGAAAGTCAAAAAAAAAAAAAAAAAAAAACAGAGAAAGAGGATCTATTAAAAAGTATAAATAAGGCCAGGAGTGGTGGCTCACGCCTGTAATCCCAGCACTTTGGGAGGCCGAGGCGGGCAGATCACGAGGTCAGGAGATGGAGACCATCCTGGCGAACACGGTGAAACCCCGTCTCTACTAAAAATACAAAAAAATTAGCAGGGCGTGGTGGTGGGCGCCTGTAGTCCCAGCTGCTTGGGAGGCTGAGGCAGGAGAATGGCGTTACCCTGGGAGGTGGCACAACTTGCAGTGAGCAGAGATCGCGCCACTGCACTCCAGCCTGGGCGACAGAGCGAGACTCCATCTCAAGAAAAAAAAAAAAAGTATAAATAAAATTGTCTCCAAATTTATTTAAATACAGATATCCATCCTAACCTTCTCCAACTGATCTTGAGAATATTGCTATATAATAGCAATCATATTAAAAAACTATACCCTGAAACATCAAGAAAATATCAATTATGTTCATTATACTCTAACAAGAAGTTATACAATACATTTTAAACTGTTAAAATTACAAAATGTAAATACATGTTTTTGAACTGCAGAAAAGCTGTGCGAGCAGCTTAAAGAACAAGCCTCAGAAATTGAGACAATTAACTCAGAAATTTAATTATATGAATCACACCACAGAATGACAGCACAGAAAGAAGGCATTTTTGGAACACCGTAATTATGTGGTTCCTTCTCTCCTATTCAGAGAACTTACCACTTAGAAGCTTGAAACATCATTCTTCTATGAACACAGGTTTTTACTAACACTTACGAAGCAACTCCCAACTTATCCCTCAAATGCTAGTTTTTTTTTTATTCTTGAATAATAAATAAAAATTTTAAAATAAAATACTTGATTTTTATTTCAAGACTACTCATCAAAGAGAAATAGACATTATTTACTTAATATCAAATGACTTCAACAAGAGAAGACATAAAAGGGAAAAACAAGTCATCCAAAGGAAGATTATGAGGTTCAAGGCAGCTGACAAAAGTCTTTAAAAAGATATTAAAAAGTAGACACATGATCAGATGTAACACAAAAATAATTCAATATGACAACACTAAAGAAAGTTTTCATGGAAGGACACCATGGAAATCCACATCTGTAACACAAAGCATTATCAAGATTGCATCTTAGACAGAGACTTAAGCAGATATAAGAAAGGTATAAATGTGAACTGCAACATCTGCCTTCTGAACATAAATCACCTAGTTAAGATCAACAGATACTACAAGAATAAAATGTTAATTCCTATTATGTGATTTTACACTATTCTTCTATATTATTATATTAGGAACATCTTTTTCCTTTTTAAGTCTAAGATAGTGTCAGTCTCCAAAAAGGAAAAATACTTACAAACCCATATAATGTTCCTTTGACCAAACTCTCTATTTTGAAAAGTTCATGTGAGCAAGAAGTCCTTGAGTGCCTAAGAATGAATGAATGGATGGAAAGATGGGTGAATGAATAAGGCTTTAAAAGTAATCACCAAGATCCAGGCAAAGCAGGGAGGGCAGAAATAAGATATGCACAAATTAAAATCACATTAAAAAGTCATGTTTTATCTGCTCCTTTTCCTTCTTTATCTCTTCCTGACTCCTCACAAAACCAAGTACTCTAAACTTAAAACACCACTATGTACTCCATGTCCAAAGGCATCACAATTTACCAAATGTTTTAGTTCCTCAGCATCCAAATTCATATTACCTTAGCTTACTCTTAATTTTTAAATAGGAATTCACGTAATTTTCGACACAAAATTTTTTTAGCTGTTAATATTACCCACCTACTCCTGAGTTTTACATGAAAACTGAGGGTGTTTATAAATGGGGAAAAGTAAACATTAAACATTCGTTGTTTGCTACACCTGCCAAATAAATAAATTTTTGTTTTATTCCTGAAAGAGTAAAGAGAGATTATTGTAATAGTTAAATCTCATTTCCCAGGTACTGATGACTTTTCCTAACAATGACAAACATATCACACTCACTTTGCCATTTCTACAAATAGAATGCTGTTACATTTACCATTGTTCAGATAAGGAACATTAGGCCTTAAGGAAGTTGTGACTTCATGTCTCACAACAAAATAGTGGTGAACCTTTGTTAGTTGTTATAAAATAGTCTGCTAACAACTCCCGTAAAATGAAAATTTCTCACAGTCACTGCACATGTAAATAAAGTGTGCCTGGTTTTAATAGAAGTCACAATCCCAAAAGTTGTATAGCTACCCAATCATATTTTTAAATCTATCAGGAAAGTCAGCTATTGAAAGCTACTCCCTGAACATATTAACTGAATAAAATTCGTGTTTTTTAATTTTAAATATTTGAAACTTACTTTTCTTAAAAAAAAAAAAAAAAACAGTAAATTTACATTTCTCAGGCATTTCAGATGTCTGAAAACAAAAAATACCATAAGCCTACAGTCAATACCATAAGCCTACAGTCAGGTCAGCCAGGAAAGATGCCACAACCTACTGAGTTATGATTGAGAGACAGAGCAGGGACATGCTCTGTAGAATAGCTAAGGCTGAGGAGAATGGTTAGAGAAAAAGCTAAGATCAGGATCTGAAAGTTGGATTAGATGACTTCCAAGATCCTGTCCAAATCTATGATAGCATATCTGAAGGCACTTTTGAACAGCAGTAATGGATATATATTGATTGGTTCACATTTCTGTCTATCTGTTGTGAGATGTCTAACAACAACTGAAAGCAGAATAATACCTAAAAGCAGATAATTAAGTTTGTACTTTCTCTGATATGAATACTGAATGTGGCAAGTATAATCTAGAAGTGACTTTTTAAGAAACAAAAGTAATTCAATAGGAAAGAATATATCATAGAAAGAACCTCAACCCCTATCTCACACGATATAAAAAATCAATTCTGATGGATCACAGATATAAAAAGCTAAAACTATAAAGCTTCTAGAAGAAAGCATAAAATGTAATGAAGGTAAAGATTTGTTTACCTTATCACATGAAGGTAAAGATTTGTTAGAATTCAAAAGGTAATAACCATAAACAAAAAAATGGATAAACTAGACTTCATAAATACTTAACAGTTCTGCTCATCAAAGGATACCACTAAGAAAATGAATAGGAGCAAGCCAAGACTGGAAGAAATTATTCACAATGCATATATGTGACAAAATAATCATACCCAGAATATATAAAGAACTCTATAAATTAACAATGAAATGACACACACTTCTCAAAAGAAGATATACAAATAGCCAATAAATACATGAAACAGATCTCAGAAACAATAATCACAAGGAATTAAAAGACCACCCCTTGGCCACTAGAATAGCCACAGTGAAAAAGACTGACAACTCTAAATGTTGTCAAGAATATGAAACAAACAAAATTCTCATTCATTATTGGTGGAAATAAAAAAAGGTATGAACACTCCCCAGGACAGGCAATTTCTTATAAAGTTAAATAATACCTGCCATAGGACCAAACTGAAAAATATGCCCACAAAAAGATTTGTAAGAATATTATACAAGTTTTATTCATAAGTCAATAACTTAACCCAAATATCCATCAACATTCAAATGGATAAACAGTCTGTGCTATGTCTATGCAATGGAATATTACTTAGCATTTAAAAAGAATAAACTACTGATATTTGCAAAAACATAGATGAATCTTAAAGACATTATACCAACCAAAATAAGTTGGATGATTCTATTTATATGAAGTAATAGAATCAGCAAAACTCAACTGTTGTGATACAAATCAGACCGGTGATTGCTTCTAGAAAAGGAGGGGAATGACTAAGATGGGTAAAATGGAAGTCTATAGGATAATGAAAGTGTTCTAAATCTCGATAGTGCTGTGGATTACATAGTCTGCACATTCATTAATACTCACAAATTTATATAATCAAATGTTGTATACTTTACCCAATGTAAACTTTACTTCAAATAAAAAAAAAACTCTTCAATAAAATAAGAATTACAAATGCTATAATTCTATTAGACTTGCTATATAAAGTGGCATCACTTGGCAATCTGAAACTACTTTCTGAGTATCCTCAGCTTTTAAAAACAAGTAAATATATTATGAGTAGTGATAGCCAGATTTCTCACAGTTGGTTAAAAAAAAAAGATACAAATATGGAAAAGGGATGGGAATTACAAATATAGAAAAAGGAAATACTATTTTCTACTGACAGACTGAAATTAAAAGTGTATCACTGTAAACTCAAAATTTTTAACAGATATTAATGTATGTGTGTCACACACACACATATATAAGCATATTTCTATGTGTGTATGTATATACATACACGCACAAACATTTCCTAGTTCTGCTGCAGAAAGCGCCTGGCAGTAACAACATACCACAGTAATGAGCATATCCAGTGGCCAAATCTTGGTTTCTAAATACCATTATCCAATAAAAGGATTCAGAACTTCTTGGAGAAAAGGACTGATTATGGGGCTGCAGAAGAGAAACTGCAAGATGAGTTTATTTATAAGAACTTGCTGCACCAGAAAGAAAGAACTCAAAGATTCATGAGAACATGTCAAAAGGACAGAGAAGCCAGCTTGAAGGGGCAACCAGTGGCCACATCTGGAACCCTTTGGCTATCAAAATAAATAATAATGCATTCAATACATTACATTAAATAAGGTAAGAATTAATAAGTTCATATAGACATGTCAATAACTGGGGGACAAGGGAAAGCTTCCGCTTGCATTAGAATATCAACTGACAAATAAGGAAATATAAATATTAGAAATAATGGAGTTAGAAAATCATCAATGGATGCTAAATCTAGAGGGTAAAAATCTGATGAGGAACATGTTTACATAATCCCAAAATCTAACTACAAGAAACTTTTCAGTAGAGAAATTTGGCAGATATCACCCAAGCAAGTGATCCCAACCTGATGCACTAAGAACACATCACTTCTGTGATATTTGTGCTCAAAATGCCTACCCAAATCTAGTCAAAAAGAAATAACAGACCCAAATTGGAGATATCTTATAAAATAGCCTGAGCTCCTAAAAAATATTAAGGTCATGAGCCATAAAGAACGACTGAGGAACTGTTCCAGATGAAAATGATTGAAGGGATATGATAAATATGAACCTGGGTGAAGGAGGAATGCTATAAAAAAATCCTGTGAAGTTGATATTGTTTTACTCTTTTTACCAATAAGAAACCCCTTAAAAAGATTAAACTTGTCCGAAGTCACAGCATACAGGTAAGCCAGCTCTGCCCACCTCTAAGGTCATGTACTTATTAGGCTAGTTGCTATTTCTGTGGCTAGCCATACTGGAGAGCTATAGTCTCAATCCATTATTTCCACATGCATTAAATTCAGTTAAAATTTGGTATTCTCTCATATTTTGTAAGAGAAAAAATTAAAAGAATCCCCATAACTGTATCAAAGATGCACACTTCATTATATAAATACAAAAAATACAGCGAATGTAAAGATAGCTGTCACTCATTTACTCTATAGTAACTTACTTTCAAAGAGTTTTATTAAAATACAAGTGAAAGTAAACTCTAGGTAGATCTGATAAATGAAAATTATAATAAAAGCTATTGTAATCTGCAAAAACTGAACCATAACAAATAAAAACGCACAGTGTTAGCATAGCTGCTGAATTCAAACTTCCATACTTACGAAAGTTACACATACCTTTTCCTAAATGTGTGTTTATGCTCATATATCTAGCTGTTCCTGTAAGGCTCTTGTGTTCTCTGTATGGTATGTGTTTCTTTGTCTCTGGATCAATATATTCCTTTGCCAAACCAAAATCTATAATGTGAATAACTTGCTGGGTTTTGTTTCCTGGTCGTCCTATTAAGAAGTTCTCAGGTTTTACATCTCTGTATATCAAGTTCTTTGAATGGACATATTCCATGCGAGAAATCTTAGTTTAAGAAAAAAAGAAGAGAAGTTTTATTTTGGGCTTTGACTAGCCTAAGCAAGTACGATAAAGGCAAGACAGAATGAAAACATACAAAAGAAATAAATCAGAAATTGTTTCAACCCTTTAAAAGTAAAATGATGTCAGCCCATCATTCTTCAAATACATATAGCAAATTGCAATTTAAAATATTTGCCTTTACTATTACGGTCACTGCTAAACAGGAGTATTTGAATTTTATGAATTCCTTTCATATCAGTAAGTCTGATTCAATCAACACTTTCAGAGGATGCTACTTCATAAAATCAAAAAGCCATACTGATACAAGACCTTGAACTCAAAAGTATAAGCAGACATATGCAAAACGTTGCAATATAGTCTTCCTTATCAGTTCAATAACCAAGCAACTTTTACAAGTATAAAAACAACAGCACTATTCAGTATCTTTTTCTTTTTCATAACATGTTTCCCTTACTTTTTCCTAGGTATTAAACATTTAAAAATGAGTAATCTTCAAGTGAGAAAGATCTTAAAGCTAGAAAAGTCTGGAATCCAACTCTAATATTAATAATATAGCTCATTTTTATTAATTATTTTACAAATTCTCAATGTTCACTGCACAAACTGTCATAAAATAGAGTATTACACATAAAAAAATAAAACTGCTTCACTTAGTGATAATCATGGTCAACAATGCAATATGGTTACATAGGTCATTCTCGTTTGCTTAACAAACTTTGCAGCATATAATATACAATATTCTATGTCTATAGATTCTTAATGATATGAGCATTTTCAAGGTCATGAAATATTCTTTGTTTTATTTGGGGGAGTTGTTTGGTTTTTTGGTGTTTGGTGTGTGGTGGGCGGGGCGGGGCGGGGGCGAGCGGACAGGATCCCACACTCTGCCACCAAGGCTGGAATGCATAGCTCGCTGCAGCTTCAACCTTCAACCTCTGGGTTCAAGCAATCCTCCTGCCTCAACCTCCTCAGCAGCTGGGACTACACAAGCACACCACCACACCCGGCCTTTCTTTTTTTTTTTTTTTTTAATTTTTTGTAGAGATGGAGTCACACTAAGTTGCCCAGATTGATCTTGAACTCCTGGACTCAAGTGATCCTCTAGCCTCAGCCTCCCAAAGCACTGGAATTACAGGCACAAGCCACCACACCTAGCTATGAAACAATCTTTAATGCGCACTTTTTAATAGCCGCATATTTTCCTCTGGCTATTAATTTATTCAACTAACCCTGTTATTTCTGCACATTTGGGTTGTTTCTCATTTTTTTATTATAAACATCCTTTCATATAAAGCTTTAAGCACCTGTGAAAACATCCACAGGACAAATTTGTAGAAGTAGAATTAATGAGTCAATGAATAAAAACAATTTTAAGACTTCTGCAGCACACTTCTATTGGCATTTATTTCAAAACTGCCTTAAAACATTCTCTAACTGTTATCCAACGGATTCCCTGAAGTCTAAGTAGTTTATCAAGACTCTCTAATTCATTAGTTTGCCTCTTGTTTTTCCAGGTCATAAAGTCTATTACCAAAATTAAGAATCCATGTTTCCGGCCGGGCATGGTGGCTCGTAATCCCAGCCTGTAATCCCAGCACTTTGGAAGGCCAAGGCCAGGTGGATTACAAGGTCAGGAGATCGAGACCATCCTGACTAACATGATGAAACCCCGTCTCTACAAAAAATACAAAAAAATTGGCCGGGTGTGGTGGCACGCACCTGTAGTCCCAGATACTCGGGAGGCTGAGGCAGGAGAATAGCTTGAACCTGGGAGGCAGAGGTTGCAGTAAGCCAAGATCTCACCACTGCTCTCCAGCCTGGGCAACAAAGCAAGACTCTATCTCAAAAAAAAAAAAAAAAAAAATCTATGTTTCTGAGGTTCTCTTTTGAAGTATTCATCTTTTATATGAAGAAATGGCTAGTGACAACTTAATTATCAAACTGAGCATTTTGATCTTAAAGCAATTATTATATTAGTTTTCATACAAATAAAATATACTTGACTCAGTTATTTTAAGTTACATGGATCCCAGAAAGACAGTATGAAAAGTAGAAACATTTGTATTAGGTCAAATGCTCTGTAAGACAGTATCACAGAACTTTAAACTTTTAATATGAATTTGTGACCAACAACCATGTAATTGTTCAAACAACTTCAAATACCCTGTTTTACTTACCAGTTGTATAGCTATCATGAGAACTGTTTTAAGAGAAAATGTTCTGTCACACAAGTCAAACAAGTCTTCCAAACTAGGTCCCAGCAGTTCCAGCACCATAGCATTGTATTTACCACAAGGGCCAAAATAGTAAACTTGAGGTATACCATCTGGGGGAAAAGAAATACTCATTTAATAATTTCATCATCTTAAATACTAAGGTTTTCCTCTTAAAAACTGGTTTTAAAATTTAGTTTCAAGAACTAAAGCAGTACTATCACTTTTTCCAGATACATAACTTTTCCTTACCAAACCTCCCCACCTCCCAATACCTTCTCTTTGATGTTCACACTGTAGCCTGGATACACCTCTATTGCAGCTGCATGACTGAATTACATCATAAACAGTACTTCATTCTTTCTCTCTACCACCTTACTACTGGACAAAAGCTGGGCTTTTTAGCTTTATATTTCCATAGCCTGGAGAAATGCTTAGCACATAGTTAAAAGATTCCAGTTCTGTTGAACAAGAGAGTCGCTACTGGCTTTAATAACCCTGTGGTAGGCATACTGCTAAGATCACCACTGTCAAGATTTCCATCCTCTGGTTTATACACCTTGTATAAATGCCTCCCCTTGAAAGTGGGCAGGATTCCTAGGATCTCACTATTGTGACCAGGCTAACTTACATGGCAGATGTAATCAAGGCTCCTATCAGTTGACTGTAAGTTGATCAAAAGGAAGAGAATCCTGGTGGACCTGACCTATTCAGATGAGCCTTTAAAAGGACGATCTAGAAGTCAGAGATATTGGAAACAGCAGAGAAACTCTCCTGCTGGCCTTAAAGTAGCAAACCACCAATGCTGTGGAGCAAGTCACATGCCAGATAGGAATCCTCAAGGAAGTAAGGGCCACAGTTCTATTGCCATGAGGAATTGAATTCTGAAATGAACCAGTGAACTTGGAAGAGAGTACTGAGGCTCATGTAAGAATGTAGTCCAGGCTTACACCTTAATTTCCACATGGTAAGACTCTAAACAGAAGACTGAGCTAAGCCATGCACGTATTCCTGACCCACAGAAATTGTGAGATAATGAAGTCTTTCATTTTAAGCCAGTAAGAGCTAGTAATAATTCATTACGAAGCTACATAGAATAATACAAACTCCAAATTTGAAGTCTGAATGCCCAGAAGTCATCTGTATTTTATTTTCAGAACTAACAGATTCCCAATAAACTGAAATATAAGTGATCAATTTACTTTATATGGAAGTTGTCAGAATCAAAGCGGAGTCACTTGTATTAAAACCCTGACAAACAGAGCTAGAGAAGGAGATGAAGGGAGGGTTCTCACACATATATATGCCTGATAACAAGAACTATCACAAAAGACTGCAAAAACCACAACCTGGAACAAAAGCCACCACAACCTTATAAAAAATTACTCTGCCAGGACATCTGCCCAGGAACTGCCTGTCCAACCATGGACTGATGCCATTCTTGTTAATGATCCTTGCAGCCAAGGATAATCTCTCAAAACAACTTATGTGACCCTCCTCATTTTTCCTTTAAAAATTTTTGTCTTCCGTTACCTCCCTGAATATATTCACGTATATTCCTACTGTAATGCCCATTCCTAAATAACTATCATTTTCTTTTAGACAGTCTCCCTCTCTATTATTTAGTTTGAAACTTAACACTGCATTTATCTATTAGCATGAAAAAATGAACTTCTTCCACCACAAATGTCTCAGTTTTACTTCCAAGTGATTTTTTTCAATATATTGAAAGAGAAAACAAATCTAATGAAAACTTCTCATTCTTTTTAATAAAAAGTTTTTTTAAATATAACATTCTTATTATTTACCCTATTATTTTGAATATAAATTATTGCAGGACAGAACAGAAAACAATGAACTAAAAATCAAGACAACTACATTCTTAGTCTAACCTAATATTCATCAGCTGTGTGGCTAGCTTGTCATTCAACCTCTCAAGTGGGCCTCAGTTTACTTATTTACAATAATATTAGTGATTTGGATAAGACAAGTATTTCTTGGATATGAATATGAGTGAGGCAGCAGAACATCTACAGGTGGGAATGTAAGCTAGTGTAATCACTGTAGTCCCAGCTTCTCAGGAGGCTGAGGCAGGAGGATCGTTTGAACCCAGGAGGTGGAGGTTGCAGTGAGCCAAGATCACGTCACTGCACTCCAGCCTGGGTGACACAGCAAGAATCTTTCTCAAAAAAAAAAGAGAGAGAGATAGTGTAATCATAGCAGGAATGGATACAAATTCAAACTGCATACACGGTGCCCTCCCCAGAAACGGAGATTCTGATACACCCCAATATGTATATATCAGGACCCCCTGCAAACACACACACATCACATATGCCTGTCCCATCTCCTCCTGCTACTGGGAATCAAAGCCACTCCTACCACAGCCACTCTTATATGTATTTGTCATATCTGCAAACACACACACATCACACATGCCTGTCCCATCTCCTTCTGCTACTGGGAATCAAAGCCACTCCTACCACAGCCACTCTTATATGTATTTGTCATATCTACCCCTCACATGTGTAAAGGCAGAGAAAAGGTTCAGAAACAGGGAATGAGAGGTTTGTTAAGTTTATTCCAACTCTAAAATCCTGCTTTTACAATGTTATATACATTAAGAAGCTGGAGATGAAATTAAGATTTACAAACAGCTCTCAGCTACCAAGCTTTTAAAATTCTTTCCATAATGCTTTTTCTCCCTCTCTGCCACTGAAAGTTGTTAATTTACATCCTCTCAATTTAACAATCTCTAATAACTTATTCCACTCCAGTTTGTTACTTCTGATATGCAGGGTGCACGGAAACTAGACCAAAACTTGTTAGAACTATATACAAAATGTAAAAATAAAAAGGTTTTGAACTTCTTCAACAAAAGGACTATCGGCTGCGTGCGGTGGCTCATGCCTGTAATCCCAGCACTTTGGGAGGCTGAAGTGGGTAGATCATTTGAGGTCAGGAGTTCGAAACCAGCCTGGCCCACGTGGTGAAACCCCGTCTCTACTAAAAATACAAAACGGCCGGGCACGGTGGCGCGTGTCTGTAATGCCAGCTACTTGGGAGGCTGAGGCAGGAGAACTGCCTGAACACAGGAGGTGGAGGTTGCAGTGAGTCAAGGTTGCTCCACTGCACTCCAGCCTGGCTGACACAGCAAGACTCCATCTCAAAAAGAAAAAAAAAAAAGGACTGTCAGAAGGTTTTCTACTTCCTTCTGAACCACCATCTATATTCCCAATAGTTCACGTTGTTGAGAAATGACTTCTGAGTAAGACAGACAGCAGTGTATTCTGGTTTATAAAATGACTGCTTTTTCAAAAGTTTTCAACAGTTTCCAAAACAGGAAAACCATTTAAGGAATTTCACTGTCTTAATTAATTGAACAAATACTTACTGAACATATACTATAACTTTATGGAACTGGGTTGGGCATTACGGATATATAAGTGAATGAGAGACCATGCTAAGAATGCTTTAATCCAGGAATACAAAGTTGGGTTAATATTAAAAAATCCACCAATATAATTCACCATAATAACAGAAGAAACGGCAAAAACCATAAGATCATCTTAATGGGTGCTAAGAAAGCATTTGATATAACACTCAAAAATTTGGGATAGAAGGTTTCTAAATCTGATAAAGGGAATACAGGAAAAACTACCAGCTAACATCACATTTAAGGTGAAAGATGGAATGCTTTCCATTAATGACTGAGAGCAAAACAAGAACATTCACTTTTAACTTTGCTATTCAAGAGTACAATGAAGCAAAATAAACAAATAAAAAGCATTCTCAAGAATGAATGGACTCTTACTTCAAGAAAACCTGACGTATTACCAATAATAAAATTAAAGCTTTCAAGCAATTCTAATTTTGTAAAAATTTTTATATGCTATGATGACCTTGACAGTTTTCCAATACTTAAAAACTTGTTCTGATGAAACTATGGTGATATTAGCTATTATGATTTAATGTTGGGTAGTGAAACGTGTTAGTATTTGAAATACATGCATAACTCAATGAACCAGTGTCCTCCAAAAGATAATGCATGTAGTTACAAAATCACACATGGGTAAATGGTTCATTCAAACTACAATGGATTTTAATGAATGAGAGCAGAAAAGGTTTTTTGGTATGATTTCTATACTCTACATTATAACTGACCTTTAAGAAATGACTACTTGTCAAATTTTGGTGTAGTTTCAAAGGCATATTTATAATTTAAAAATCAATTAGTCAAGACTGACAGCTGTGGGTTAAAAACATTGATGAGAAGAGAAAGTAGTACATTTTTGGAGGAAAATTACCCTATCCTTTTGCTTTTGGCGGAAAATTACCCTATCCTTTTCAAAGTAAGCATAAGTATGCATATAATGATGTTCAAGCTTCACTGTTTGTTACAGTTACAAAAAGAATTGGCAGCTACCTAAAAATCCACCAATTCTATGCTAATTAAACAAAGTATTAGCTTGGTGCAAATGTAATTGCAGTTTTTACATTGTTGGAATTTGCTGTTTGATATTGAAATATATTATTAAATGTGGTCATGTGTTTCTCATTTTATTATTTTTGCTAATGACTTATTACTTGTTGTTTACTTAAAATTTATTTTAGACTATGGAAATGTTAGACAAAAAGCAAATTTGAGTGATTTTCTTATTTGAGTTCAAAAATGGGTCGTAAAGCAGTGGAAACAAGATGCAACATCAACAATGCATTTGCCCCAGGAACTGCTAACAAACATACAGTGTAGTGATGGTTCAAGAAGTTTTACAAAGGAGACAAGAGTCTTGAAGATGAGGAGCATAGTGGTTGGCCATCAGAAGCTGACAATGACCAACTGAGGGCAATCATCAAAGCTGATCCTCTTACAACTATACAAGAAGTTGCCAAAGAACTCAATGTCGACCTTTCTATGGTCGTTCAGCATTTGAAGCAAGTTGGAAAGGTGAAAAAGTTCAATTAGTGGGTGCCTCATGAGCTGAGCAAAAATTTTTTTTGAAAACATCATTTTGAAGTGTCATCTTCTCTTACTTCACACAACAATGAACCATTTCTCAATCGTATTGTGACGTGAGACAAAGAATGGATTTTATATGACAACCGGTGACAACCAGCCCAGTGGATGGACCGAGAAGAAGCTCCAACGTACTTCCCAGAGCCAAACTTGCACCGAAAAAAGGTCATAGTCACGTTTGATGGTCGGCTGCTGGTCTGATCCACTACAGCTTTCTGAATCCCAGCGAAACCATTACATCTGAGAAGTATGCTCAGCAAATCAATGAGATGCACCGAAAACTGCAATGCCTGCAGCGGGCATTGGACAACAGAAAGGACGCAATTCTTCTCCATCAAAACACCAACCGCACATTGCACAACAAATGCTTCAATGGGCTATGAAGTTTTGCCTCAACTGCCATATTCACCTGACCTCTCGCCAACCAACTACTACTTCTTCAAGCATCTTGACAACTTTTTGCAGGGAAAACGTTTCCACAACCAGCAAGATGCAGTAAAAATGCTTTCTACGAGTTCATCAAATCCCGAAGCACCAATTTTTACGCTACATGAACAAACAAACTTATTTCTTGTTGGCAAAAAATGTGTTGACTGTAATGGTTCCTATTTTGATTAATAAAGATGTGCTTGAGACCAGTCATAATGACTTAAAATTCTCAGCCTGAAACTACAATTATGTTTGCACCAACCTAATATGTCATATCCATTCTATGGAATATAATACAGCCTTCAACTATCTTTGGAGATAACTGTAAAAGACAAACTTTTATTACTTCTTATAATACTGATTAAAATTTTTGTTGTTTTAAACCATGTATTACTTTAAAAAAAATTTTTTTTTAAATGGAGTCTCACTGTATTGCCCAGACTGGAATGCAGTGGTGCGATCTCAGCTCACCACAACCTCCGCTTCCCAGTTCAAGTGATTCTCCTGCCTCAGCCTCCCAAAATAGCTGGGATTATAAGCACCTGCCACCATGCCCAGCTAATATTTTTACTGTATTTTTAGTAGAGACAGGGTTTCCCTATGTTGGCCAGGATGGTCTCAAACTCCAAACCTCAAGTGATCCACCCAGCTCGGCCTCCCAAAGTCCTGGGATTACAGGCGTGAGTCATCACGCCTAGCCTTAAAATATTTCTAATGAGTCATTGATATGGTTTGGCTGTGACCCCACGCAAGTCTCATCTTGAATCGTAATTCCCACAATTCCACATGTTGTGGGAACCCAGTGGGAGGTGACTGAATTATGGGATTGGGTCTTTCCTGTACCGGTCTCGTAATAGTGAATGAGTCTCACAAGATCTGAAGGCTTTAAAAACGGGAGTTTGCCTGCACAAGCTCTTGTCTGCCAGTGAGATGTGCCTTTCACCTTCCGCCATGATTGTGAGGCCTCCCCAGCCCCACAGAACTGTAAGTCTAATAAACCTCTTTCTTTTATAAATTGCCCCATCTCGGGTATGTCTTTATCAGCAGCAAGAAAATGGACTAATACAGTCATTAAACATACATATGAATAGAAAAGATAATACAAGAAAAAAGCAGAAAGCTAACAGATTACTGGAAGCACTGGTGATTTCTACTTTCACTTTTTTTAAAAAAAACTTTTCCTAATTTTTATTATGAATGTATGCTATTTTTGCAATCAGGAAAAAAAATTTTTTTTTTTTTTTTCTAGGACCACAAAGAAAAACTTAAAATGATATTTATATCAAACTATAATTTTATTTCCCAGAACAAGTCTGGACAGTTTTTTTTTTGTTGTTTTTTTTTTTTTTAAAATCACTGAGCAAACAACTTAAATTTTTAAGAGTTAAGAAGAACTGCAACTAACAAACAGAGGTTGAGGCAGGGTACACCCTAAGCAAAAACAAACCAAAACCACCACGGCAACGTAAATGGTAGGTTATATCACAAGGTAGAGATTTTTTAGAAATGAGAGAGATAAGGAAAAAGAGGGCACGAGAGGCTCAGAAGGAAGGTTTGTTCTTATACCTAGTGAATTTTCAATTATAAAATCTTACTCCACCCATTCCAGTGGTTCTAAAATTATTTTTATTTGAGACTAATATAAAAAGCTATCCGCTGCGAATTCATGAAAGTTAGGTCTGATAATTTCCAATATCTTTACTTTTCAAGAGTTTATTTTTCCCAAAAGCTCAAGGAGTATGAATACAAAATTCACATATCTGAAAATATAATCTCACCCTCGCTCCCCAAAAATTCACTTCATTAAATATCTCATTTAATATGTCAGTGTTCCTTTTAAGTGACAAAACAAAATTAAGTCACACAACAGTAATACATAGGAACTATTAAAGACTGCTTAGTACTTTGTGTCAAGTTTTTAAATACTTCAACTACTAACAGGTAAGTATTAGTTAAGTAGACCATTAAGGAAATAATATCATGATCCATTTCACAGTAGTATCATGATCCGTTTTCAGGTCTAGAATTCTTCACGTAAAATGTAAAATACTGATATAGTTTGGACGCTGTACCCTCTAAATCGTATGTTGAGTTATAACCCTCAGAGTTAAAGGTGGGGCCTGATGGGAGTTAACGGGGTTACTAGGGCAGATCCCTCATGAGTTTGTGCTTTTCTCATGATTGTGAGTTCTTACGAGATTTGGTTTAAAAGTGTGTGGTACCTCCCCCTCACTTTCTTTCTCTCTCTCTTGCTCCCACTCTCTCCATGTGGTAAGCTGGCTTCCCCTTTGCCTTCTGCCATGACTGTAAGCTTCCTGAGGCCTTACCAGAAGCTGAACAGATGCCTGGCACCATGCTTCCTATACAGCCTACAGAAGCATGAGCCAATTAAACCTCTTTTCTTATAAATTACCCAGACTCCAGCATTTCTTTATAGCAACACAGAACAGCCTAACACAAATAGGAAGAATTAGAACAAAAGTACTAACAAACTTATAGGAAATTTAAACTTCCTGATTTAATTTAAAAACAGCTCTGATTAAGAAAACCTAAATCGTGGCTAGAAATGCTAAGTACAGAATTATCACACAGTATTACCCTATCTTTTTTTAGGGTAATTTTGCATTAAGGCATTCTTAACCTTTAGCACAAATGCTTATACTCCTAGGTCAACAGTTTTCAACATGTGGCCTGAAGCTCCTGAGGACAGGGGTGGTCTGTGAGACCCTTGCAGGAAGTCAGTAATATCAGAATTATTTTGTAGTAACACAAATTTTTTTTTCACTCTCATTCCAGAGACTATGGGACTTGTGTTATCACAATATACTAAATGCAGAAGATATGGGAATCTAGCTGTTTACTATTAAGCCAGACATTAAAAGAGATTTGCAAAATCTGTAAAACAATGTTACTTTTCTCACTGTTTTTGTTTTGGAAAGTATATCAACAAAATTGCCTTGATTTTAAAATGTCTCAATTATTATTTTTATTTTAAACAAATATAGAAACATTTTTATATTTCCGTGTTAATTTATAACATGGTAAATATCAATAGCTAAGACCCACAACAACAAAAGTGCTCTGACATACTCAAAAAGGGTAAGAGCATAAAAGAATCCCGAGACCCAGAAGTTTTAAGAAGTGCTGTCCTAGCTGAATAGTAAGCGCTGCTATGAACCAACAGGCGTACTGAGTTACAGACTTGGTAACAGTCCTTCCATTAAAAGACCACAGTATCTGCCTGTAGTAGTAAAATTCTATCAGTTAACCCCAAATAAAAGGAATCAAGTTGGTCCACTGTAAAAAAGAGCAACAGTCCTTTCTGTGATGATTTAATTTACACATTTAGAAAATATTCTAACATTCAAACAACATTAAAAAAAATAACATCGCTGACAAACAAAAATTTATCTGTTGCAAAAACTGAAAAGAATTTAAGTTGTTATCCAATTTGGGCCTATAAAATTTAAGGAAAAAATGGACTCTATGATTCTTCCCCCTCAGTCCCTAAGCTACAAGCTTACAAATCTTTTATTCTTGCAACGTGTTATATAACACTTAAAGCAAAACTAAATATGAAATTTTCGTAGTTTTTCATGGTTTTATATTTTTTATCTTTTTATATTGCAGGAGGAATTACAAAATTTATGTATATTTAGTAATACCCTATTCAAAAGTATGGTTTGCTTTTTAAGATTCCTATGTGCTTAACCACTGAAAACACTATAATATTCACACCACACACAACCACACTAACACCTGCACCATATAAACCAAACTAAAACCACTATCAGGAAACACCTCTTTCTTACTTATAATGCATAACGTTCTTTAAATGTACCCATTCTCCATAAACTACAACTTTAACAGAAAAAAATGTATATTTCCATCTACTATGATAGTAGTACCAATGTAAGTATATATTCACATATAAATAAATGCTTAGCAATGCAAAACTTGTAGAAATTTCCATACAGAGAGACTTCTTTAAAGAATCAGAAGCATTACATATTTTTAAAGACTTCTTCTAAAAGCAATTTAGCTATGACAGAAAAAGGAATTCTAAGAATATGCTACGTAAACTGTTGGTTATCTGGGCTGAGATTAAGTTTACACTACTGACAAACTCACTCATCTCATATTTTCATTATTTTTGTTAATATCAAAATATAGTAATATTCTAAGTATTTATTCACTGAACTTTCATGCTTTTTACAGTACTTCCTTCCAATTTTATCAAACAACAGCTTATAATATACATAGAGCAGAATTTTTTGAATATCTTACCTAAAACATGGTCTGAGAAACTTGATCTGGTAACTGTGAATTAAATAAGTTTTAGATACTACCAAATGGTTTACACCGACAACTTTTAACAAAGTTTATACTATTACCCATAATACTTCTCAAAAGTGAATAGTACAATAAAATTTCCGTGCAATACAAAATCACCAATGTTCATTTAACCAGCAGATGGAACTAAATTGTCTTGAAAAGAAAGTGAAAATGTAGGCATCTATAAACCAGAGTAAAAAATGTAGAGAGTACATAAATCCAGACTTTATAACAAGGCACAAATCAAGAAGGCAGAAGGATCAGCATAAAGAAGAACGAAGGGGCTTTTCAAACACCTTCCAAAAGGCAACATTTTTATAAGGAGTTATAATTTTAGTAACAGCACCTGTGGCTACCATCAAATTATTGCTTAGAACTACATAGTCCAAGGAATCTCAACAAGTCAAGCCACTTGAGAAATGATGATTTAACATATGCATGGTGTCAAACAGTATTTTTAATATTTCTATAGTTAGAGATTTGCCAAGAATAGTAATTTATGACAGAGAAAAAGATCATTAACTTCCTCTGATAAGTAGTAATTTATGACAGAAAAAAGATCATTAACTTCCTCTGATAAGTAGTAATTTATGACAGAAAAAAGGTTTTATTTCCTATGATTAAAAATATCAGCTAATTAATATGTTCCAAGGAATACATTAATTGCAGTTTCTCCTAATATAGCCTATTTAAACTAATGTCAAAAAAATTAAGAAGTGTTACTCAGAATCGCAGATCTTCAAAAACAATTTTCCCATAAATTTCAAATATGTTCTATGCATTTTCATGAAATATCAATAATTCAAATATACTTATTTTCAAGTAAATGAAGAAACTGAGTTAATTCTAATAAATTAAAGCCCACCCTTCTCAAGAAAGTGATTAATTTTAGATGGCTGAGTTGTACAGTTCAGTAAGTTTTAATACGAAACTTTCTGCATATCTCCTTAGTTACCACTTCCATTAATTAGAACATTCTCATCAATAATTTTTTCCTTTGATCTCTAGTTGTCTAAAATGAGAAAATAAATTTACCTAATCATAGGATAACACAAATGAAATTAATTTTAAAAATCTGAAATTATATTATTTGTCCAGAAATAGAATAAACTCAAAATTAATAATATAATGATTTTGTGTAACATTAAAATATCAAACTTTAATCACAGGATCACAGAAGTTAGAAAACTATAGGAAATTTGAAGATTATATATCCCAACTTCACATCTAATGAAAGAAAAGTTTATTATTATTTAAAAATTTATTCTTTCAACCATTTACCAAGAACCTACAACTGCCAATCATTCTGCTACCAAAAAGAAAAAGATGAACATATCATTATCACCGCCCTCAAAGAGTTCAAAATTCAGTGGAGAAGACATAGACAAATAATAATTACCATATGATAAAAGAAAAATAAAGGTTTCAAAGGTTTTCATATTCAAAATAATATCAGATCAAATAAGAGGCTTTTCTGGAGAGGCAAAGATGTCAGAAAATGCATTGCTAAGCAGGTGACATTTAGCTAAGGCTTAAAGAAAAAAGGAATTCATTAGAAAAGAAAGATATTCCAGAAAGAATACAGACATGTGAAAATAGTAAGATCTACTCGAAGAATAGTAAGTGTAGTGCAAGTGAAAAGTAGGTCAGTAGAAAGAAAGAAATTTGGACTTTATACCAAATGATTGTGCCCCTATGTGCAGGTAGAGGTAAAAAGGGCGTTGAGATATTCAAAAGAAAGCCCAATTTGAAGAAAAGTGACAATGGGGACTGGAAGAGAATGAAGTCAAGAGAGATTTTAAGAGACAAAATTGACAGAACTTTACTACACCAATATGCCAAAATCAGAGGAGGCTAACATTTCAGCTTGAACAGATGTGGAACTAATGGAATCACGTAATCCAAAAGACCAAGCAGGAAGGTCTTTTAAGAGAGAGAGAAATTGTTGAGAAAACAAGGGCAAAAGAAGGTAGGGAACTCATTCCAGCTATATAAATTTCTGATTTCAGTAGGGATATTCATATGCAGCTAGACTTAAAGAATGGAAGCAGGAGATAAAGAACTGGAAGTTATCTTTACACAAATAGTAATGTCATTTCTTCCTCCTTCCCTCCTGTTACAAAAAATCCAAGATTGCAGGATGAAGCCACACCCTAAGGTTAGGAGCCTGGTTCCTTACTTTTGAGCAGCTGTACCAACCCTACAATTGCCCACCTCTGAACTCATTTGTCTCACATTATATACCTTTACTTGTTTAAGCTACGGCGGCCACAATTTTTGTCACTAAGAGTCAAATCTATTTATAACCAATGGAGTGGTCCACACAACTTTGTTCTTGCTATTCTTTTCTTGTCAACCTCTATACTCTCCTCAGGGAGATCTCATCCATTTCTTTAGCTTTAAAAACCATCTATGTGCTGATGACTCCCAAATCGAGGTCTTCATTTGACTCAATGAATACTGAGTAGATGTGACAAAACAAGACTATTCAATACATTAAATTTTTGCCATCACAGAGAGTGATAATGGTATAAAACAATATTCTAATCCTATGCAAAGCTAAATAATGTAAAGAGGGATATTGTCAGAGAAGCTACATAAAGAGAAAGAAAGAAGCATGGATTTACAGAAGGATCAAAACCCAAACAGGCAAAACCAAGTTGTGTATTTTTTCACAGATACCTCACTAAATAATTCTAAATAAATCCATTTTCAATTTCTTTGTGGTAAAATACACATAGAACTTATCATTTAAACCATCTTTAAGTGTACAGTTCAGTGATATTAAGTACATTTACATTACTGTACAACCATCACCACTATCCATCCATCTCCAAGATATGTTCATCATCCCATATTGAAACTCTTACCCAGTGAACAATAACTCCCCATTTCTGCCCTCTCCCCAAGCCACCAGAAAACACCATTCTACTTTCTGCCTCTATGAATTTGACTATTCCAGGTTCCTCATGTAAGTGGAATTTATTTGTCCTTTATTTGTCTATTTTTGTTGGTGAGTTTTAGAAGTTCTTTATATATGCTGGATGATACTTAAATATATCTATTTTTAAAGAGAATATTAACAAATTGCTATATAAATGAAATTCAGCAAACCATAGGAAAATTATAGGCTGAGTTACTCTAAATAGCCCATTTATAATTAAGAGCAGTCTGAAAATATCTTTTCAGATATGAATTCCAAAATCAAACTGTTTAAAAGTCATCAGTTCTTCCAAAACAATTCAGCACTCTTGATTTTCTACAAAGCTCATAAAGGTACTTAAAAATGCTTTCATAAAATTCACAAATGACCGAAAAAAACCACAAAAAACATGCCCATATTCACGACTCGTACAAAGTACTCTAAAATACCCACACGTGTCAGAGCTCAGAGCCACATGATGCACACCTTCAGAAGGACCATTTGTATTTCAATCTATGTAAATGACACCCATAGAGCACAGAGGAGCATAGCACCCTTAGTAAACAGAGACTACCCTGTAAATGGTGGTCCCTGCAGTTGTGCAACACTGCAGTCCTATGGCATTCAAGTCCTAAAAGATGTTTCATTTTTAGTCTTACTACCTCTGACCTAGTTTTTAAATATAAAACAGAAAAAAGTTAAAATAATAAAAGTACACATTTGTTATTCAATTCAATGACTTGCTAAACTCTAAACTAACTTACTCATTTCTAATTAAACCACTTAATCCTATTCTTCCAAATGACAGTTTTACTACTGTACTAGATAGATGTGTGTTTTTTTATCACCCTGGCATCCAATTCCCCTTATATAACACCTCGATTTCCCTAAAGTTCGGATAAGCATTTGATCTAACTTGAGGCAATCAAATTCATAGTAATTAAATCAGGGATAAGCATGACATAAGGCAGTAAGATTTAGTTCTACAACTTTTGCTGAAAGTTTTAGGAAAGAGATGCTTTCATAATTGCTAAGCCTAGGTTACTGGTGGCCACCTCCAGCATCTCTTAAGAAGGGCCAACCAGAGAGTGAAGCCTACACATACTCAAAAGGCATATCATAGAGACTTGAGATGCTGATGACAGTATTTGAAGCACTGGATAGAACAATGTCTTATATATCAAGTCATTTTCTTGAATTTCCAAGTACATGAGTCAACAAATTCATTTTATTCCCACTTAACTTCTTATTTGCTAGTCTTAACTAATATGTATAGTTTCACACATAATTAGTTTTATCCCAATAGCCTTTAAATCCCAGTTGTCAGTGATAATTCTGATAACTCCCTGAGTCCTGTCTGTATCAGACTTAAATACGTATTATAAGAAGTCTGTAGTGATGAACACATTACTACAAAATTTAAAACTTATTGTCCCTGCAATGACTATTCATTTGCAAAGTGTGCTCTTAGAAAAACAGAATGTAAAATTGATATCAGTATTAAATGGACAGCTCTATCCATAGAATGTAAACATACATGAAGAAATTCCATTTCATTAAATCTGGAGAAACAAAATTCCTCTACCTGTATCATACAAGAAGCTATACAAGTAAAATCCTTTATTGAATAGAAGTATACAGAAAAGTGCTGTGAGAACCTTTTAACATAAAGAAAATGTAACATACAATAGAAAGTTTTTCCATGAATTATCTGTAGTGGCATGAAATAATCTCACTTAAATTTAGAGTTTATCTAAAAACATACCCACATTTGTTGCCAAGGGTCGCTGTAACAAATTACTACAAATTTGGTGGCTTAAAACAACAGAAATTTATTTTTTCACAGTTATGGAGGTGAGAGTCTGAAATCAGTTTCGCTGGGCCAAATCAAGGTGTTTGCAAGGTCACACTCCCTCTAGAGACTCTAGGTGAAAGTACTAGAAGCCTCTCCCAGGTTCTTATGGCTGCTCTGCTCCAGTCACAATGCCTACTCCTTTTCTGTGTGTATAAATGTCCCTCTGCCTCTCTTACAAAGATACTTGTAATTGCATTTAATGCCCACTAGATAATCCAGAATAATCTCTCCATCTCAAAATCCTTAATTTATTATACCTACAAAGTCTTTCTCATACAATAACATGTAGAGGTTCTAGGGATTATGATACAGATATCTTCTATGTGGCCATTTTACAGCCTACCACTATATTATAAGCCACTTCAACAGCTATAATAGTGCCAAAAAGACTAAGAATATGGGAGAAGTATGCATTTTATATTCTCATATTAAATTTTTTCACAATGTTCTCTACTTGTATCAACAGAAACATAAAAAGCTCCAAATTTGTCATAAAATTAAAAAGGGATCCTAATAGTAAGAAAATGTATAATAAACATAGCCATATGAAGTGATTTTCTTAACCAAACTTAAAAAAAATTCCTTGAAACTAAAAAGTCACGACAATCCACTTTATTTCAAATTTAAAAATTAATACAAGACTTTACCTCCAGATCCTAACTGCTTATAGAATCTGTATTCCAAATGTAGCTGTGGTGCTCTTGATTTCATGGGCTCCTAATTGAAAAAACAAACAAAAAAAGACATTTAAGTTATTAAAAGGGCACTAGGCCCCAACACAAATGTTACAAATTTTGGTGTCAATGCCTATATTATGTAATAGTCTAGTAGGTATCTTTGTCTAAGATTAGATTCATATAAAAATCAACTTTCTGTTCAATGTAAAATAAAATGATGCTACAAATGTACATAAACTAAGTAGCCATTAGATCAGGCAGCAGAAAAATCCCTTAAGTTTGACTCCGACCCTGAGAAAAATATGTTCTGAACATTCATCACTAGAGAAATGATGGCCCTTTTACTATTTCTCCGGTTCCCCAAATTCACCTCTGAACTGTGTATTTCTTACATAAAGGTTCTAGATTAAAGTTAAGCCATAGGATAGTAAGAAAGAACAAAAATGGTAATATGAAAATGTTGATAGTAGCAACAATGTCTTAAATTTTTTTTCCCTAAGGTATAACTCATATACAATAAAACACACAGTTCATAAGCGTTAAATCCGTATCAACTCCATATATCCCTATAACCACCACACCAATCTATAGAGCATTTCCATCATCCCTTTTTTACTTCTACCACCTTTGCATTAGTTTTGCCTATTGCTGGATTTCACCTAAATGATACACAGTGTATGCTTTCTGTTGTGTCCAGCTTTTATCATTCGACATAAAATGTTTTTGAGATTCATACACACACACACACACACACAACATGTACAGAGGAAACATAGGTTTTAGACATTAGAAATAATATTAAATATGAAAATACAAGAAGTAGAAAACTGTAACAGGGTAACAGGAAATTTAAAAAAGAACCAACAGAAAAGTATAACAAGGTAAGAGAAAGTTTCAAAAAGAATCAATAGAACTTTGAAAAATAAGAGAATACAATAACTAAATTTAAAACTCATTTTGCCATCAGATTAGCATAACAGAAGAGAGAATTTGGAAACTGTAAGGCAGACAGAAAAACTATACAGAATGCATCATGAAGGAAGAAAAATTGGAAAACAGAAGAAAAGATTAGAGACCTGGACAATCCAGTGAGGTTTAGTATGGACTTGATAAGAGTACCAGGAGGAAACGAGACAGAAAAGTCAGCAGAGGCAATAATTGGATAAATCATTGCTATGAATATTCAAGAATTGATGAGGATAACAAACCACCAATTCAAGAGGAATGTGAATCCCAAACAGGGTAACTAAAAAGAATTTTATACCAACACATCATAATGAAACTATGAGCAACAACAAAAGAATTCACATAAACAACATTAATATCCCACTGCAAAATTTATGAATTTTATTACAGGAGAAAACAATCAGCTTAGTTCTTGAGAGGCAGGATAGTACAGTAGTTAAGAGCACAGACACTGAAACTAAATTGTACTAGGTTTGAATCCTAAATCCTCTACTTCTAACTGTGTAACTTTCAGCAAATTATTTAACTTTTCTGTACTTTCCAGTTCCCTCATCTGTAAAATTGGGTTAAAACTTAACCTTTCTATAAAGTACTTAAAACAGTGCCTGCTATACATATAGCACTATATTACCTATAATTATTCAGTTAACTACCTAGAAGTACATAACCTTAAGATGCAATAAAAAGATGTCCATGTAAACAATCACAAATAAAATTAAATATGTAACTTATTCAATCACTAATACCCCTTAGATAAAAATAGAGACCCAAATCTGACTTAGTTGAGTCATTTCAACTAGATTCCAGTACTTAAGCAGCAAAGTTTTAACACTATATAATAAAAGTCACCTTCCCCAGGATGACATTTTCATTATTCATGTACAACAAGATATAAGGATGGTAGCTCAGGTAATATTAACAAATTATCTTGAAACAAACTATTGATCTGAACTAGGGTAATACTAGACAAATGAAAAAAATCTTCATAAGAGATGACGAAGCTGAAAGCAGTCACAGAAATCTGCTCTCCAAACTCAGGTTATCAAATTATGCCTTTATTTGTACCAAGCAAAGTATAAAAGCCAGATAGCACTGAGGTATACAGACATAAGATTTTCAAGTGATTACTTTTATGGCATGTCTAAACAAAATCACGTTATCTGGCACAAATAGATATAACAGATACAAATGAAAAAACATATAAGGAAATAATGAACTAAGTAACAAACTATCATTCAACGGTATATGTGAAAAGTTTTCTGTCCTTCTAATATTTTGGATGAATCTGAGGTGAACATGACTAGATACCACTCTACAATCTCAAAATACTAGAAACATAGATCCAAAACTATTCCTAGTTCCCCCAAAGAACAATGAATACCATAATTATTACATGTAATGCTGATCATTGTGCTTTAAACGATCATTTAAAGCTGATCATTTTGCTTTCTCTCTCCAAAAAAGGGGAGAAAAGTAATTAAGAGGACAGAGATACAGCACAAAAATAAACTTTAAAAAGTGATACATGGGTATGTATATAAGAAGGCTGAAAGATGACATAATAAATGTTTAGTAAGGCATCAATGGTCTGAACAAGTTCCAAATCTATAAATAATAGGACCTAAGGATCACCACTTAATGAATGTAACAGACAAGGAAAGGTCAGTCTAGAGCAGGGGTTTCTGCTTTGACACCATGGTTTATCTGCCTTAACATATCAGATAAATATCATAACACGCTCCCATGAGTACAGTTGCTCTCTACAGGCTGTTGCATCAATAGCACAGACTGTAAACACTGCCACACGTTTATCTTTCCACACCACAAGAATTGTTGTAGGTTCAGGACCACTGGCCTACAACATGAGAAAAGGAAGAATTTCAAAGAAATGAAAGTCGGCAATGCCTGTTCAAACAATGTCCAGGCTGGGCGCAGTGGCTCAAGCCTGTAATCCCAGCACTTTGGGAGGCCGAGGCAGGAGGATCCCACAGTAGGCCTCCCCACTGTGATTAATATTCACCAACCTCTTGTTCTGATTTTATGCTCATGAGGGGACCTTGTAATTTTAACTTGGCTTTCTATGTACATCGGCCTATAGAAAGAAATTTGGGCTTTCTAGACCTGTAAAATACCTCATTATTAGTTAGAAATTCACTCTTTCCTGAATCTGAGAGCTTGATAATGTGAATTGATTACTGTGAATCCACCTCTAAGAAACGCTGACAACTGGTGAGATAACCTTACCAGGTTTTGTTTCATAAGCCAAGGACCAGATCTTAATACCAAGATGGACTCATCTAGCTAAAACCCAGTTTAAAGCCACATGTCCGCCAACCAGTCTCTCTTCATGGCACTGCAACCCTACTGTACATCTTTATTTTGAGTGAAAATAAACATTTGTTACACTAAAACTTGATCTATACTCAAAAGATACTTAATATTAAATAGTAGAGTTTTTCTATTTCCTCCCATTTGCCTCTTCTCCTAATAGTCTCTCTTTTATATATTCATTTCACATTACCCTAAGAACAGAGGTTATATTGACAGACAAGGTTGAGAAAGGCAGAGAAAACCAAGCCATGCTAAACTTCAGGGAAACCTGGCTGCAAACCAGACAGAAAAGTTGTACCAGAAAAAGTATGTCGTATAAAAATAATTCCTAGATCCCAATTTTTCCAAAAGAGATCTCTCTCTGCTTTGCAGCTGTCATACTGGGCATATTGAAGACTTTAGAATAATTTCACGGGAGTTTGCTTTCCCTGTTATCTATCACCTACCACATCAATCATTTCTGGATCCCTGAAAGTCAAGCAATACCCAGCTTTGCCATATATATGAAGTAACAATTTAAAAAGAAACTTCAGAAGCTACCTGGAAGTATGTTGTCAAAGAATATAATCCTGAATACTAAGAACACTTTTGTTTTATCAAAATGTTTGAATCAGAAGGCAAAATCTCGTTAATTTTTATCTAATTAAAAAGCCTTCCCGCCGGGCGCGGTGGCTCAAGCCTGTAATCCCAGCACTTTGGGAGGCCGAGGCGGGCGGATCACGAGGTCAGGAGATCCAGACCATCCTGGCTAACACGGTGAAACCCCGCCTCTACTAAAAAATACAAAAAACTAGCTGGGCGAGGTGGTGGGCGCCTGTAGTCCCAGCTACTCGGGAGGCTGAGGCAGGAGAATGGCCTAAACCCGGGAGGCGGAGCTTGCAGTGAGCTGAGATCCGGCCACTGCACTCCAGCCTGGGAGACAGAGCGAGACTCCATCTCAAAAAAAAAAAAAAAAAAAAAACCTTCCCTAAATTAAAAATAGGGCCATGATCCAGAAATTCAGTTCTATAATGCTGCCAAAGTAAAGGGATTGAGTTTTCGTGGCACAAACAAAAATGTCCTACACATTACCATATGCTTTAAGAGCAGGATGATGTTAGGAGCTTAACAACAAAAGATTAGCTATGCATATAACTGTCAAACAAACATCCAAATTACAAATGACATGCAAACAAAAAATAATTAAAATATGTAAATTAATCACTTAAAAAGTAACAAAAATAATTAAGAAAATTAAGAAACAGGAACTTACCAACTTAATTGCCACATATTCATTTGTGTATAAATTTTTCCCTTGAAAAAGAAAAAAAAAATCAGATTCTGCAAGTAACTGATTTTAAAGATACATTATATAAAACTCTGAAAAAAAGCACATAATACATTTAATTAAAGCATAGGTTTTTGCTTCTACTTGGCAAAAAAACTTCACAAGGAAATATTTAAACTTATTATCAACTCAATGATGTATTTAGTATTTCACCTAGATTCAGAGTAGAAAGTGATACAAACACTACAGATACTAATAGTCCACTTATAAAAATGGAAAAATTCTGACTTTGTTGGAATATTGTATACAATTTAAAAGTAATCAGTAGTCAAATGCATGCTGAAAAAATTTCAAAACCAGAACTCCTATATAAGAATACCAAACTCCTCTCCCAACCACCATTTCATTTTAAATCCATCGTTATTATGAGATATAATCTTACTAGGACTCGTATTTAATCCGGTAAATATATTAAATAAACTTAAAATATCTGAAATAAAATTTTAAAACATTCGATAATTGGCTGTGATAAACTAATTAACCACTTTGAGGAGAAAAATAGTTACTGGCGCCTCACCTTACAACCAAATTAATTCCAAATATCTTAAGAGTTAAATACAAGCTAAAAACAAGAATATTTATCACATCCATACATTAAGGATTTTCTGAGCATAACAAGATCATGGCTGGCGCAGTGGCTCACGTCTGTAATCCCAACATGCTGGGAGGCCGAGGCAGGCGGATCACGAAGTCAGGAGTTCAAGACCAGACTGACCAACATGGTGAAATCCTGTCTCTACTAAAAATACAAAATTTAGCCAGGCATGGTGGCGTACACCTGTAATCCCAGATACTCAGGAGGCTAAGGCAGCAGAATTGCTTGAACCCAGGAGGCAGAGGTTACAGTGAGCCAAGATCGCACCACTGCACTCCAGCCTGGGCAACAGGGCGAGACTCCATCAAAAAAATAAAAAAATAAAAATTAGGATCATAATGTTTTATACAAATTTGATTACATAAAATATTTAAAATATTGAATATCATTAGAGATTTAATATCACTAACATGTAAAGAATTCAAATGAATTACAGTAATCTTTAGCACTGGCAAATCAAAAATAATCTAGAAAATTCCAACTGGTCAGCATCTGTAGTCAAAGTAGAGTACTAAGGAGAATTTTGGAAGCACTAAGTATATGAAGATAATTTGATTAATGTGTAAGTACATTAAAAAGAATGAAAAAACAGTACATGATTTCTGAATTTCCAGTATTTTTTCAATTAGCATATATTACTTTCATGGTGAGGAAAACAGAACAATGACAGTTTTTTGTTTTTGTTTTTGTTTTTAACAGTGAGAGCAACTGGCCCTGGTCACATTGGCTACTGAACACAGAAGCAGCAATCAACAACTTTGACACATGTGATTTTCCAACATAATAGCCTGAACCTCCTTCCATACAGCAGCTGATGAACAGCAGTAAAACTTCTAGGCAAAATTTCAGCTTTAGTTGTGTTGCTACCTTTGTACAGTAGTGTTTATTTATACAAATATTATAATACTTTTCTGAATTTTGTCCTTATTGTACAAAATTGAGTGAAAATAAAGGACAAAAAGAAGTATTCATATTAACACTAAGTAACATAGGTGTCATAAACTCAATAGTTGGCAAAAAGGATGGAACTCAACAGAAGTTCCAAAAGTGGTCAACTTTAAGCTCTTTTCATATACTCATTGAATTTATATACATATTTTCAAAAATTACAGAATATTTCATATTTTTAGTCAATTAGTTCAACATTTAGATATACCTTCATATATATTTTTAAAAATGCATTATGTATGAAAAGTTAGGTTTCCTCTATTAAACTTGGCAGTAAATAATTTAATGATATTCACAATGAAGAACTTAATGTCAAAGAACATTAACAAAAGACAATTCTGGTTTTGAGTTCCAAGACAGAATTTGTATTTCCCAAACATATTATCATCTTTTCATAACTATTTTGTATATGATGTTTATTCATAAGTACACAAGGAAAAAACTTTACATGACAAGAAGTTAGGTTAACTACAGATCTCAAAGAATCAAAATATACCAAATGCCTCTAAAAGTACTATTTTTGTACTCCAATGTCTACCTTTGAGGTCACAGCAGAAAGCTAAATCCTAAAAGGATCATCTTTTTTTGAATACTAGAGATTTTGCTGAAACTTGAAGTCACAATGATGAACAAAGATTAAACAAAAACACAAGTGCATTTTTGTCACCTAGCATAGCCACAGCCTCACTTTTAACCAGTATTTGTTATACACAGAAACAAACAAATGATGCAAAGTGTGTGTTTATGTACAGTGTGAGTAAGGTGTGAGTAAAAGGGAAGGAATGTGCATGTAGTGAGAATCCCATTAAAAGAAAAATCCAAGTAAACTGGTGCCAGTTAAGTGATGTTTTAATCCAATTTTAAAAGACATTTCCAGGAAAGCATTGTGCTATATTAAACTTGAAAATATAGTTTTACCAATTTTGTGGCTTTGGGGTGGTAATTATCAAAAACTATTTTCTTCAAAAACTATATATGTTTACAGCAGAAACAACTATTTACCCACCAATAGCCATTCTCCCCCTACAGAATGCCCAAGCTTGAAAATGGCTGCCCTGCTAAAGACTACACTGCCCGCCTCTCTTTCAGCTTAGTGTGGCCATGTGACTTAAGTTCTAAATATCAGTAGATATTAAGTATGTTCCTCCTCACTTCCAGAAAGGAATGTATATGCTCCTGCCCCTTTTTTTCTGTATACTTGCTGGCTGGGAGATGGAAACAGCTAAAGCAATTTGTGCACAGAGACTGAAGTCATATATTAAGGATGCAGAGGTACCCTGACAGCCTTGGGGTTTCTCCCTCTGGTCTGTGTGGTGTGAAATGAAAATAAACCATTTGCTTGAAACCACTATATATTGGATATAGTGGGGTTTTTTTGTTACCGTCTTACAGTCTATTCCTTAGTTATGACATTTTTCAGGTAAGTTTTATGGTAGCTTCGGTTAGAAACAGCAGAAAAATCAATAAACATGAAAATGATGAACCCATTCAAATCTATATACTCATTTGATAATATATTGTAAGGCCTGCAGAATTTTCAACAAAGCAATTATCAAATATAAACAATAAAATAAGGAGTTACTAGCTATGTAGGAATAAGAAAAGAAAAAACAAAAATAAGAGATGTTATGGAAGCTCCTGTGGCATACTTAATTATGTCAAAAGTTACAATGTCTTATTTCAGACATGGTTATTCATAAAGCAATACATAATATTCTCTTCTGTGCTCTTTTATATGATAGACAGATGTGGCCACAGAGTACAAAGGAAAGTCCCTCATGAAAACAAAGGTTATTATACTTACAAATTCTGGACAGGAAGTCACATCACATGCCACACAGGATCACCGGGGAAATGCTAGGTTTTGGTTAGGTGGCAGAAAAACAAGAGCAAGGGGAATGCCTAGGCCAAACCATTTACTGGGGTTTCCCAGGGAAAGGCAAGGCAGGGCAGGGTAAATGGTTAAGGATTACTTAGTTTGAGTAATTCTAGTGACTTCTGGGCTATAAGAATGGGTCTCTAGCTTCCAGGTACCTGGCCCTGGGGATGATAAGGTAGAGGAATATTGCCTCCTGGGTGTATAGGCCAGATAGAAAAGGGGTGGGGATTGGTTAGTGTGCATATCATAGGCATGCTCCCAGCTCAGTTTTTGGCTACTTCTAAGAATTGGCTAACCTCTGGAGGGGCAATCTCTTCCCAGCCAGAAAGGTTTTTTAAGACGTCAAAACATCATAATATACAGAAAAATAAAAACACATATATAATATGACCCTATATTTTAGCTAGCTATGTTTGGTCTTACTCAGTGCCTGTCAAAAACATTCCTAGGAGTTTGACTGCCTGACCTAGAAATCATCTACCAATGCAGAATGCAAACCTTACTACCAACACATAAAAGACAATTACAAACACAGATGGTTCTCCACTATGATGGTTCGATTTGATGTATTTCAACTTTGTATAATGATGTAAAAACAACATGCATTCAATAGAAACCATACTTTGAATTTTGATCTTTTCCTGAACTAGCAATATGAAGTATGATACTATCTCACTATGCTGGGCAGATGCAGCGAGCTGCCGCTCTCAGTCAGCCACACAACCATGAGGGTAAACAACCAATATTCTACAGCATACTGCGTGGCCAGCATTTTCTGGATATTGTGATTTGAGGTTTCCAATGTCATTATGTCTATAAAATGCCTGTTTTCAACTTATGAAATTTCAACTTAAGATGGGTTTATCAGGATGTAAAGCCATCTTAAGTTAAGGAGCATTTGCACACCAAATCACCATCCTTATTTATTTCTTTTTAGAGACAGGATCTCACTATATTGTCCATGCTAGACTCAACCCCCTAGAATCAAGGGATCCTCCTATCTCAGCTACTCCACTCCAGTAACTGCCCCACCACACCTGACTGTTCATTTTAAAATAAAAACAGAATCCAGATAAAAATGATAAACACATATTTAAATTTAAAAGCAAATAAATGTAATTTAAAATTATTATTTTAAATGTTTACTTATTCTTTTTAATCTCATGGCCTTTTTTTTTTTTTTTTGAGACAGAGTCTCACTCTGTCACACAGGCTAGAATGCAGCGGCACAATCATAGCTCACTGCAACATTAAACTCCTCAGCTCAAGTGATCCTTCTGCCTCAGGCTCCTCAATAGCTAGGACTACAGGCATACACCATCACACCTGGCTAATTTTTTATTTTCTGTAGAGACAGACTCTCGCTATGTTGCAGAGGCTGGTCTTGAACTCCTGGCCTCCAGTCACCCTCCTGCCTTGGTCTCCCAAAGTTCTGGGTTGATAGATGTGAGCCACCATGCCAAACACCACAGGTCTCAACTTTTAAAAGCCCTGCAATGTCTGGGACAGTCTTCTACCCCTAAAAAGAACTGCCCAGGCCCAAATACCAACAGTACTTTTTTGAAAATCACTTACCTATAACATGTATACCTTATAGTCTTTCTTACCCAATACTAACCATATAAAATTTCAGTACCAGTAATCAAATGTTAAAGATGTATCTATTAACGACGTTTTAAAGAAAGTACTTTAAGAATATAAATCAGCTTTTAACATTAGTGTTTATCCAGGTATAGAAAGACTAATGCTCATAATAACATTTTCTTAACAAAGAAACCATCTGAGGCTTTTTGAAAAAGCAGTAAAATACCCTTTTAGAAGTCTATGAAAAAGGAAGAATAAATGATTAAACTAGCTCTACACATACATATTATAAGTATACATAAAACACAGAGACATATTATAAGTATACATGAAACACAGAGATATAGAGATAATACATTTAAATAAATTTACATAAATATACAGATACACACACACACACATCAAAGACCCATACACAAGGCAGATAGATAGAGCAGACAGATGTACTAAAAAGCCATCATACTCCTATTCCTACCTATTCACAGGCTACAAAAGAAAGGGGTGTTTTACTTCTTTTTCAGTATATGACATATATAGCTCCACCCCAGACATACGTGGGGCAGAAGGGTAGAAAGGAAAAAATTAAATTACAGTGATGTAAATTTCATTAATTCTATGCAGTTTCAGTATATTAACTTGACTTTAAGCCATCCCTATGCCCCAAAAGTTATCAGTTACTAATCATTTTTGAATCTGAAAGAGTAGCCTAAAAATCATTCCTAAAGAACACTGCAAAGGCTTTACTGGCAGCTATTTCAGCCTACTGGGCTATTTTAATTTAATTGTTTTCTCATAATCTGGATGGTCAATCTCCAGATGATTAAAGTAGACATTCCTGTACTAGGACATTTCTTACACATGAAAATACAAGTACAAAAGAAATTTCCAACATATGTATTCTTTAAAATTACCACAACCATTAAACAACTAAACAATTAAATAACTAAATCATTTTCATTAGAAAGTATCTTCCAATTTTTAAAATGTTTCTAACATAATGGAATAAACAAAATACTCTTACCTAATCGTAATTCTCCAAAATTGCCACATCCAATTTTTTTTCCAACTCTAAAGTTAGGTCCAACCATTAAAACTCCAGACGATGAAGACCCAGTTCCTCGAGTGTTGTGTCCCGATCGACCACTAGGTCGTGCCATTCTATCATCTGATTTGTCCTTGTCTTTCTTTTTATTTTCCATATCAAGTTTGCGGTACTCCACTTTGAATTCTTTAATCAAGACAAGCACACTGAAATAGGGTATTGTGAAAATAGGTACATCACTAGGTAACTGTACCAGATGGATAATGTTAACATTCAAATTGCAGTAGGTAGTCAATTAACTGCAGCATGCTCATCCCATTCGTAAAATTTTTCTCAGTTGTCTTTTCAGCAAAACATGTCTTCAAAATTATCTTTTCAGTGATGTGAGCTGATATTGATAGAGAGCTAGAATATTAAGAAAATGAAATTAGTCAACTAAGAATTTTGAAATACATGTCTGGGAAATTAGATAACATAACAAAAGTTTAGGCAAGAATTACTGCTATCTATTGATGCCCATTGAAATCAAACCACAGTACACTTTTTTATTTATATACCTTAATACCAAAGATATGAAACAAAGATATCAGGGATTCAATTACTTCTTAAAAATTAAAAAAAAGAACAAAATTATACTGTTTCATAAATCAACATACATTCACTAATATAAACCTCCCAACTTAAAATTACCTCAATTAGACAAAAAGTACTCAAAAAATTCCAGTAAGTCAATATAAGATTTTCAATTTAGAAGAACAGAATGAATTATAAAAATAAAGTACCTTAATAAAAATATATATTCCCCATGTTCATCTACTTAATAATTTTCAGTCTTTTTAAAATATATATTCTCATGATTTTCATTTATTCAATATTACCCTATAATTACACATGGGATTGGAGCACAGAACTGACAATATCAAGAACATTCTTCCTACCCCTCAAGGAAAATAATTAATTCTTATATAACATTTAACCTGGGCCTTAAAAACATAAATGTAATTTCGCAAGACTATGAAATGTTGACAGCCATCAACCTTATCAGATGCAGAAATTAGGTATTAAATTTCTAACATACAGATAACAACATTAAAGCTCAAAATATTTTTCAAGGCTTTTGGAAGAGTCTGCCCCATTCATATTCTCTGGGAATTGCAGTGATCAAATGTACCTCAATTCTGTGGTAATTCTGCACCCTTACAGGATTTCCCTACCTTTGTTTGAACAATTTGAGTGGGCTCTCATTCTTTGCTATTAAAGAAGCTATAACTTCAAAATACAGTCACTAATGAAGAAACAAGGATTGATATCAAATATTTATTCCTATTACAGAAGTTTTCTAATTATATAATGCAACCACAAGTGTTGAAACAAATAGTATTTTCTGAGTAATTTTCAGCAACTCCCCAAATATGCAATTACTGTTACAAGTAGTGACTAACTGGGGCCTGTGGTATAGGCAATAAGGGAATTTACCAAGACAGTTGGTAAAGAAAGGCAGACTTATTAGAAAAATTAGGAAAACACTTTGCAAGAAAGCAATGGGCAGATCAGCGAGAGAGGAGCTGACTGAAAAGACACCAAGGCTTGGTGGGGATTTTATAGGATCGTTCTTGTGCTGGAGAGGGCTATGTGCAGTACTGATAACGCCAAGGTTGCAGTGAGCTAACCTGCATTTTTCTATCAGCAGAAGGTCTGGTGTTAAGTTGGGCACAGGAAGACTGTGAGTTTTTTGCGCAGGAGGGCTACGTGTCCTGGACTATGAAGAAAGACAGACTTACAGCTTATCTGCTTTTACTTTTTACACTCCCCTGCTCCCACCAGCCTGACTCCTTTTCCCTAATTAGGATTCCACAATCAGTCCTAACACCCAGTCTATTTATGAAGTTTCTTGTTTTATTTGCCATACTCTTATTTGCAGATGAAACTGTGAGCTCCTGTTTACTCTGCTTCCAGCCATGACAGAGTAACTATACTGAATATCTCTGCCTGTTGTAAACAAGTAGAAAGCTGGACAAAACATATGAAGCACCTGTTTTTAAGCATCAAATAATAGGCAATACTGACTGTGATCCCTGAGAAAAAAACACAAAAGGTGGGTCTCACCTTCATCCAAGCTCTCTGGCTAGGAGCAATTTCCTGACCACAGCACAAGGAGGTGAGGCTCAGGCAACACACCAGTGATCACAGACCAGAATTTGCAGCTGTTGAAGTAAAAGGAATTTGCAGTACACAGTATCAAAAATGAAGGAGTTTTGCAGTGGAGTGGTGAGGTAAGGTGGCGGCAGGGCAGAAGGCTACGCTACATGTGTGCAAGGGAATAGTCTTAAAAAACGTAGCAGAAAATAGCTACTACAGTGTTAAATGAAGAATGGAGACACTGGAAGCTGCACAGAACTGAGAGACCTTAAAGTTCCTATTCAGTCATAGTAGAAGAAACTCACTAACATCCCAGCAGAACTGAGGCATTCAGCTCAGACGCCATAAAAACTCTTAAAAGTAAGGACCATACCCAACATAAGGCCTACTCTAGACTGTCCCAACTAAAGTCTAAAAATAAACCTAGATAGGATTCAGAGTAGCTCTGAGCACACTATCTGCATTCCAGAACAAAACTCAAGTCTCAAAAAGACAAAAAGCCAGACTCTCAACAATACTGAATTTCCAATGTCCATGACACAACTAAAAATTACCAAACATGTAAAGCAGCATCAAATGTAACCCATGGCCAAGAAACAAAGTTGTCAAAGGAGACAGACCCCAAGATGACCCTGATGTTTGAATTAGAAGACACGACTTTAACACTAATAAATAGCTGTTAGAATCCTATTTAACTGGAGAAAAAGAAGAAATCAAATAAACAGCTAAAAACTCCCCAAATTTGGTAAAACAAACAAACAAAAACACTAAATCTAGGCATACCACAGTCAAGCTGCTAAAATTCAAAAATTTTAAAAATCTTGAAAGCAGAGAGAGAAAAAAATACACATGACATACAGGGGAACTAACTTCTTATGAAAAACAACGGAGGCCCAGAAGAAAATGGAAGGATATTTTCAAAGCAATGAAAGGGGGAATAAAAACTTTCAACCTAGAATTATTTTTTCCCCTCTTTTTGCCACAGGTGTTGATCAATTCAGAATTCTACATCCAGTAATATTATTCTTTAAAACAAGGAGGAAAAAAAGCCATTTTTAGATGAAGGGAAGTTGAGAATTAGTTGCCAGCAGACCTGCACAACAGAAATGCTTTTAAAACAGTCCTTTAAGCTAAAGTAAATCACATAATACCAGACAGAAATTTGAAACTTTAAGAAGAAATCAAGAGCACTGAAAGTAGGAAATGCACGGTTATTCATTTCCTTTAAAGATAAATTACTATTTAAAGCATAAACAATTTCTTAGTATCATATACAACAGGTAAAAGTAAAATATATGACAACATAAATGGCAATGAGGGGGAGTTGTAAATGGAATTACACTGTTTTAAGATTCCTTCTTGAAAATTATTGAGAGAAGATTTTAAGTCTTCTCACCACACGCAAAAAAATGTGAGGTAATGCATATGTTAATTAGCTCTATTTAGCTATTCCACAATGTATACTTATTTCAAAATGTCATGTTCTATACAATAAATATATATAATTTTTATTTGTTAAATATATAAATTAAAAATAAAACAGATGGGGAAAATATTATATTTGTGAAGAATTATGTGGTTCCATATTAATTCCAGGTAGCCAATAAGTTAAAACGCACATTTTAATACCTAGTTCAAACAATAAAAAATTAGTTACAATAGGAATAGCTAGAACACCAGGACAAGAAATAAAATGAAAGATTAAACATTACTTGGTTGAAACAACAGAAGAGAAACAAAAGACATATGAGATAAAATAAAACAAATAGCAAGACAGTGGACTTTAAAGCATACATAAAATGAAATAGACCAGATTTTCCCCCAAAAAGGCAAAAATTGTCAGACTATATAAAAAAGCAAGACTCAATTACAAACTGTTTACAAGAAACTATTTTAAATACAAAGACAAGCAGTGGCTCACAACTGTAATCCCAGCACTTTGGGAGGCAGAAGTAGGTGATTCTCTTGAGCTCAGGAGTTCAAGACCAGCCTGGGTAACATGGTGAGAGCCCGTCTCTACTAAAAATACAAAAATAAAAAGCCGGGAGTGGTGGCGCACACCTGTAGTCCCAGCTACTTGGGGGGCTGAGGTGGGAGAATGGCTTGAACCTGGGAGGCAGAGGTTGTAGAGAGCTGAGATTGAGCCACTGCACTTCAGCCTGGGCAACAGAGTGAGACCCTGTCTCAAAATAAATAAATAAACAAATACAAATATAAGATAGACTGAAAGTTAATAGAAAAAGATATATTGTGTAAATAGCACATATACGAAGCTAGATCTAGATAATACTATCAACTACCTTGAGCTAACTGACATTTATAAAATACCGCAAAATAAAATTTCCTTTCAATGCTCACCAAGAAAAATCGTATGTTGTGATATAATTTAAATCTCAAGTAACTAAAATATTACAGCGTATATTTGGTCAAAATAGAATTAAATTAGAAATCGCCAGACTTGGTGGCTCATGCCTGTAATCCCAGCACTTTGGGAGGCCAAGGTGAGTATATCACTTGAGGTCAAGAGTTCGAGACCAGTCTGGCCAACATGGTTAAACCCCATCTCTACAAAAAATACAAAAATTAGCCAGACATAGTGGCGCATGCCTGCAGTCCCAGCTGCTCGGGAGGTTGAGGCAGGAAAATCACTTGAACCTGGGAGGTGGAGGTTGCAGTGAGCAAAGATCATGTCACTGCACTCCAGCCTGGGCAACAGAGCGAGCCACTATCTCAAAAAAAAAAAAAAAAAATTAATTAAATTAGAAATCAATAGCTGTATAGCATCTACAAAAGTCCCAAAATGTGAAAATTAAATGCACATTTAAATTCATGAGTTGATAAAAAATCACAACAGAAATTAGAAAAAAATCTAATTTGCAATTCTAATGCTTAGCAGAAAACTAGAAGCTTTAAATGCCTATATTAGAAAAGAAGTTTTTAATTGGTTATCTGGATTTCTTTCTTAAAACAGCTAAAGAAAAGAGCAAATCAGACAAGAGTTGAGGAAGTACTTCGGTAGAGTTATTACTAACATAGACTTACAGGAAAATATAGTCTTAATGAGCAAAAACAGGAATTCTCAGCTGATAAACGGCAAAATACCAAAACAAAGAGAAAAAAAAAAAGAGACCCTCAAATAAAAACTCTCATATCTGAAATGAAAAACTTCACTAGATACACTCAATGGCAAACTGGATAAAGCAGAAGAAAGTGTCAATAATTTCCAAAGATATTATCCAGATAGGAAAATCAACAAAACAGAAAACAGACCACAATAGAAAAAGTAAAGACAAAAACTGATTCTTTGAAAAAGGTCAACAAAATTTCTAACTCTTAGCAAAAATGATCAAGAACAAAAGAGAATATACAAATTACCAATAAGAACAATGAAAGAAAGGATATCAAAATGATCCTATAAATACTGAAGGACAAAGGACTATGAGTAACTTTAGGTCAATAAATTTAGTACAGATGAAATGGACAAATTCCTTGAAAAATGTAATATAGGGATACAAGGTGAAACAAAGTATCAAAAGTTCCATATCTATTTTTAAAACTTAATCTATTAAAAAAATTCCCATAAAGATGATTTCACTGGTGAATTTTATCAAATATTAGGAAAAAATAATACTATTCTAAAGCTCTTTCAGGACACAAGAATAATCAATTTACTTTGTGAGATCAGCACATTCCTAATACAAAAGTCTGACAAAAACAATTCAAGCAAAGAAAATTAAACCTGCACTTCTCATGAGCATAGATACAAAAATTCTTCACAACATAAGCAAGTATGTAGAAAGTTTAACAAATAATAAGCAAACAGGGTTTAATACTAGAAATGCAGGACTGACTTAACATTTGAAATCAATGCACCATCAAACTAACAGAAAAAAGAAAACCCACAGGGACTTTTTTCTTTTTTTTCTTTTTACCTGCTCTGTCACCCAGGCTGGAGTGCTGGAATGCAGTGACACAATCACAGCTCACTGCAGCTTTGAATTGCTCAGGCTCTGGTGATATTCCCACCCCAGCTTCCCAAGTAGTTGAGACCACAGGCGCACATCACCACACTCAGCTAATTAACTTGTTTTTTGTACAGACAAGGTTTTGCCACGTTGCCCAGGCTGGTCTCAAACCCTTAGGCTCAAGCAATATACCCGCCTCAGCCTCTCAAAGTGCTGGCATCACAGCGCAATGGGATAATTTCTACAGACAAGAGATTATGTTTGACAAAATTCAACCCACAACCAGGCGTGGTGGCTCATGCCCGTAACTCCTGCATTTTGGAAGGCCAAGGCTGCAGGACTGCTTGAGGCCAGGCCAGGCTGAGAAACAAAGCAAAACCCTGTCTCTACAAAAATGTATTTTTAAAAAATAATAATTTGAAATGGATCATAGACCTAAACACAAATACCAGAACCACAGAGAGGTATCTCTCCTAAGTAAAAATTTCTTAGAAGATGCTAAAATCACTAATCATTAAAAATCTTATAGAGTCATCAAAATTAATCATTTCTCATCAAACGACAGCTTTAAAAAAACAAATACAAACACTTCACAATGGGCTAAATTATTTTATATAAGTGTGGATAAATACGTTGCAACTGAACAGTAAGAAAAACTTTTTTTTTTTAATTATTAAACTTTAAGTTCTAGGATACATGTGCAGAACATGCAGGTATGTTACATAGGTACATGTGCCATGGTGGTTTGCTGCACCCATCAAACCGTCATCTACATTAGGTATTTCTCCTAATGCTATTCCTCTCCTAGCTCCCCACTCCCTGACAGGCCCCGATGTGTGATATTCCCCTCCCTGTGTCCATGTGTTCTCATTGAACAACTCCATTTTTTAAAATATAGAAATCATTTGAGCAGACTCTTTTCACAAAGAATATATACAAATTGCCACAAAGCATATGAAGCAGTGCTCAAATCATTACTTGTCATGCAAATATAAATTAAAAACAAAATGAAATATCATTTCACAGCCATTACAATAGCTAACATTTATAACACTGACAATATCAAGTGTTGGTAAGAATGAAGAACTAGAACTCTCAAAAAAGTGCTGGTGGGAGTAAACAATAGTATGACTTTGGAAAAAAGGTTGATAGTTTCTTACAAAGTAAAATATACACCTATCCTATGACCTAGCAACGCCACTCTTAGATGTTTACCCACGGAAATAAAAATGCATGTTTAGAAAAAGACTCGTACACTAATGTTTACAGCAGCCTCACTTATAGTAATAGTCAAAAATTGGAAACAATCCAAATGTGCATTAACAGAAGAATCAACAAATTGGTACAGTCATATAATAGATGACTACTCAGCATTAAAAAGGAACAAACTGCTGATACATGCAACAATATGGTGAATTTCTCAGACATTAGACTGAGTAAAAGAAGTCAGGCATAAACAATTACCTATTACACGATTCTAGTTATATTTAGCTCTAGAATCAGCAAAACTAAGCTGTGGTGATAGAAATCCTATCAGCGGTTAAGTAGGCTGGTGGGAAATTTGACTGTACAATGTCATGAGGAAACTTTCTGGAGGAAAGAAATCTTTTTTTTTATACTTTAAGTTCTAGGGTACATGTGCATAACGTGCAGGTTTTTTACATATGTATACTTGTGCCATGTTGGTGTGCTGCACCCAT
>NW_012119821.1:10848721-10872711 GCF_000951035.1 Colobus angolensis palliatus | reverse complement strand
CGCTTGGTGCAGAGATGAGTTCAATTCCTGTATATCGAAATGTTCTATATCTTAATTGGAAGGCAATTACATGGATATATACATTTGCCAAAACTCATCAAACTATATTTAAAATATATGCATTGTATGTAAATTGCATCTGAAAACATGATTTTTAAAAACAACCTCTCCCATACACACACAAAAAATTGCATGTTTCATCTCAACATGTATGTTTTCCCCAGTATACCATTATTGTTAAACGTACATTAAAATACTGCTTTTGTTTTTATACAAATCTATGGGGTACATGTACAATTTTGTTGCAAATACAGATTGCATATGGTCAACCTCGGGGCTTTTACCATCATACAAAACATGTACATTGTACCCACTAATTAGTTTCTCATCATCCCACTCCCTCCCACCCCCTCACCATTCCAAGTCTCCACTGTGTGTCATTCCACTCTCTAAGTCCACGTATAAACATTTTTAGTACCCACTTATAAGTGAGAATACGTGATATTTGACTTTCTGTTCCTAGCTTAAGATAATGACCTCCAGTTCTAACCATGTTGCTGCAAAAGACATGATTCATTCTTTTTTATGGCTGATGGCTGAATAGTATTCTATTATATATATACACTACATTTTCTTTACACATTCATCCTTTGATGGGCACTTAGGTTCATTCTGTATCTTCGCTATTGTGAACAGTGTTGCCATAAATGTAGGAGTGCAAGTATCTTTTTGATATGTTGACTTCTCTACCTTTGGGTAGATACCCAGGAGTGAGATTGCTGGATCCAGTGGTAGTTCTATTTTCAGTTATTTGAGAAGTCTCCATACTGTTTTCCACATAGGTTGCACTAATTTACATTCCCACCAACAGTGTACAGGAATTCCCTTTTCTCTGCATCCTCACCAACATCTGTGATTTTTTTTGTCTTTTTAGTAACAGTCATTATGATTGAAGTAAGATGATATCTCATTGTGGTTTTAATTTGCATTTCCCTGATGATTTGTGATGCTGAATATTTTTTCATATGCTGTTGGCCATGTGTATATTTTCTTTTGAAAAATGTCTATTCATGTCCTTTGCCCATTATTTTTTTTAATGCCACTTTTTTAATAGATAATGAACCTAATATTTTATTTTAGAAGTTTTATTTGACATATAATGGTACATATTTATGGGATACATGGTGATGTTCAATACACATACTATAAAGTGATCACATCAGAGTAATTAGCATAGGCATCATCTCAAACATTTACGATTTCTTTGTGTTGGGAACATTCAATATACTCCTTCTAACTATTTGAAACTACACATTATTGTTAACTATAGTCACCCTACAGTGGTACAGAAAACTAGAACTAATTCCTCCTATCTAGCTTTAAGAAGCTTTTTTTAAAAACAATCCCTTCTGTACTTTTTCAATTTAGAAGGAAGTAGTTTTCTTTTGGCAAAGTTTCATGTTATTTTCAATATAAAGCTTTTCATTTATGTTCAATTAATCAAATACCAAAAAAACGCATGCTACATGTAATAAGAATTCCAATATTACAATGAAGTAAAAATATCCCTTGGGATATCCATACCCCTTGTCCTCCATCCCACCTGCCCTTGTCAGAGAGAATCATTAGTTTTCATTCAATGTGTATGCTCCAAAGTTTTTAATGCTTGTGCATGCATATAAATACTTATGTAAAGAAATATGTGTAGGTGGGTTGGTTCATTTTACATAAGAGGTCCATATGAAGACTCTGGGGAACCAAAACTGTTCCACAATAGAAGCATTTAAAAGCACATAAAGGACTTTTGCTTTTTCCCTTTCTTATTCCACATGAACCCTAGAGGAGCAAGGGGCAGCTAATGAATGGGAGAATGGAAGAAAGAAGAATGAAGAAGTAACACCTACTTCCCTTCCTCGATAGAGGATCCAGAGTCAACTGTCACGTCTGAAACTAGGAGGGAGGGAGAGGCAGAACGAGTGATGAGTTAGCTTAAAATTGAACATCAAAATTTGAACAGGTCATTTTGATATCTGAAAAGTAATCCATTGAGAAAATAGAACTATTCTTATAAAGATACATAACAAGAAATCACTGAAAATGGACTAGGATATCATTCATGAGTCGGGAAGTGAAAATAATCAAAATATACAGATGACAATAGTGGTTAGGGAGAAACTAAGCCATTTCCTATTTTATTCCATCTAGTTTAGTACATTCAGGTAAGTGTTCATAAACTTGTAATAATGTATTTTTTTTTACTTTTCAAATATACTTTTAACAAATTAGAATTTTAATTAAAATATTTTCTTAGTAAGAGTCTTAGTATGTTATAATATTTTCCCTATGATAGCACCTACCAAGCATTATTAGAATTGCCTCCATGTTTGTCTATACCAGGAGTCATGGAATTACAGCCTGCAAGCTATTTGCCTATTTTTATAGAACCTTGGACCTAAGAATAGTCTTTACATTTTTACATAGTTGTGGGGGGGATTATAAGAAGAATAATATTTTATAACATGCGACAATGATAAGAAATCCAAGTTTAGACTTCATAAATAAAATGGTATAGGAATCCATGCTAATTTGGTTACATGTTGTTACGGATGCTTTTGTGCTACAAGAGCAGAGTTGAATAGTTGTGACAGAGACCATATGTGGTGCTCTTATCACTTCACGCTGCTGCTCAGAGAATGATAGCAGTGGCATAGTTATAACTTGACAGTAGTGCCACACACATAACTTACAACTACATCGTACTTATTTTTTTTATTACCAATGCATATAGATCATGTCAAAACCAATACAGAAAGTGGACTTTCACGGTCGTGCTTTTAATGCACAATGGAGTGTTATTTGTTCTCAAATTAGATGAGAAAGCATTGTGTTTATTACACAATGGCACTATGCTGAACAACACAACACACGTGGACATGACCAAGTATATTAGTTTTCTATTACTGTGTTACAACTTATTAAAAACTTAGAGGTTTAAAACAACACAAACTTATTATCTTGCCGTCTCTGTGGATCAAAGCCTGGGCACAGCTTAGCTAAGTGATCTGCTCAGGCTGTATTCAAGGTATTGGTTAGGACACTTTCTCATCTGGAGGTTCAAGTGGGGAAAAAATCCTCTTCCAAGCTCCTTCAGATTGTGGGCAGAATTCATATGCTTGCAGTGTATAACTGAGAGCCCCCAGCTTTTTGCTGGCTGTCAGATGGAGGCCACCGTCAGTTTCTAGAGGTTGCCTACAGTTTCTAGAAGCTGCCTATAGTTTGCCATGTGGGCTTCTCCAAAATGGCTGCTTATTTCTTCAAGCCCTCAAGAAAAATCTCTAGCTCTGATTTTCTAAGATTGAGTATTATATAAGGTAGCATAACCTTCTCTTATACCTAAGTCCCAAGCTTTGTATCCTGCTGCAACACACCAATTCTCCCAAGTCTTGGGATCCTTGATAGCTGCTTCCAGACCTCTTTAATGCTGCTTGCTAGACTAAGTACTATTATAAAGAGCACAGAATTAAACAAAAGTAGTCCTGGAATCCCATTTAGCTCCTATTTAGTTGTATAGCATTGAGCAAGACACTTAAATCTGTCTAAGCTCATTTTAATAATTATAAAATAAAAAGATTAGACTTGGAAATTTCTAAGGATATTCTTATATTATATGCAGTTTTGTAATTGCCTGTTGTTATTTGATGACAAGGGCTCTAGTATATGTAACTCCATGATCTCTGAACCTAGCACATTGCCTGGCACCTAGGACAGTTAATTCATACTGTAAATGAATAAATGAGTTCTTTCTATCTCTAAACATTTCTAGTCAATAAGCCCCATCCATGTACAGGATCCCAAGAAATTTATGAAGAAAAAAAACAGCAGAGCAAACAGAACAGCAAAAGAAACCTAAATCATTTACCCAGAAATACTAGCCTAGTCCCTCAATCACAAATATAAGACAATCAAGTACCACTAGATACATCAGGAAAGCTAACAATACGAAAAATACTCTCTTTCAAAAAAAAAAACAAAACAAATAAAAAAAATACCTCTTGGAGAAGCAGATCATTTGAAGAATAGAAGAGAACTTTAAAAACAGCAGCAAAAATTGAAACAATTAGCTCCTAAGGGCTTTTGAGAAGTACAATTAACTTACAAATATAATAACAAAATAATGCTGCATTAAATGGAATAAACAAGAACAAAGTGGGGGAATAATCCTAATATTTAAAACAAAAATATAAAGACATTAAAAAAAAGAAAAAAATGGAAACAATCCAATATCTCCAACTTCCAACTTATAATAAAAATTAACAAGGAGAACAGAGAAAATTTAAAAAAAGAAATCATAAAAGAAAATTTCCTGAGCTGGGGCCAAAAGCGGCCGCAGAATATTAAAAAGGAAAGCAAAGCAACTCTATCATACTACTTGATTCAAAAGCTTGCCATAATACTGTAAGATAGATAACTGATTTTCAACTCTTAAATTCAACCTTACCAAAAAGAAAAAATGCAAGATAAAAGTCATGTAAAAATATAAATTTAACCAACCTTGACAGTGTTAAAATAATACTACAATTGAAACTGACAGAAGCTCCGCTGTTAATGGGGAATAGGTAAGGTAAAAGGAAGGATGGGGCAAGAATACCCGCATCCTGCAAAGTATGGAATTAAAAGATAACCTAAAAATTTACTAGAACAAGAAATAGAGATGTAAGAACATTATTTCAAGTGTCAGCAGTAAGTAAGAGATGAAGTAAACTTAATAACTACCCAAACATTTAAAGACACAAGAGAAAGTGGGAGTATGTGAGCTAAAATTTCATTCTTAGTGGAGAATTAAAAATACAAAAATTTGTCATAGTATGAAAGAGAAAAGTGTATGCTAATTATTAAAAATTCATAAAAGTAACCACCTGAAGCATTTAAAACTGAAATAACTAAAAGTGGTTCTATCTACTGAAAAATTCAAAGACTAGAAATAAGAGGCAAGAGACTACTGCTTATATTTTCCATATACGGGCATTAATTTAATCTATTAATTCTACTATCAACAAATGAGTAACTTGCATCCTAAAGATAGCTAAAAAGCACTGTCAAATTTGAAAAGAATACTTCAAAAAAATTAACAGTGCAAAGTATTAAGTGCCTCTACAAACCAGTTTTTGCTTTTGCTTGCTTACTTTTAATGAAAACAGACTCCATCAATAATAGTGGAGACAGCTGTGGAGTTCTTAACCTGAAATCCATAGACTTCCTGAGAATTTTCTAAAGAGAAAATCCATAGTTTTCAACAGGTTTGATATCAAAAGATTATATGATCTTTAAAAAAAAGTTAAGAACCACTGAAGAGAATACTGTTATTTTCCCACTGAATGGCTTTATAAATATATTCTTAGAAGCAATCTATCCTAAAAACTTAAGTAATATCGGCACTTTATTTAAAAGCCAACTTTGTTATAAAAATTTATTTAGGGCAGTTTGTAATACATGCACTACAAAAAGGATGAAGAAAAGATTTACATAAAGAAATCAGCAGAGAAGTAAAATCTTAGAAATAAAACTACATAATACTAACAATATACCATGAGTTTCATTACCCATTCAAAGCAAATGTATTTTTTGCACTTTCTAGTAGTCGGGCAAAAACAAAAATATGATTAGAAATAGAATTAGCTACAAAATTCAGAGCATACATTAAAATTATACCAGCTGCTAAAAAGATCTACGAATAATCTTAGTATTGTATTATACCTGCAGATGCAGTCAATGGCAAAAACTGAAAATTTCCCTCACAGAAGCTTTAGATTCAAAAATTACAAGGAAGAGAACAGAAAAATGCATCTTGAAAACTTAAAAATTAGTCACCCATTAAAATATAAACTACTGAGAGAAGAGTCACAGAAATATCCAACTTACAATTTTTTGTAACATAGTTACTTATACTGCTTTATATTTTAATTTTTACAAGAGATTTTGCCTCTTTAACTGAAACCTTAATCCATCTACTACTAAAAATAACAGACATAGATTTAATGTAGCATAAAGCCACATGTGTGAATAAATGGTAATATTTATGACTTCTATTCAAGTCTGTAATTATTCTCAGTTTACTAACTTATTTAAATATCTACATTAAAAAGACAGGAATTCTTAAAAGTAACCACCTGAAGCATTATTATATAATTATATACTACTATAATTACATACTACAGAGACTTTTTTTTATCCCAGAAAGATTTAGTAACTATCATCTACAACACTTTATATTTTTGAAACTTGATTTCAGTGATGTCTTTGTACATTCCTATTAAGACCCAGGAATTTCTAGCTTTCAAAAATTATCACCCAGTTTTGTTTCAACAATGTTCTCCAAACTGTGGATCAGGGCCCATTAGTGGACCATTTAATCAATATAATGAGTCTCAGACAACAGTTTTTTTAAATAAAATAGTACCAAAGAGGAAAGAAAATGGAGTGCACATATGTAATAAGGATAAGTCATTTAATAAGATTTGTAGGCTTTAAATGAATGTGCATGTATCATTGGGTCAGTAATCAAAAAGTATTTCTACAGTTTAAAAGCTACTGTATTATGGCACAGGAGTATCATCAAAACATACTATACTATAATCAGTTACAATTAAGTCAATTATTAAATGAGAAACCTTATTAAAATTTAAATTTCCTAGGTATAAATATTACTGGAAGTCTAATTAATAGTCTAAATTATTCAGATCTCACTGTTCTCCAGTAACTACAATCTGACCATTTCATAGATCCTCAAAATGTCTTTTATGCCTTCTATTCTCAATTTCACAAGTGAATTTACACTCCCATTTGTAAAACCCTTTATCATAGTCCATATGTCTCAATAGTTGGAAGGGGAGGAAATATTTAATTTTTATTTATTTATAATTATTATTTATAATTATATTTATTCTTTTTTTGAGACAGGGTCTCACTTTGTCACCCAGGCTGGAGTGCAGTGGCTCGAACATATCTCAAAATAGCTGGGACTACAGGTGCATGCCACTACACCAGGCTAATTTTTGTATTTTTTGTAGAGACAGGGTTTTGCCATGTTGCCCAGGCTGGTTTCAAACTTCTGAGCTCATGCAATCTGCCTGCCTTCGTCTCCCAATGTGCTCATATAAGTATGAGCTACCGCACCCAGCAGAAATATCTAATTTGAAAATACACGGTCTCCTAAGTATTTATTATACATAAGCCCAGAAAAGCAAAGAGCACCTTCATCTTTATGAATGACAGGAATCAAAAATGAAGCCAAGGTCATGCTAAATTTATATTACCGAAATATTCACCACACCAACCTCTGTGAGCAGGTCGTCTCACTATCTACAATCAGAAATTCCACTGCAAACCCTAATCCTAACAATGCTATAAAATTTAAACTGCAAGCCATCAAGGAAATTTTGGGATGCTTATTTTCATTCAACAAATATTTACTGAGTATTTACCATGTACTAGACATAGGTACAGGTCTAGGTGCTAGAAATACAGTGATGAACTTGCCCTCAAAAAGATCTCATCAGGAGTCTTAATGATCTATCTAATTCCATTACCCACAACTTTCTAGAGTACGGTTTTAATACTGATTTAAAAGAATTTTTTTAATCTCAGGAAAACCACAAAACAGCTGATTTATCAGCAGTTATGTTTTATAAAGTAATTTCAAATAGTGAACCACTGCTTCCAAGACAAATACAGTTATGGTCTGCCAGCCTCTGGTCACAAGACTTTCATCAACCAATCGATACATAGTTTAGTTTTTTGTATGTTTCTCTTTCAAGACACCTTATTTAATATACATCTCTGATTCATTAACATTGCACTAACAGCTAACAGCATTATACTCATGCCTGAACTCCCCTTATTTAACACATGAATTTTTTCCATAAGGCTTATCACACCTCTCTTGCACTTAGGACCACTAGGCAGCAGCACATCAGCCCTACGCTTGGGGGCCATTTTAAACAGTGAAATCACCAGGAAAAAGGTAATAAATAGCTTGCAAAAAGCAAGCTTTTCATCAGAAAGTGGAGAACCACCTTATTCAACCTCAACTGGGAACATGCACATTGGGTGACTTAAAATTTTTGCCACTCTGGGTATGCACCTGTCTGTGAATGACTGGGACTACTGAGTTTAGGGTTAAAGCAAGTAAATTTACAAATATGGAATCTCTGAATAATGAGAATAAATTCTAATTGGTGAGGGGGATTTTCTCTTTAAAAGTACTCTAGCTAATAAATGAATAAGAAATGACAACTAAATTATAACCATTACACAACTCTTAGTAAATTAATGGACTAGGCAAGAATCATCAATGACTGCTAACATTCCAAAAAGAAAGACAACCTTTGATCTTCCCAATGGAAGAAAAAACAATTGAAACCGAATCTGATCAAACCTCTGCATCTCACTACCAATTTAGAGGAAAGATATGGGACAACGTTTTCACTCTTTAACATTAAGATACTCCATTTGTTAATCTGATGTCCTTAAGGAAAAGAGTCATTTTATTCAATTCTGTCTCCCTAATATCTATTATAACACATACCAGTCAACACTGATTGAAAGTTTCTTAAATAAATAAGTGAATAAATGAATAAATGACTGAACAACCTCTTAGAAATTTAAGAATGTTAATTTATACGATCATCACTTTTTCAAATAAAGGAGGAAAGAGAAAGTCATGGGCAGACAGGCAATTTATAGCTCTAAGAGATATTACAGGTGGAATAACACTCCACAAATCAAAGGTCATTTACACGGGGATTTCAACTCTTCAAAACAAAGCTATGAGCCAGAAGAAAAAGAAATTCACTAAAGGAGGTTACAAATGTATATTCTCTTCATTAAACAATAAGAGCCTCTAAATTCCACTTGAGTCAGACACTTTCATTTTCAAATAACTCTAATAAGTTTATAATAGAATACAAATTAAAACAGAAAACTGAAGTGACTAGTAAAATTATGACTGAGAACAAGGAAGACAAACAACTTTATCCTCATCAATAGGTTTATAGACATCTCTTCAAAACAGCAGTTTATAGCTGAGGTTCAGAATGAGAGCCCTAAACTAACAAGATTTGAATATGTTCAGAAAACACGGAGAAAACAGTACTACTTTGTAAAGTTTGTCATTAAAAGAAAAATAAAATAAAATAAAATGTATTTTGGTAAAAGGCTATGCTATTTATCTATCAGATCATTCCCTATAATGCTAACTAAATGAGAAAGTACATCCAGAAAAGTCAGTGGTTGTATCACACGTGGTTCTCATAACAAAGTTATATTCATTCTTCTCAACTACAGTGATAATTTTCTAAAGTATAAAAATATATAACTACTAATACACAGCCTAGTATATGCAAAGGCCACAAATTTAAAAGGCTCATTTAAGGGTAATGATGTTTGGGTAAGTATGTGTCAACTCTCCTCACAGATTTACTACAACTGATTGTAAATTATAAATAAGTTAACAACTTCAAAATTCTAGAATGAAACGTGCAACAGATGATAGAAACAAGCTGAAAGTACTACTACTTCTCTGGAGATGGGATTTCCTTCTGCCCAGCTAAATCAAGAGACTTCTTCCCCCAAACTATGAAAGCCTTAAGACAGAGACAGAGAATTGACCCAAAGGTACCTTAAACCCCAATGTGAACACAAGGTTTTAAAAGCCTAGTTTTTCTTATAGAGGTCAGGACTACATTACTTGAACAAGAAACAATAGTTACAGAACACAATGAAGATTGCATTCATTTAAAAATGAGGCTCCCGTAAATCAGTATTTCTAAATGACAGATCTACAGCAATAAAAATATCACATTCAGGATATTACTATACCAGTATTGCTGGTGTGCAATCACGCTAACAAACCAAAGTGATTCAATACAGCCAACTTAAATTTTAGAACTGCTTACTACTAGAACTCTTCTATATCACCAGTGGGAATAAAAAGGGTACTGCCACTTTGAAAAATAGTTTGGCAGTTTCTTATAAAGTTAAACACACACTTGCCATATGACCCAACAATCCCAACTTCAGCATCTTACTCAAGGAAAAAAAAAATTATGCTCATAGACACACACACACACACACACAAACCCTGTACATGAATGAAACATTTCTTAATGGGCAAATAGATAAACGTGGTGAGGTACATCCATATAACAGAATATTCCTCAGCAGTAAAAAGAAACCACTGACACTCGCTACAATATAGATGATTCTCAAATGCATTCTGCAAAGTGAAAGACGCCAGAATCAAAAGGTTATATAACACATGATGCAATTTATATGATATTCTAGAAAAAGCAAAATTATAGAAAGAGAAAACAAATCAGTGGCTGCTAGGAGTGGGAGAAGTTGACTGCAAGGGGAATTTTAAGCGGTGATAGAACTGTTCTGTGTTTTGATTATTGGCAGAGTGAATTTTAGAGAGAAAAACTAATATAAAAATATCTTAAAATAGTAAGTAATTGAAATGCTAAAAAAAAAAAAAAGAATATTTCCTCTAACCAAATGTTCTGGCCACCCAATAATACATTTAATTTTAACTTCTGCCATTTAAAAAAAAAAATGTATTTCTAGGCTGGGTGGCTCATGCCTGTCATCCCAACACCTTGGGAGGCCAGAGTGGGAGGATCACTTGAGGCCGGTTCAAGACCAGCCTGGGCAATATACCAAGACCCTGTGTCTACCAAAAAATTAATAAATAAAATGTTGTCAGGCATGGTGGCGTATGCTTGTAGTCCTGGCAACTTTGGGTGCTGAGGTGGGAGTATCACCTGAGCCCAGGAGTTTGAGGCTGCAGTGAGCCATGATTATCCCACTGCACTCCAGCCTTGGCAACGGAGTGAGACCTTATCTCTAAAAATAAAGTTAAAAATATTTCTGTAAAGTATTTCCACATTTTTTTTTTTTTTTTTGAGACAGAGTCTTGCTCTGTTGCCCAGGCTGGAGTGCAGTGGCACGATCTTGGATCACTGCAAGCTCCGACTCCCGGGTTCACACCATTCTCCTGCCTCAGCCTCCCGAGTAGCTGGGACTACAGGTGCCCGCCACCACGCCCGGCTAATTTTTTTTTTGTATTATTAGTAGAGACTGGGTTTCACCATGTTAGCCAGAAGGTCTCGATCTCCTGACCTCGTGATCCGCCTGCCTCAGCCTCCCAAAGTGCTGGGATTACAGGCGTGAGCCACCGCGCCCGGCCAGTATTTCTACTTTTAAGCCTGAGCAGCTAAGTCAGATGCTTGTGTTTATTATTTTATTTAAATTGGAAACACTTTATGTGTTTGAGATTGTCTCATACAACTGTAACAATGCAAACTGCCAGGCGTGGTGGCTCATGCCTGTAATCCCAACACTTTAGGAGGCTGAGGTGGGCAGATCACTTGAGGTCATGAGGTTGAGACCAAACCTGGTCAATATGCTGAAAATTCAAAAACTAGCTGGGCATGGTGGAACACACCTATAATCCCAAATACTTGGGAGGCTGAGGCAGGAGAAGTGCTTGAACCCAGAGACGAGGCCGTAGTGAGCCGAGATCGCACCATTGCACTCCAATCTGGATGGCAGAGTGAGACTCTGTCTCAAAAAAAAAAAAAAAAAATGCAAACAACTGGTGTAGGATAAGCTTGGTACCTTGCAAGGCGTTTAATCAAGGTTCTCCCATGTTAACATTCTCCCTGATTTAAAAAAAAAAAAAAAAGAAACAATCTATTCAACAAATAAGTGATCATTAAAGACTTATTATGTGCTAAAGGTAGGAAATACAAATGGCAAACAAGACAACCCGCCTGACATCACATAGCTTAAGCAAGCAACAAAATATGATACGAACGACAATAAAATTCGAGTGCTTTCCGAGCACAAAGCCAGTGCATATAACCTAACTGTGTAAATTTTAAACCTTATTCTTGAGGTGGAGAAGAATGGCTACCTGTAAGTTTCACATGCTGCTATTAGGATCTAGAGAGTGCCTGTTATCTTGTTGAACTTGAAAACATAGCTTAAAATGCATACAACACTAGTGCTCCCCCTCCCATTATCCTTCAGTGTTTAAGGATGGAAAGAAAGCAAAGAGACCACATACACAGAACACTACCTCTGCATAAGAGGTACAATAACCATTTCCTTAAAACAAAAGTCCTCTTTAGGGAACTATAATACTAAAATATGTAAATTTATTTGTCACCTTTCTGGCAGGCAGAAAATTTTTCTGATACAGAATACCATAACTACAAGTTTTTCTTCTTGAGGAATATTATCTTACAGTGGGGGAGGAAGAGGAAGAGGAAAAGAACCGAGAAGAACCAGAAAGTATGGGAATAGGAACTGGAGGCAAAAAATAAGAATAAGCCAAAGCAGATATAAATATATTTGAAATGAAGTCTTAAAAACAAATTAAGGAAGTTTAAGGAAACTAAAACAGAGGCATTGCAACCACACCCCTGCTTCTTTCTATTATTAAAAAAGGAAGCCAAGATATGTAAAAGAGAGGGCTGCCTGTAGGCGCTTTGGCATGAAGTTATCATGTGCAAAGGTAAAATTATGTAACCCCAAGGACTAAAAAGAGTGTTTGATGAATACTCAGTTATGCCAAAGTTACCCAAAACATTTTCCATCTCAAGCATCCTAATTACACAATGCTTCTGGGACTACAGTGACCAGAGTTAATAACTTAGTGTCAAAAACCCAGGAGAGCTTTCAACAACTGTTAAAGAAACTAACACAGATTCAAATAAAATGCCATTTTGCATTTATATATTTACAAGAAAAAAGGCAGAAGGAATTTACTAGCATCTTACTGAAACTCCACCTCAGAGAAGTAAGATATGGAGTAGTTTCTATTAAGGGGCTGATGCAGGTCCATAGCTCGTTTTCCAACATTCTGGCAGTCAAACATGTCTTAGAATTCAGAATGTCTGGAGATTTTTGACAGGTGATACAGTGGGTATACACCATATATTTAACAACACCTCTAGAGAAGGCTGGGATAGTACAGAAAAGCCTGGGACAGCACACTATAATCAAACATTTGCTATTTCCACAATGAAACCTTTAAATATATGAAATAAAGAGAACAGTCAGAACAGATTTTGTGAAAAAATCAATTTGTGCCAAACACACGGAAAAAGTTTTGGTTTTCAGAGTGCTGTGGATGTTAGAACTGTTGAAAAGGAATTATGGTCCTATAGAACGATACTCATTACTCTTTATCATGTACCAATTTTATTGTGGTATTTTAGTAAATCCAGAATAATTCCAAAAGTCTCCTACTGGTTCACACAACATGTCCTCTAAACCCTACCCAGTGCTAAACTTCTGTACCACATTCTCCTATCAGGGCAGTTTTTAGAAATCTAACCCTTGCAATTTATAGAACTGCCAAATCCAATTTTGCCACCACACAAAAAATGTTCATTGAATTGAATATATTGAACTCATCCTAAAATGGCTTGCTCTCATTTTGTCACAGAAAAAACACTGTAATTGCTGAGGGTGTTCCTGACCCAGGAAGCAACATCAAGTCAGTCACTAAAAGGACCCTAATTTTGTCCCAGATATCGAGATGCAACAACCCAATAAAACCCTATTATCATAGTGTATTTACGTGTATATATTTCCAAACTATATGCAATATAAACAATATAATCTATATGCAATAAACACAATATACTATAACTAAGGTAAAATATTTTCACTGAGCGGGAAAAAACAGAGACCGTTCCTCATCAACAGTGGTATAAAAAAGAATAAAGCAGTAGAAGTGCGGTTATACTAAATAACCCTTTTATCCTGATGTTCCATAAAAAATACAACTCAATGACATTGTAAATATGGTAAATATAACCTAAAATGAATACCTTTATTAGTAACACTTCTTGCCCTCTTATAATTTGTAATAACTTTAAAGATATCACTTAGGTCTCCTAAGATTTCCAGAAACAACTTAACTGATGCCTTAATTTATTTTTGATAAATTTCCCCATAACAAACTTTCCAAGCTTTAGAAATTATTTAACTTTGGCATTATACTTATCAAAGACTGCTAATGAGCAATGAATATAGAGGCCTCACTAAGGATGCTAAGTGAGGTTAGCATCCTTGGATTCAACCAACCTCAGATTGAGATATTCAGGGAAAAAAAGCATCTGTACTAAACATGTACAGACTTTTTTTTTAACCATTATTTCTAAACAATACTTCATAACAACTATTTACATAGCATTTACATTGTATTAGGTATTACAAGTAATCTAGAAATAACCTAAAGTATAGGGGAAGGTGTCAAAGGTTACAGGCAAATACTGTGCCATTTAATATAGGTACTTGACTACATCCTTGGAAATTTTTGTTTTGTTTTGTTTTGTTTTTGAGACAGAGTCTTGCTCTGTTACCTAGGCTGGAGTACAATGGTGCGATCTCAGCTCACTGCAACCTCTACCTCCCAGGTTCAAGTGATTCTCCTGCCTCAGCCTCCCAAGTAGCTGGACTACAGGCGTGTGCCACCACACCCGGCTAATTTTCTGTACTTTTAGTAGAGAAAGGGTTTCACCATGTTAGCCAGATGGTCTCAATATCCTGACCTCGTGATCCACCTGCCTCTGCCTCCCAAAGTGCTGGGGTGAGCCACAGCGCCCAGCTCATCCTTGGATTTTGGTAGCCGTGAGGGGTCCTGGAACCAATTACTGAGGAACAACTAACTGTATGAAGCTATGAACAGAAACCACTACTTTAACTTGATTCTCTTGCTAATATTTTCTTTGCATTTTCTTCTGTGTCATCTTCATACCTCCACTCCAAATTTTAAAAAGACAGTTGGAAAATAAAACTCATTTTTTTAAAGGGTTAAGAGGAGAGTGTAAAATAAAGGAGAAATTAGTTATTTTCAACCCTGCAGCACACTGGAATCGTCTGTAGAAATCCTAAAATATATCAATGCCCTAGCCCTTTCCGGGCCCTACTGATTATTTATGGAATATAAATTAGCATGGGTAGGATCCCAACATCTGTCTTTTTTTTTAAGCTGCCAAGAAAACTGTAATATGAAGTCGGGCCAAGAACCACTAGTAAAAACTTTCTCCACAAACCCTTCCCTCCTCTCATCTATTTAGTTAAATGTTAGCATTCCCAGCCCCATAGCAAGGACTGCAGGAACTCTCTTTAAAATTGGCCATTTTACTTCTTTCATTTACTCTGTCACAGAAGAAAAATTACTAATTTTCAAATGGAAATTTGTAAACAAGTGTGTATAGTAAAATTAATTTTAGCTTATTGGATATTCTCATTCCCAAATGCTCAGGATTTCTTTTCAGTCTTCAAAAAACCACCTTCATTAGTAGGGTATTAAGGTAAACAGCAAAGCATACAATAATAAGCAAATACACAATATGCATTATTCCACTTATCAACTTTCAAGGATATCGGAAAATATGCAAAACAATTATCTTAAGGAGTTGATTATATTAACTACAAACATTTGCAGAATCTCAATTATATAAAGACACATCAGCTACAACATATCCTGATGCTCATATGACAGAAAAAGTACTCAGTAAAGATTCTTTTTTTAAATAAAAACTGGCATCACAAGATTTCACACCTTTAAGACTTAAAGATTTACATTTTTGAAGTAGGGAGAGTCGGACTGTTGTCAGATTCCCTAAAATAAATGTAGAAAAGAAAATAATGTTTTGTAAAAAATACGCATCTATAAACACTTTTTTTCAGTGTCATCTACAACTGACGCCTACTAGTTTCATCTCCAAAACAATACTAGACTCTTGTTGTACTCCAAATTAGAATTTGTACTCCAAATTAGAATTTTATTAAAAGGTCCTATAGTCATAAATTTGCACACACTAAGACTTACAGAATACCAGAAATTTTCTCTCTTCTGTCCTGATTACCTAATATATTTGCCTGCCACTTGAAAGTATTCATTGCTAGAATATAAAATAAGTATTTCACAGAAACAGAAAATAAACATGACACAGACTGGGTGTAAAGAAAAAAAAAATTTTCACTTCCCTTTTTGCTAAAGGAAATTCTGAATATAATTTTAACTCTAATAAATCACAGTCTAATACACACGGCCTAGTATACCACCTGAAGTCAAACCAAACAAATTAAAAAAACAGATAACACAATAATTTCAAAATATTCAGAAGTCCACTAATTTTATAACATATATTTGTACCAAAAGATATTATATGGCCAATTTCAACTTAAAACTTTAAGAGAAGTAATTTTAATAAATCCAATTTTAAACATAAAGAAAACTGCAAAGTATCAATACACTTGAGGCACACTTTATTCATGGTAATATACAAGGAAAGCAAAGTTACGTATTAAAATCTAAACTGGTAGTAAACACATCCCACCCCAAGATTCTACTCTCCTCAAAAAAAAAAAAATTACTGTTTTTTCTGATGGTAGAAATAATGCACAGTGATAGCTGAAAACCCAAACAACATAGAGAAGTACAGGAAGTATAAAAATAAAAATCATCCTAAATCTCACCATTTTATAAGCAACTGTTATTAACATAAATATTCTTCCAGAAGACGGAAGGGTTTACTCCACATACTTACAACCCATACATATATGTACCTATGTATATATGTATAGCATATATGCACATATATATTCCTTTCATTTACATATATTGACAGTAAAGAAATGTTTAAGATCATTTTCTTGAAAATAAAATAATAAATTGTCCCAAACAGTCTGCTTTTGTATTTTCATTTAAGCAGGCTAGGTTTAAGATTATTGGGTGTGTGTGGTAGTGTGTGTGTGTGTGTGTGTGTCTGTCTATCTTTCTGTGCAATGTTGTCGTTGTTGACTGCTTGAGGCAAGCTGAAAAATTCTGTCTGTTTACTTATTTTACTGGAAAAAAAGAAAGAAAACTTCTGGTTAAATTTTTCCAAAGCCTAAGAACACAGGTATCTGTACTAAAGGTGATTAGCTGACTGATTTACAGTGGTAGCCCAGAGTCCTGAGCAAAACTGCAAAGCAAGCAAGATTATTATGGCCTCCTAATTCTTACTTAGAAAAAGTATCACACTAGTAATTAGGATATAAGAGTTCTACTAATCAGGAGTGTGACTTGAGCATTTCAATCTTCCTATGATTCACTTTAATTCTAAAATTCTATGGTTCTTCCCTTTCTCCCCATTCCCTCACCAACTTTGCTGCTCTCAAAATAAGTAAAAACCATCCTTTCCTCCAATCTCACTGGTATTCCAGGATTCCAAATAAATCCTTCTGACCAAGAAACTCCCATTTCCTCAATTCACTTATTCTCCCCAGACATGCCAAGCAAAGTAATCAATGAAATCAAAGGTATGGGCAACTTTATGGTGAGGAAGGAAAGCAACAATGCAGAAGAAAATTTTAAATGAGTTTATAGGAACACATTTTTAATTTAAAATTAAATAGCTTCATGAGTTTCACAGAAAAAAATTATAATCTTTCAACTTAACCACCTATTTTATTGACTGAAAGTTAGCCAATGAAAAAATAAATCAGGGTTTTTAGCTCCTAAAATATTCAGATCCAGCCAGGCGCGATGGCTCATGCCTGTAATCCAGCACTTTGGGAGACGGAAGCAGGAGGATCACCTGAGGTCAGGAGTTCAAGACCAGCCTGGCCAACATGGCGAAACCCCATCTCTACTAAAAATACAACAATTAGCCAGGAAAGGTGGCGAGTGCCTGTAATCTCAGCTACTCAGGAGGCTAAGGCAGGAGAATCACTTGAATCCAAGAGGCAGAGGTTGCAATGAGCCGAGATCACACCACTGCATTCCAGCCTGGGAGACAAGAGTAAAACTCCATCTCAACAACAACAAAAAAAAGTAACTGGCCAGCCACGGTGACTCACACCTATAATCCCAGCACATTGGGAGGCCAAGGCAGGCAGATCATTTGAGGCCAGGAGTTCGAGACCAGACTGGCCAGCATGGAGAAACCCCATCTATACTAAAAATACAAAAATTAGCTGGGTGCGGTGGCATGTGCCTGTAATCCCAGCTACTTCGGACACTGAAGCACGAGAATCGCTTCAAAACAGGTAGATACAGCGGTCACTATTGATCATCTCTCTAACATCCATATCCCCCAAATTATTCCTTCCCACAATTTTTAAAAAATATCCTCCCTCTTCCATCTAACACAGAAAAATGTAATCCCAACACCAATTGCAGAAGGTATCTCCTGATTAGTAGAAACCAACCATGATAACCTTACTTTCCTTGAGATAACTAGTTAGGATGTACATGTGACCTAATTCTGGTCAATAAGATATGAAGAGAAAAGTATGTTGGTAGGCTTATGCAAAAGATTTATTTGCTTTTCCAGAGACAGAGACAGAAAGAGAGAGATCCATTCCTTCCTCGGGCCAATGCATGTCTAGATGTGATCTTGCTGTTGGCCTTAGGATGACTCCAACACACAGAAGACACAGAGCCAAGAAAAACACAGAGAGGCAGGCCAGAGCCCTCAAGTATTAGCTTGGAGCCACCCACCCTACCTTCATACTTCAATGTGCCATTTCAGCATCTACTGTAATTCAGCAAGCAATGTGGTTACACCAAAATACACAGCATACCACATATATCGCTCCTTCTCCAACCTGAACTTCCTGCTCCTTCAACTGAAAGTTCTCCTTTCCATTTGGACGGAGCTAGGCGAGATAGGAGGCTCAAGTGCTCCCGTATATATCAAGGGTGCCACATTTCCTCTCCCAAAGAACAATCTCCTCTACCTCAGCATTCCTACTTGGATGGAGGAGATGTTGGAACTATAAGAAGGCTTACCCCTCCAACCCTGACAGTATATAAAAGTTGCAAGGTAGCTTATGAAATCAGATTAGGGACCATATTGGGAAATATGTGAGAACCATAGATTGATCACCTGACTAGACAATTAAACAATTCACTCTAAGGAATGAACCTCTGGGAATACCAGAATCTTTTTTTTTTTCCTTAAAGAGGATGCTATTAAATAAATCTCTAAGCAGTAGCGTAAACTAGGAAAGATGATGTTTTAGAAGCAGACAACTTCTTTAATATATTACAATTAATCAACGGTTCTGAAGTTAGCCTAAAAAAGAAATCATTTCTCAACATCTACAAACTCTATATATTTTTATTACAACTAAAACAAAAATGTCCATTCACAAGACAATCTTATAATACAGAGGTATGGCCTTTTCTTCAAGTGTGGGTCTATTGATGAAAGTTCTATTTCATTTTTCTTGCAAAAACCACTCCCCGTAAAACAACACTTGTGATTTCCAGTTTCCGTTTCTTAAACACAGAAAGACATTTTACAAACATGTGAAAACTAATATTATTGCAGATTTTTTAGATTATTAGGTTTTTATTTTCCCTGATCATTTAAAATTATTTCACCCTCATCTATTTCAACCATAATTGATTTTGGCTACTCACTTGATTTCAAAGCAGCCAACTGGTTCTCATACAAACACCTTTTTATCTTCGGAGTTCACTGAATAATAATTCATTAAACTATGTGAGTACAACATCAAGTGTCATAACAGTGTGTTGGGTACAAACACACATGTCTCTTGGTAAGTATACAGTAACTGGGGGAAATAAAAGTTCAAGATCAAACTAAAGAATAGGCTACTGTCACTCAATGTAGCATGAGCATCAGTCAGCAAATTCTACAGAGAGAATGAAGACTATCACTTAATCTCACGAGTGGGTTAAGCAGAGGTCAGGTAAGAGAGATTTTCCTGTAACAGGGTTTTCCCGAGAGTCTTTGCTTGTCTACCCACCAATCCACCCTCTAAAATTCTTATCAGCAACTTCTGAAATGAAGGACAGAAGATTTACACAGTGCCTACTATGTGGCAGGCATCACATAGTCCTTGGCACTTTATATGAATTTCCTTCATTTTGATGAAGAACACAATGGCGGAGTAACAGGGTAACTCTCGTCCCTTTTTTTCCAAATGTAGCTATTAGCTAAAGAAAGTACTCCAGGTAACACAAAGTGATCTAAATAAACGTAATAAATTTGAATACAACTTCAACCTCACATTACTACCCTAGAGAAAAAAACATTAAACTTTGCATTTAAGAAAAAGAGTATCATCAGATCTTATCTCATTCCATTGAAAAGTTATGAAAAATGTGGACATGATTTAGCCACGTGGACATAACTTACTCATAAATTTTCAATAAATTATAACTATGTAACATATAATTACTAAACAAAGCAACCAAAAAAGTATGTCTTATCTCCCCAATACTTCAATTCATTGTTAAGAATGATTTCTTATAACTAAGATGATAAGCACCAAGTGGCAGGAGAGAGTATAACCAATCACTATGGTCTAAGAACAAATCAATGCATATTTTCCTTAGGTTTCATAATAGAAGGGAAGCCCAAACATTTATAGTTGCTAAATCTCAGCTTTCAGAGAGAGCTTAAAAAAAGAAAGAAAAAATGTCTAACAGCAGCCTCCACTATGTCGCTAAAAGTTATACATTTCTACATTTATCTCTCCTTCCGTATTTCCTGAGCAGCTCAGATGCTCCTGAAAATCATTTCACATTAATAAAGCACACTTGATTTCTATACATTAAGAATCCAAGCATAGTTCTGTCCTGCAGATCAGCAAAAGGTGATGCTCTGAGGTACCTTAAATTACCAGAACCATACTGTCTGCACCTACAGAATCCCACAATTAAAGACAGATACCTCAAAACTGCCACTTCTGAAGAAATTACATCATAAAGAATCAACACTCAGACACATACTATCAATTAATACCACTAATTGCCAGCTGCTTGAGAAAAGATCAGGAAAAGGATGAAGACGGAAAATAAGAAAAAATAGATCATTGATAGATTAAGACTTTGAAGTCAGGAAAAAAAAAAAACTGATTCAAATATTCACTCTGCTACTTCCAAGATGTATCTTTCACACATTATTTAAACTCCAGAAGACTGTTTCCTGCTCTCAAAAATGAGGTTACACCACCTAACTCATAGAGTTGTCTTAATAGTATCATTTATGGCCTCTATCAAAGTATGAACTTAATAAATTATAGGAGGTATTGTTGTTGTTACTGGGAGGTTGAAGGGAACACAAATTCAGTTATAAGTCCTTTTTGAATACTAAGAAGGGAATAATTAAGGAAGCTAAGAGGGAAATAATTAGGAGGAAAAAAACCTTCAATTTTCCCTGTAACATGATTTTACACGCACTTATAAACTGATTTTTTTTTCCTAAGCACTCCTTTGATAATGATTAAGTGTGGGGTTACATCATTTTAGGGTCATCTAATATTTAAGATGACTTAAAAACTTCACACACATTTATCCGGAACTGTGAAAGTGTCTCATATTATCATCCCTCTGTTACTGTCAATTTTCTTCACGTACAGATTCCTTTATTATTACTTCATTAACACCACTTTCAGTGAAAACATACACTCTTTACATTTCACTTCATCCACAGTAAATCTCACTGTTAACAACAATGTAACTATTCAATGACCTATATTTTGTTATTTAATACTTCAGCATTCCTTCTATTTAGTTTGATACATCCTTTTGGGAAGCCCTTTGGAACAAAACAACTACTTGTTCCATTCTGAAAAACATCTGAACCAATAAACTATACCAGAATAAGTCTACTCCCAGCATGGAGTGGATTACAGGATGGATCAGAGGAGACACAGAGAAGTAACTGGAGAGCTTCTCTTCCTGAGTCACATTTTTCAGTCTGGCTTGATTTCATGTATAACCAATTACTAGATTACCAGACACACTCATATTAAAATGCAAATAAATAAATATAACGAAACTATGTATAGATTGTTTTGGATTATATACTTTCCTGCTTCCCTTCAGTAGTGCCAATGATAGACAATTGACTATTTTGTAATAACTTGTTTCCTTAAATTTACTATCCTTATTTGCCTACCTACTGTAGCACAGGTTCCGTACATTTGGACCTTCATGCCTCCAACTGACTCATCTTTAAATACAAGTTGGACTTCCATGGCCTGATCTCCAGCTACTTTCATAGCTTCTCCCACAAAGACCTCCTGGCAAAACAGCCTTATGTCCAGTTCAACAAGCCCTATAACACAATCACATGCCTTTGCTCAGGCTGTTCCCTTCACCCAGGAAACTACCCCCACCATCACTCCCTCCACCCCCATTTTGCCTATTAAACTACGTTAAGGCCCAGATGGAGTGTTACCAGCTCTACATTCATTCAAAATTTCCCAGTCAAAAATTAGTGTCTCACACACACCCCATGCGTCCAATACACCTCCAACAAAACCCACAGGAATCTGTGAATTACCTCTGTGTATGTCTGCTTCTCCCTTGAAGGCAGTACTGAGTCTCACTCATCTTCATATTCTACCCACTGTTCCATCCTTGCCACACAGTAAAGGTGGTCCTGGTTGAATTAATTCCTTGATTCCACTAATCCCAGTTCTTTATTTTCAAGGAAGTAATAAATGCCTTTCACGTACAGAAGATTTTGTTAATATATTGTAAATGCTTGCAAAATCTAATGATGAAAATGTCAATAATTACGTAATGCACTAATGTTTAAGCTGATGAATGGCAGAAGGGGTGGATGACTACAATATATCATCAGTAAAGATAATCGTTTCTCAACATTCCCCAAAAAATGTCATTCATGACATTAAAATTAACCTTTCTGTCCCCCATTCTAATAATTACTTCTACTTAATACATATTCAGAAATGAAAGTTCACATAAAGCAGAAGTGTCTGTACATTCTGCTAAGAATATATCTCAAAGCCACACAATGTATTTGATAACATCTTTCTTCCAATGTCCATAAATGTAATTTTTATCTTTTATCTTCTGTGCAACTATAAAGGTTAACTATACAAAATAAGATAATTTTATCTTAAGATACAACTGGAGCAAAGTTTGTAAATAATTACAAAATACACTAAGTACATCTCCAAAAAAAAAAAAGAAAGAAAGCTATTAAGAATGTTACACACCAGATCTGATTTTTTTGACGAAAAATGATTTCTAGTTTCACATCTTTCTAATTCCACATTATTCTCACAATTCCTGTAATGTTTCTTCTAAATGTATGGGGAAAGCCAATATTCCTCGAAGAAACATCTTTAAAAAGCATATAGTTTTAATTTTATATCCCATCTTAGATACAGTTTGCTATCTCCTATATCTGTGCGCAAATGTCATTTGAATCGGAAGAGTTACAAAAGTTAAAATAATGACTTACTTTCTTAATTCATTAAAAATAAGTACGTTTATAATTCTCTAATTTAAAGTAGATATTTTAGCAGAAGATTTAAAAGAGGCCACTGAACAGCCTGGGTGATTACCACAAAAGAGTTAAAAGTAATTCACACAGTGTATCAACAGTAGCTGTCTCCCACACACACAGGCACACTCTCTCTCTCCCCCATCTGAACTTTACCTCCCTAAAACATGAGGTGGGAGAAGGGGAATGACCATGACACAGGCCTAACTACCCCCACCCCAGGAATAGACACACATCTCCCTCCTCATCCTGCTGAAAAGAAATGTGGAGGCTATGGACCAAGAGATCCGACGCCTCTCAGTGTCACTTCCCCTGCATGTGGGATAAACAAACAAACCGGCACCATGAGAGTAACCATCAGAGTAATTATGTTAACCTTTGACTAATGTCTTAGTTAAGTTTTGAGTTGAGTCAAAGCTCTAACAAACAGGTAAATCCCTGTGTCCCCCCACCCAACCCCTTAAACACTCCAACGGGAAGTTTATCCCTGAACTGAACGCTGGCCCCCGTCGCCTCCTCCCAGCCGATGCATGCCTCCTTCCTGCCCAAAGCCCCTACTCCAAAGGTAATTGCCGGGACATAGTCAAGGAGCACCGTGGGCGACACTCCCCACCTCCCCATCTCTTC
>NW_012119821.1:10827691-10848291 GCF_000951035.1 Colobus angolensis palliatus | reverse complement strand
CGGCGGGGGCAGCGACGGCGGCACATCACACCCGCCGGCGGCCGGAGGAGGAAAGCGAGCCACGCAGGGAGCGAGCGAGCGAGGTAGGGGGGAAGGAGCGAGAGAGGTAACGCAGCGCTGCTCGGATTCGGTCCTTGCACTGCTGTTGGTGCCTCCTACCGCCGCCGCTGGCCAGAGAGTCGCCGCCCGAGCCTCTGCTGTCGCCACCGATGCAGCTGGGAATGAATGCACAGCGGCGCCTCGCTTATCCGGAGGTCAAACATCCTTCTGCCTCGAGCATCCGGATCGACGCCGGACCCGGAAGTGAACACATGGAAAAAAAATTAAAAAGGAAAGCGTCTCTCTAGCTGCGGCGGCCCCCGAGCTGCCCGCATCAGCGAAAAGAGCCGAGTAGAGCCGAAGATTGCACCAGCCTTCTTGGATTGGTCGGTTCACCGACCGGAAAGGAGACGGCGCGGTCATTGGCTGGCAAGGTATATAAAGCGTAAGCCGCGCCCTCTTCTCGTCTTCCTAGAGCCGTGCGTGAGGGAAAGTGAGGAGCGGTTGTGGATCCGAGTGTTTCTCTGGATGAGGCAGTGGGCGGAGAGGCATAGCAAAGTCTACGCAGAGAACTGGAAGAAAACACCCCCGTGCTTTAGGAGAGCTACTAAGAATTGAGTGAGAAAAGAGCCTTAAGGGTGCCATTGTGCCAAGTCAGGGTGCTGAGGCTTTCCCTATTGTGCTCAGCCCACCAGGTTCCAAAAAATCTTAGGGCCCGGCCTAGGAGTATGACATCACTGGGTTGACATTTTGCCCAACTTCTCTATAACCCCAGTGCTATATCAGGGCTCCAACTGCTTAGAAGTATGAATTATGTCTCACATTTGCATCTCATTTGCTGTTTGTAAGCTGAGGTAATCCTCTGAATGATATAGTGTGGTATTATCTGTTTTTCAAATTCACCTCCCAAAGTTCTGAGAAGCCAAACATCACCCAAGTCGTCAAGTTGTAGTGCACAAACTGAAGTCAGTGTTTCTGACCCGCTCTCAAGTCCACTCTGCCTACATAGAAAGAATATGGCATTCCTTTCATTTTCCCTCTTGCAGTTGGTTCCCTGGGATGAAGATAAGTCATTTTGGTAGACTTCTATGGAAATTGATTCACCACGAAGGCATTGAAACTATAATTTTTTAAAATTGTGATTCATATGTCTCAAGTCCTTTCAAAAGTTAGGCATGAAGGTGTGCAGGGAGAAGAATCATAGCCTGGTGCCATGTTTTTAAAATGTTCGTTTTATCAAACACGTTTATATTCTTGATATACTTACTGTATCAAGAAACTTGAGTCTTGTGTATAGCTCTCCTGTCCACGTCTCAAAACGAAAAGCCTCTAATGAAACAAATGCACTCCTTCATTTTCCTCCCTACTTTGCCAGATTAATGGTATAGCTAATGCGTTACCTTTGGAGGGGTAGTTAGTATGGAAATCTGTTTTTGATTTTGGTTTGTAATACAACAGTGCCTTTTTTTTTTCTGAGACAGAGTCTCTCGCTCAGTCGCCCAGGAGTGCAGGGCGCGATCTGGGCTCACTGCCAGCTCCTCCTCCTGGGTTCACACCATTCTCCTGCCTCAGCCTCCCAAGTAGCTGGGACTACAGGCGCCCGCCGCCAGGCCTGGCTAATTTTTTACATTTTTAGAGATGGGATTTCACCGTGTTAGCCAGGATGGTCTGGTTCTCCTGACCTCGTGATCCGCCTACCTCGCCTCCCAAAGTGCTGGAATGACAGGCGTGAGCCACTGCGCCCGGAACAGTGCCTTTTTTTTAAAAAAAAAAAAAAAAACAACCTCCCTTCTCACTTTCTTCTCCAAACTGGAAGTTAAGAAGTGACTAGCATGACCAGTCTTAGAAGGGTAGTGTTAAGAGCTCTGCTGCATACTTACCACACCGTCATTCTGTAGGAGACTCAAAAGCAGCTAAGATGTATACATGCTCAGAATTGTGAATGACTTGCCTAAGCAGATGACATGTCCCAGAATTTCTGATCTCTCCCAGGACCCCCTGCTAGACAAGAAACAAAGTTAACATCTCACTCAGTAGAAGTGTCTGCAACACAGGAAACTAAATACTGTCCTCAACTCCCAACAAACCGTTTTATTCTCTACCTCAAAAAACTCAGTTTTGATAAAGAACACCCACCCTTCTAAGTTTTCATAAATGGTTGAGAAAGTCAGATATATAAATATATGATCAAATCACATTTTTAAATTAAAAATGAGCTGGTCTAAGTACAGTGGTACTTAAAACGATCACAGCCAGTTACAGATTTCTTTGTTCCTTCTCTCCTCCTGCTGTTTCACTTGACTGGTATTTATTAAATTATATTAGAAATGGATGGGAATAAGTGTTTACAATTTTAACACTGCAGTGAAGAATTTGGTTAAAATTTGGCCCTTAAACTCCTATAGATTAAAATTGGCAAAGCCTGGTGTAGCGGTTAATGCCTATAGTCCCAGCAACTTGGGAGACTTGAGGCAGTAGGATCCCTTGATCCCAGGAGTCTAAGGCCAGCCTGGGCCACATAGTAGGACCTTTTCTCCAGAAAAAAAAAAAAAAAAAGTAACCCAGGTAGGAGGCAATGAAATTTTCAGGTCATTCTATTAACTTATAAAACAAATTGGTTTGGGAGGCCGAGGTGGGTGGATCACCTGAAGTCAGGAGTTCGAGACCAGCCTAGCCAATGTGGCAAAACCCCATCTCTACTAAAAATACAAAAATTAGCCAGGTGTGGTAGCGTGCACCTCTAATCCCAGCTACTCTCAGGAGACTTGAGGCGGGAGAACCACTTGAACCTGGGAGGCGGAGGTTGCAAGTGGAGATAGCGCCACTGCACTCTAGCCTTGGGTAACAGAGTGAGACTCGGTTTAAAAAAAAAAAAAAAATTTTTGTATGTATATGAAAAATTGGCAATGTGAAAACAGCTTATATTAATGAAGGAAAAGCCAAACCACAGGCATTGCAAGCAAAACTCTTTATCTTATAGCATGATGTTCCAACCTAAGCAGCCAGATTATACTTTTCACTCTGCTATATTACAAATCAAATACAGTTTATTTGTTGTGTCACCTCACATTTCCTGGCATTGCCACTCTTCAGGTATTTATATTTTATTAATATTTTTCATTATGATTATAGCATAAATTCATGTGATGCTGTTGTCACAATTTTATAGTACATTGGAAACTTGTGTCTATCAAATTCTCTTTTGACAAAAGGTTTGTCTACATATCCTACAGATGCTTGGTGAGAGAGAATGGTATGTAGTTTGTGGAATGTAAAGCTGGCCATTTTTTCTCCTTTGTAAGCAGTAAAATTTAAAGTGGAAGAAAGATGGAAATGAAACAGTTTGATTATGGTTTTAAGCAGGAAATTATGAGATTAAGATATTTACTAAGACTTTTCAAACTAAAAACTGATAAAACATTCATTTTCTTCTTTCAAATATTTTGCTTAACTGTAATGGTAAACCTGGCATGGTGATTAACTGGTTGCCAGAATAAGGCCTGAGGCATCACCAAATTATACTTAATTCTTTATTTTTTAACATTATTTTAAAGGAAAAGTACCTGGAAGAAAGATGTAATTAAGAAGTAAACAATGAAGTAAAACAGGGAAGGATGCAAAATGGAGAACTATAACAATAGCCAGGGGCTAGGAGCAGAGCAACATATTTTACTGTGACGAGGAGAATAATTTCTTCCCCCATCAAGCCTACAGTCAAGGGGAGGAACAAGAAGGATTCTGGGAGAAAGCAGTTATAGCAGGTTTTGGGGAAGCTATTGCTTAGCAACCTTTATTTCAGATTGTTACATGAGTAGAGCTTGAAAGAGTCAAGACATTGTTTTATACTATCCTTAGAGGGATGGTTTGAAGTATTTGGTAGGTGGCAAAATAAATGTACAAGAACCACAAAACTTTTCTGAGAGACTTTATTGCATGTTATAATATTGATCTTCAGAAATGTTTAATAAAATCACATTTTCAGGATTCCTTATCTTAGCTCGGGTTGCCATAACAAAGTATTGCAGACTGAGTAACTTAAGCAATATAAATTCATTTTCTCATAGTTATGGAAACTGAAAGTCTGAGGTCAGGATATCAGCATGGTCAAAGTCTGCTGAAATCTTTCTTCCTGACTTTCGGGTTGGCACCTTCTCCCTGCGTCCTCACATGGCCTTTCCTCGATGTGTGGGCATGGAGAAAGAGGGTGATCTCTCTCCCTTCCTCATCTTAATCCTATAGAAGGCCTCGCCTTCATGACCTCATCTAAACCTAATTACCTGCCAAAGGCCCCATCTCCAAATTCCATCACATTCGGGGTTAGGGATTCAACATATGAACTTTGGAGAGACAAAATTCAGTTCATAGCGCTCCTCAAAGGAGTATTTTCCATGCAGAGAGTATATCATCTATAAATTAAAGGTAAAGCCTAGACAGGATATTAATAAGAGAAGACAACTTTTAGACCATGTTAAAATCTCATGGAGAAGAGAATACATTCTTAAGAGAGAACTTCCATAAAGAAAACGCTCCATAGGGAAAAGCTAAAACAGCATAAAAATGTAAAAGTGTCTTGCCAAAAAGAGTGACTAAATCTCTAGCTAGGCAATTTAATTTTTGTTTTTATCCATTAGCAGACCTGAATTCTGGCAGTTTTTAAGTAAGTTTGGCTATCCAAAGAATGTTGTTTCGTGATAAATGGAAAAGAGTGAGCTAAAGCTGTGATTTTCTTGTAATGGTTTCAAGAGCAGCTTGAATTCTGAGTAATATATGAATCTAAAGTTTGGAGATGGTCATAATAATTAGTCCCTGTTCCATTTTCCCTCTTCTTGTCTTCTTTTGCTCCCCATGGTTATATCTTCATATTTCTACCTCAAGAGTCCTTCCCAGATCATGAACCAAATCTGAGCAAGACTAAATGTCTCAACAGCTCCCACCCATAAGAACCATGCAGCCCTCTGAAGATGTAGAATGCCAAGTAAGAGTGCTGGATTACAGGTAGACTTCAAGCTGTGCCACTCCCCTATATCCCTGATATTTTCCCAGTCTATAGCACTGGACTTCTCCTTTGCTTTTCTTTCATAATTGAAACTATATCAATTCCTAAGCTCCCATCTAATGTGAAAGTTTAAGTTTGGTTTGGAAAATTTTTCACTAGTCCCAGTTCTAACTAGATCCTAGTTCATTGGACAGGATACTGTTATGGTACATTACCCTCAAGCTACTGAACTTCTTCAAACATCACCCACTGACTAAGCTTACTAGATTACTATATCCTTCTGCTGCATAGGACTGCACTGGTGCCACAGCTTGTCTATGCCGTGTCTGAACTTCATGTACTCTGTGGACAGTGAACAAGGGCCTACCTTGTGGGCATCAGCCTCTCTGATTGTTTCTTTAGTCTCAGTCATGCTTGGTTATGCTTGGCCTTAACGTCATCCCTTTCTTCACCAACTAGTACTGCTGAATTCCTGACATGTCTTCGTCCTCCTACCTATGCCTATTGTGGTATCAGTGCCATATCTGTCTGAATAAGATCACAGGGTCAATAAAAATTAAAATTGATGTGAGAGGATACTTTAAATTCTCACTTCTGTTTAGTTCTCATTCTACTTCTGCTATACTTAGGATTATGCCACTTTTTGGCTTTCTTCTATATTCCTTCCTTATGCAAGCTTTTTAAATAGTCTGCACCTCAGCTCATCTGTAAAATGAGGCAATAATATATATACCATATTGATATCAGGAAGATTAAATGAATGATATGTCTGCAATGTACTTGTCACAGTGTCTGACATATAGTAAACAATAAATAAATAGTTGTTGTTAGATACCGTGTGACCCCTAGGAACCTGCATTTTCCAATCCAACATGAGCAGTAATCAGAAGTTGAAAATATCAGATCCCAAGCTGTTTCCTAGCTTTAGGAGTCTAAGACTTGAAACCAGATTGTGGTTCTGAAGCAAAACATTATTATTTGAATTTGCTTCAGGCCCTTTCAAAATTTTATTTACCAAGTACTTATGGACATTTATGGTATATTGGCTGTCCAGCATCTATTTACCCTTTCCTAATAGCACTCAGATTTCCCTTTGATGAATCTTTTTCTATCTCACTCTATTCAGTGACCAGGGGCTGTGCCTTCCTATAGGTGTGGAGTAAGGGAGGAGTAATGAGGGACATGTTGCTGAAACAGTATCAATTGGATTCTCTCTCCCTAGATTTGAATTATTAATATTATTATTATTATTGAGACAGGGTCTCATTCTGTCACCCAGGCTGGAGTGCACCTAGATTTGAATTATGAGGTGAGGAACATGAAGACTAAAAACGGTTGGAATGGGAGGGACTCCATCCCAAGAGTGGCACCCTGACCACACGGTTTCTGACATAGAATAGTGGCTATGATCTTACTTGCCAGCCTCTGGAGCATTTTGGATTCTGCCTAGACCAAGTCTTCCAGCTTCTGTCAATTCTCTGACTCCTGTAATTGCCTTTCACTAAATTCTGTTTGATTACATTACTCAGAGTATATTTCTTTTGTTTGCAGTTGAATTATCCTGATCACCAGGTTTTCAGCTTTTGGTTAGCTTTTGGTTTTCCTCACTCTTTCTCTTTCTCTCCCTCTCTCCTACAAAGTACTCTTTCTATTCATAATCTGGCTCTGCGTCCACATGAACATTTAAATTCAAAGCTATAATTTGACCCTATTTCACTTCTTTGGTTTCACCCTAACATAATCTGTGACTGTCTCACTGTTGTGAGGCTCCCTAGCTTCAGGTTTGTGTTCTCCTAATTGACAAAGCTAGCCACACCCTACCAAAGCTTTGTATTTCAGTGCAGCTGCCTGCTGTCACCAGGCAGCCCTACCTCAGCTTCTTGCTGAAACTCTGCCAATTGCAGACCTAACCCTTTGGACTATGACTTAATGCTTTGTGTTCTGCCAGCTTTGGTGACCTGATCTAACTGACAACAAATTTCAACCAAATGCCAATGCTTGCTTTCTAGAACTGTTACTTTAGTGTCTATTAGTGTATAGTTGTCAATTTATATTTGTAATAATAAAATCTAGAATAGTCCTCTATCTCGTTTCCTTTATAATACTGTCTATGCTCTTCTGATATTGTTGATTCATGTCAACCAAGATAAATCAACTTAGTCTCTCTATAATGAAAAGAATTGTGTGTTATAAAGTAACTACAGCAATTTGGGTACTCAGTGCTGGGGTAACACTTGATTTTAAAAGCTGCCTAGGCCGGGCACGGTGGCTCAAGCCTGTAATCCCAGCACTTTGGGAGGCCGAGACGGGCGGATCACGAGGTCAGATCGAGACCATCCTGGCTAACCCGCTGAAACCCCGTCTCTACTAAAAAGTATAAAAAACTAGCCGGGCGAGGTGGCAGGCACCTGTAGTCCCAGCCACTGGGGAGGCTGAGGCAGGAGAATGGCGTGAACCCAGGAGGCGGAGCTTGCAGTGAGCTGAGATCCGGCCACTGCATGCCAGCCTGGGCAACAGAGCAAGACTCCATCTCAAAAAAAAAAAAAAAGCTGCCTAATCAACTCTGTTCTGGTTTTCAAATATTAAAGAGAATCCAGTTGTGAAGTGTTTGAGCTACAAACCAAAGCAGCAGTCCTCAGCTTTCCCTACATGCCTTTAAATCAGACATTAATATCTCACTGGAAATTTGTCAGTGGCGTTGAACAGGCTACTCTAGAGAGTCATGGTTAAGGTTGCAAAAAAGAAGCTGACTTTAGAATTCATTTCCACATATCAAAAAACCCCAATTGTAAATGATTAAGTGATAATAAATGTTAATTATTATTAAACTCAATAGAGTAAAATATTGTTCAAAGCAATAGAAAGAATATGTAGCAGATATCAAGATTATGACTGGTTAGTAAATGGAAAGAATACTGATTTTATCCTGCACATATAAAATAATTTTTAAAAGATCATAATTCCAAATGACTTTAAAATGTTGTATCTTGTATATCCCTAGTGGGATTTATCATAAAGACAAAAAAATTATAAAAACTTTTTTTTTTTGGTAGTCATATTGTTGGTGCTCATACTGTTTTTTCTGATACTATGATATGTGCAATGTGGGATAAAGCAAAATGAGTTACTATAATATATAGTAATTCTGTTATTCTTGACATTGACTTACATTAAAAGAGAGAATAACTAAACTGCCTATAGTTGTAAATTTGAATTAGAAGTATCGTCATGAACTCACAGTATTTCATACAGGTATTTCCTAATTCAGTTGACTGAAAAGGCCCAGAAGCAAGCCAAACTCTGTTGCGATGAGTATCATTAGCCCTTACACTTCAGACTTCATATAGCAGAGCCTTTGGAAGAGAGAAAAGTAGAATATGGTACTATATTCCTTTCCTATTGCTGCTATAACAAATTACCGTAAATTTAATGGCTTAAAACAATAAAAATTTATTATCTTACAGGTCTAGAGGTCAGAAGTCCAAAATGGTTCTCACTGAACCAGGCATTAGCAGGGCTATGTTCCTTCTAGAGGCTCTAGGAGATAATTCATTTGCTTCTGTTTTCCAGCTTCTAGAGGCTTCCTACATTCCACTTGCACCTTCAGAGCCAGTATCATACCACTTCAAATTCTGCTTCCATCATCACATCTCTGACTCTCACTGTTACTTCCCTTCTTGACTTTGAAGGAATCCTATTATTACATTGAGCCCACCAGGATAATCCAGGATAATCTCCCTGTCTCAAAATCCTTAATTTAATCTTAATGCAAAGTCCCTTTTGCCATGTGAGATAATATATTCATAGTTTCTGGGGATTAGGATGTGGACATCTTTGGGGGAAGGGACATATTTTGCCTCCCACAAGTACCAAGTCAAATAGAAGGGCTTTAGGTTTTAAAAAGGGGTTGCGTCTAACCACAGTTGCTGAGATAAGACTTAATACCTACAAATGCCACATCTGGCTCTTAGAATAATTTTATCAGTATTGCCCACAAGCCTTATGTAATGGCAAATTGGATGAAATAAAACTAACAACTAGTGAGTGCCTAACTGAAGACTTTCAGGCATTTTCTAGAAAACATTTCTTAATCGCCATAGATAGGTATCATTTTCTCTTTCTTTGTAAATGAGAAAAGTAAGACTCAGAGTTTAAGCAAAGTGTTCAGGTCATTCAGCTAGTAAATGACAGAGCTACAATTTCTATACAGGTATGTCTGACTCCAAAGTCCATGTATTTACCCTGCTTTTCATGATGTGGTAGAAGGGGTGAGTTAGGAGATCCTGGGACACACTGTCAGACTTAGGGATTGCTTATTATAATACAGTGTCTCCAGGTTGAACGTGTTTAGGCAGAGGAATAAAGGAAAGAGAGAAGGAAGAGGAAAGAAAGAATAGAGAGATCCTAAAGTAGTGATTTATACCAAATTGAATTAGAGCAACTGCAAATATGTATATGGGAGAGCAATAAAAAGAGACAGGCTGAAGGAAAACCTTTTCAAAACACAACTTCAAGGATTGTAGCATTCACAGGAAACAGCACCAGTCAGAGAATTGCTATGGTCTGTACTCAGAATACTCTTTAATCAACTCTTATTGCAAAATGTCAGGTCCCAAAGAATGACAATTCTTTAAGCTAAAAAAACCAATATTTACTTGTGTACAACTGGCTCACTTACATAAGTGATCCTTTCAGCCTTATATCTACACAAATGATTGTTAATAATTATTTTTAGTAAACATTCCCCAACCTTTAGCTGCTTACAACTCCGGGTTCTCTTCTCAACTACTTTATCCTTGAGGATTCAGTAGGAAGTTGTGTTGTTTGAAATTAGACAGTGTCTGTTCTAACATGTCCTGGTTAGGCTTAGCTTTGATAAAAAGGTTGTGAGTCTAATTAATGGGTCTGCCATTAATTAACAAGAGGGGTGTTTAAGAGTCTAACTTTAAACTGCCTTGTCAGATAATCCTGAAAACATTTGAAAAAAATATTTTGGGGGAATTTTCTAAAAAATATGCAGCCTTTCTATTAGTATAGATATCTCAAATTTATGCTTTGATTTAGATATATCTGGCCCACATGATTTTGTATCTGCTCCACTGCCCCAACAAACATCTTGCATAGAACTTGCTTACCAAAACATGGATTTCCGTTATGGATAACTTTTTTTTTTTTTTTTTGAGACAGAGTTTTTACTTGTTGCCCAGGCTGAAGTGCAAAGGCACAATTTTGGCTCACTGCAACCTCTGCCTTCTGGGCTCCAGCGATTTTCCTGCCTCAGCCTCCCTAGCAGCTGGGATTATAGGCATGTGCCATCATGACTGGCTAATTTTTGTATTTTTAGTAGAGGTGGGGTTTCGCCATGTTGGTCAGGCTTGTGTTGAAGCCCTGACCTGAGGTGATCCACCTGCCTCGGCCTCCCAATATGCTGGGATTACAGACATCATCCACCGTGCCCGGCCCTGTTATGGTTAACTAACTGATTACATTGTGGGGCAAAGAAACTGTCCTATGAGACTCGTTATAGCAATTACTGTAGGAATATTTTTAAGGGTGATATTTACTCCATCATACCATATCTTCGACATGAGAACCCAAAGAACAAGTTTATTTTAAGTTACAATACCAAGAAGAATTATGTGTCTTTTATACAGCTGGTTTGTTTTAATCGTATGGGTGCCATAAATCATTTAACATTTCTATTTCCTTATGGTGCTGATTGCTAGCAAACTCAGAGCCAACTTTGTAGTCTATCTCAAGGTATTCCATGTATCTTAAAACATGCATTTTAGTTAAGCAACTCTGGTGGTATAATCTTGTCTTGTATACTACTCCCTTTCATTTTTGTATTGTGCTATATGTATTTTTATAAACTGTCTTGATTTCTTTAAAGCACAGTATAGAAAATATGATGGGGAAGGTCAGTTTATCTTTGTCTACTTAGGCATGTTGCATGAAAATTATTAGGGGTTTTTTCCCCCAAATTTGGAGAGTATCTTTGGGTTAGTCTTGCCTAAATGTGACACTCCTGAATTTCACACCAAGGGTTATTGAAGGGCACCTCAAGGAGAAACACATTCGGTTTCTAGAGAGGCCAAAACTGTGGTGCAAGGAGGTCAATATGGCTTCTAATCAGGAGAAATATACTATTGAATGAAAGTGTTTGGGTCAGAGAAAACAAGCAAATATAAGCTTAAACTCAAAAGAAGCAAGGACCGGCAAGTATTGGCACATGAAGCTGCTTTTTACGTGGACACTCCCTATATGTATTTTGCTCCAAAATACATAATGTTCCTGTAATAGCAGGAACTTGTGTATTTAACCATAGTTAATGAATCTCTTGAGCAACATCCCCTGAATGGTCACTAGTAATTGAAAAAGAATTACAAGTGTAAGATAACTATCAACTCATTACACATTGAAAAAAATATAATAATAGCAATGCTCCCATTGAACATTTATTGAGTGTCTACGATGTGTACCAGGCACTGTGGAAGTACTTTGTCTGCTCTATCTCATTTGATTTTCGGAGTTCCAGTAAGTTGGCACTTTTCGTAAGTCCATTTTACAAATGAGAAATGTAAAGGAAAGCCACTAGAGGATTCAAGTAGAAGCTTGAAAGAATCTGATTTACATCTGAAGAAGACTCTGGCTGCTATGAAGAGATTCGACTATAAGGGTAGCCAGTTTGGAGGCTGTTACTTGCACAACGTGCTGACTAGGACCAGAATGGGATAATGGGATAATGGAATTGCTGAGAGGTTTTAGACTCAGAATATATTTTAATTAACATGTGTGAGTGTAGGGGTGTGTGTGTGTATGTGCTACACCACTATTTTTTCTCAAAGCCAATAAACTAAGTGAAGGTTATCAAATGTCAATGGAGTTCTCCTGTCATTCTGCTCCATGCTGAGGGTGAAGCTAGGGCCTTTTTTTTTTCTGGTGATTTGATGCTACCAACTAGACCGCCTTCCAATAAAGGGGCGTGATTTTGTTGTGGAAAGAGAGGAAGAAACTGCCAGCTTTCTTATTCTGTTCCCTTTTGGTGAGTGCCATGTCATTTCTCCTTTAAGCAGATCGTCATACCCACTGTGTCAGGGAACTTATGGGAAGAGATGTTACGAAGTCAAAAACTTGGAAATATATTGAAGTCCCAAAACTTCTTAGTTATTTCTTGACTTTTCCCTTCTATAAGCCTTCCCTCACTTTATACAGAGCTTTTTTATATAAATAAGAGCAGTGGGGCTTCTAACAGCCAGGAAAGTCTGAGGTAAAACTGTGAGAATCAGCTTGAATCCTTGCCAGGTCTCAACCCCAAGGTACGTGACTAAAATGAATTTTTTGTAGATTACTAAATCCATGCTCCCCCTAAACAAAAGGCATTTCGAAATGACCTAGCATGACATAGACATTTCACTCCCACCAGAGTTGTAATTCTTGCTCTCTTTTTCTTGTCTCAAACATATTTTCCTCCTTTATGATCTCCTCATTGTGGTCTCAGTAATATGGGTTTCCCATATGTCTTCCCACTGTCTGAGAGTAGATTATATGTTTTCTGAATCCTCTAATGTGGCATGAGGCTGCTGCCATGCTATTGGGCTAGCCTGAACCAAGATTCAAGATGGGATGTGGCAGTCATAAAGGATATCACTGTAAGTTTTTAGCTAGCTACATTTTAAATGTGTGTGTATATATAATATGCATTTAGATAATAAATATATATATAATATCCTTATATATGTATGTATATGTATATATTAGAAAATAGGTAGCTGTGCTGTGGGTATATTTGTTTTAAACATTATCCATCCACCAGCTTCACCCACAACACACACACACATACACACACACACACACACACACACACTTTTAGTGACATTGATTCTATATTACTTCATGTGGGCAAAGTCAACTACTTTAACCTCCAAAAATCTCCTGGACCACATGCTTTTCAGAGTGAGGTTTTGTCACTCTCTGGGGAAATACATAGATTTTTTTCACCTTTAATTCCATGTCCTTTTACAAACACGGTAAATTCCTAGATCACTGTGAAGCCCATCCTGAAGAGCCTCACATGCCCTCAGATTGGATTATGATGACTGCCTTGGTAAAGTTACTGGAAATAAAGAACAGGAAGCAAAAAGTACCTTTGCCTTTGGAAGATAGTCAGATCTAAATGTTCTGAAATTAACTCCACTTTAATTTTGCTTCCAGAACCTGAGCTAATTCCAACTTACCCTTTGGTTCAAATCATCTACATCAGGGATCTGAAGGACCTACACTGGAATAAAGTCCCTAGAATAATCTCCCCCTGACTTTTTTACTCACTTTTCTTACTGTTCCTCCCCAAAGTACCCAGTTTTCTAGAAGGAAATGTATTGCTAAGGTGACCCTTGGACAGAGTTACTTAGCTTTCTAAATATCTTCAAGGTAAGGAATAGAAGCAGCTTCCCACAATTACTAACTTCTAAACATCACTCTCCCTATCTTATCTTTCAGATCTTACAATGTTTTTGTTTTTTAAAAAATCCCTTCATTAAATCACCTGTGTTTGAAATACCTAAAGTGTTTCTATTTTCCTGATTGGGCACTGGCCCATAGAGATCTGAACTAGCACCTGAGAAGAATGCCACTCCTTGGAGCTGAACTGATATACAAAATTGGCTCACTCTCTCCCTCTCTTTTTTCTTAATTGGTAGCATTGTCTTTGGCACAATTCCTAGTCTTTCCTTTGATATTACGATTTCTCCTCCTGGGCAGTTTGCTACTTACACACCCGGTTCTGTTGTTTGGTTCCCTGGTTGATTAGAGCTATATTACCCATTGTTGGATTGTCAGCTCATGTTCTACACTCTTCTTGAACTTCAATTTCCCAATCCAAACTAATTGCATTACTCCATTCTGCTATATTACCCATTGTTGGATTGTCAGCTCATGTTCTACACTCTTCTTGAACTTCAATTTCCCAATCCAAACTAATTGCATTACTCCATTCTTACATTGCTATAAATAAATACCTAAGACTGGGTAATTTACAATGAAAAGGGGTTTAATTGGCTCACGGTTCCACAGGCTGTACAGGAGTCATTGCAGCTTCTTCTCAGCTTCTGGGGAGTCCTCAGGAAACTTTCAGTTATGGCGGAAGGCACAGTGGGAGCAGGCATGTCTTACATGGCCAGAGCAGGAGCAAGAGAGAGAGAGGGGAGGTGCCACACACTTCTAAACAATCAGATCTCATGAGAACTCACTATCGTGATGACAGCACCAAGGGGGAATTGTGTTGAGAAACTGCCCTCATGATCCAGTCACCTCCCGCTAGGCCCCACATCCAGCACTGGGGATTACAATTCTACATGAGATTTGGGCGGGGACACAGATCCAAACCGTATCCCCAATTTAGCCTGTATGCCAAACTTAGTGCATTTTCGCTTCTGAATCATTACATAGCAGAAGAAACATTGCATGTGTTCCCTCTGATACATTACAAAGAAGTTAGAGACAGAAGACCTAAGTTTATTTATCAGCTCCACCATTGGTGTGTGACTTTGGACAAGATAATAAATCCATTTGAGCCTCAGTTACCAAACTTGTAAAATAACAATAAAACTTGCTTTATAGGATTGTCATAAATATCAAACGACATCAACCATGTTGAGAGCTTTGTAAGCTACACAAGACTGTGCAATTTATTGTACTTTTCTAAGTCATAGCTCATTATCAGACAGACTTTCTGGATACAATTCCTCTAACAGCAGTCTATGATTACTATGAAAAACTTGTTATTTTAAAGAAAGTAAGAGACCTCCCTCAGTTTATCTTCTCAAAATCACAAATTTAAGAAGCCACTTACTCTACCAATATGTGAGTACCCAGGGGTACGCTGGTAAATGTTTAACAACCAGCTCTTGGTACAATATGCTAATTTGCATGGTGTAAATATTTCTACCTGCCCAATTTTAATCCACCAATGGGACATCAACTATCTTGCAAAATTCCTCATTATTTAACAATTGGCTGTCTGGCACACCACTGTTTTAATCAGCCTTGTTACCATAATAAGACTCGTTCTTGGTATTAACATAGGTTCTAGAAAAAAAAAATTCTGGATATTGGCGTTATTCAAGATCAGCTTTCGACTGGGTGCGATGGCTCACTCCTGTAATCCCAGCACTTTGGGAGGCCAAGTGGGGTGGATCACCTGAGATCAGGAGCTCAAGACCAGCCTAGCCAACATGGTGAAACCCCATCTCCAATAAAAATACAAAAATTAGCTGGGCCTGGTTACATGTGCCTGTAATCCCAGCTAGTTGGGAGGCTGAAGCAGGAGAATCGCTTGAACCCAGGAGAAGGAGGTTGCAGTGAGCTGAGATCATGCCACTGAACTCCAGCCTGGAAAACAGAGTGAGACCACATCTCAAAAAAAAAAAAAAAAAAAATTAGCTTTCAACCTGGAGACTGTCAGATTGAAAAAAATTAGCTTTCTTTTCTTCTTGACTCCTTATCAGTTAGGGTTGATAGAATGCTTATTTCTATAATAATGTCCTTTTTCACAGCAAAAATCTCAAAAATGAAGCCCTTCTTTTGTTTTCCTTATTAGTAAAATTGCACTCTGATGATAAGGATATGATTTAATTTTAAATTAATTAACTCGAGTTCAAAGGCTGTAAAGTACATTTTGGAAAGATTAACTAACACGTAATATAATGACTACTCAAAGTGAAAATAATAATAATAATAGAATTTACCTAGTACTAACTACAGAATATTTGATACTAACATGCATTTTTAAAATATTAACTAAGGCCTCTGCATCTTGGATACTGAAGTATACTTTTGCATTTGCTTTGTATTGCATTGGCTGACAGTTCTCTTATGGTTGATGTAACGAGATGATCACCGTGGAGAGACTGTATTGGCGATGCGTCTGTGTGCCAACTGCATGCGTGCTTCTGAGAATTGATCTGGTTTCCAGTGATTCTTGGAGGTAGGAGTGCCGGGAGATTTCCAGCTGACTCAGACCATTTCCAACTGAAGAGTTTTTAGGTGTGTAATTTCTGGCCTGCTGTGGGTTTGAATTAATTCCACTGCATTTTTATGCATTATTATGTTGTTGCTGCTGTTGTGATAGGATCCTTCTGCCACCCTAAACCTACCTCAGATCAGAATTAAATCCTTAAATAGTCAGGGTATGGTGGCTCACAGCTGTAATATGAACACTTTGGAAGGCTGAGTTGGAAGGATCACTTCAGGATAGAAGTGCAAGACAAGCCTGGGCAACAAAACAAGACTCCATCTCTACAAAAAATATTTGTTTTAATTATTTGGGCATGGTGGTATGTGCCTGTAATCCCAGCTACTCAGGAGGCTGAAGTGAGAGGATCACTTGAGCACAGGAATTCAAGGCTGCAATGAGCTGTGTTCTTGCCACTGCAGTTCAGCCTGTGTGACAGATCGTGACCGTGTCTCAAAAAAAAAAAAAAAAAAAAAAAAATCCTTAAATAAGTTTCTATAGACTAGGGATGAGCAAGATCAGAACCTCAGAACTAAGCCCAAATGGAAATCCTGTTACCACATCATGGCAAAAAACCATATTGACACACCCGGCCATTTGGCACACTCTCGGACATAAGTTTATCGTATCTGTGGTCTGAGTAGCTCTATGTATTCATCTTCTGGAGAAAAAAAAGAATGTTAGCACAAATTGAGATTTTACTCTGTCCTCTCTCAGCTTTCTTCCAATCCATGCTAAGGACAACAGAAAATAAGGTATCTTGTAAAGCATCATACAAAAAACTTACATTTGAAAATTGCTATGGAATGCTGCTGAAAATGTGCTGAAAGAAACGTTGGACAGGTGACTTTTTAGTATACCTTAGAATTATATTTATATGTCTTACAATGACCTTAATTATTATCTAAAAAGGAGAAAGGTTGGACTGGGTGTGGTGGCTCATGCCTGTAATCCCAGCACTTTGGGAGGCCAAGGCGGGAGATTCGTTTGAGTTCAGGAGTTCAAGACCAGCCTGGGCAACATGGTGAAATCGGTCCCTACAAAAAAATACAAAAATTAGCCAGATACGGTGGTTAGCGTCTGTAGTCCCTGCTCCTCGGGAGGCTGAGGTGGGAGGATCGCCTGAGCTTGGGAGTTTAAGGCTGCAGTGAGCCATGATCACACCACCACACTCTAGCCTGAGCAACAGAGTGAGACATTGTCTCAAAAAAAGGAAAATAAAACAAAAAGATGGCAATTTGGGAACTTAATGTCTCAATGGATTACATCATGACTTGTTTCAGCACAAAAAAATGGAAAAGAGCCATTGCATTTGGCTATACTGTTCTTATATTTATGTCTTTATTTAAATTTATATTTTCTTGAGAACACAAAATTTGAATATCATGAGAGTCCTCCTTATAAACTAAAAGTATTTGTGTAAACTTGAACTTATACATGAATTTTTCCTTCAAAAACACCATTAAAAATTGCCAGTGATTGGTGTTGGAAATAGCCAATTTCCAAATACTGTATTAAATCTCTGTCAGAAGCACTAAGAAATATTTTTGGAAGAACATGAATTCCTCTAAAGCTCAGGTGTAGTAATGAACACAGACTTTTTTTTCCTTTTTTTTTTTTTTTTTGAGATGGAGTCCTACTCTGCCACCCAGGCTGCTGGAATATAGTGGCGCAATCTTGACTCACTGGAACCTTCACCTTCCGGGTTCTAGTGATTCTCCTGACTCAGCCTCCTGAGTAGCTGGAACTACAGGCGCACACCACCACACCTGGCTAATTTTTGTATTTTTAATAGAGACAGGGTTTCATCATGTTGGCTACGCTGGTCTTGAACTCCTGACCTCAGGTGGTCCACCCACCTCGGCCTCTCAAAGTGCTGGGATTACAGACATGAGTTACCACGCCCAACCACCTAATCTTTTAACTACCTGGAGGAATCCCTTGTGGATGGATCATCTATATACAATTATTTCAAATTATTTTATTCTGCCTGTGTTTTCAGCTTCTGAAATTAAACCAATAAGGTCTATAAGTATGCAACCAACTTGTTTTTAATTGTCCTAAATTTACCAACTTCAAATACCAAGCTGACTTTTCAATTGAAACTTTTTTTTTTTTTTTTTTGAGACAGAGTCTTGCTCTGTCACCCAGTGTGGAGTGCAGTGGTGCTATCTCAGTTCACTGCAACCTCCGCCTCCCGGGTTCAAGTGATTCTCCTGCCTCAGCCTCCCTAGTAGCTGGGACTATACGTGCATGCCACCACACCTGGCATTTTTGTATTTTTAATAGATATAGGGTTTCACCGTGTTAGCCAGAATGTCTCAATCTCCTGACCTCATGATCTGCCCCCCTTGGCCTCCCAAAGTGCTTGAATTACAGGCGTGAGCCATGCACCCAGCCTCTGTTGAAACTTTGATTGAGATAACTCTGGATTCATGTGCAACTGTAAGAAATAATACAGAGTTATAGATTCCTTGTACACTATTCCCAGTTTACCCAAATGATAACATTTTGCTAAATTATTGTATATCATAACCAGGATATTGACATTAATAAAATCTGCCCATTTTATTCAGATTTCCCCAGTTATAATTTACCTCATTTTTGTGTATGCATGTGTGTAAGCACTATACAATTGTATTACCTCTGCAGATTCATATATCCACTGCCAATTATATAATCCTCATTGAATTATTTAGTTTTTTACTATTGAGTTTTGAGAGTTCTTTATATATTCTTGATACCAGTCATTCGTCAAATATGTGGTTTGCAAATATCTTCTCCCAGTCTCTACCTTGTCTTCTCGTTTTCTTAACAGGGTCTTTATTGGAGCAAAAGGTATTTATTTTTATGAAATCCAATTTATCAGTTTTTCCTTATATGGATTGTGCTTTGGTGTCAAGTCCAACCACCCTTTGTCTGGCTCTAGATTCCTCCTATGCTTTTTTTCTATTAACAAAAGTTTTATAGTTTTACATCTTATATTTAAGTCTATGATCCATTTAAAGTTAATTTTTCTTTAGGTATTCTCCAGCACCCTTTGTTGAAAAGTCTATCATTCCTCCTTTGAATAGGTATTGCCCCTTTGTCAAAATTAGTTGAGCATATCTGTGTGTGTGTTTTTCTGGGTTATCTATTCTAATACATTGACCTATGTGTTTATCCCTATGCCAATGTCACATTTTTGATTATTGTACCTACATAGTAGATCTTGATATCAGGTAGAGCAGCTTTTCCCACTTTACTATTTTTTGTCATTTTTTTAAAGCTATTCTAAAGCCTGTGCCTTTCCATATAAATTCTAAAATAAACTTGTCTATGTCTTCACAAATTCTTGCTGTGGTAGAGATTTCATTAAAACTATAGATAAATTTGGAGAGAATTGGCATCCTTACTCAGTGGAGTCTCCCAATCTATAAATATGGTTGTGTCTCCATTTATTTATTTATTTCTTGACATTCTTCATGAGCATTTTCTAATTTTCATCAAACAGATTATGTACATGTTTTCTTTAGTGTATATCTAAGCATTTAATTTTCTTTGGAGCAACTGTAAACTGGTATTATGTTTTACAATTTGGTTTCAGCATGTTTATTGTTGGTACACATAAGATGATTGATATTTGTGTGTTGATCTTGTACCCTGTAATCTTCCTGAGCTCCTGTACAAGTTCTAGATGTTTGTGGGAGGTTTGTGTTTTTGTTTTCCCTTTGGAGATGTCATGGTATTTTATGTATAGACAATTATGTAATTGGCCCATAGAGATAACTTTATTTTTTCTTTACAAATGGTATGCCTTTTATTCATTTTTCTTACCTTATTCCCGTCATTAGAACTTCCAGTACTATGTTGATTAAGAGTTGTGGGAGTGGACACCTTTGCCTTGTTCCTGTTAAGTATATGTTAATTTTAGGATTTTTTTATAGATGGTCATTATCAAGTTGTAGCAATTCACTTGTATTACTAATTTGCTAAGAGTTTTATCATAAACAGGTGTTGGATTTTGTCAAGTACTTTTTCTCTTTTTTTCTTATTTTATTTTACTTTATTTTGTTTTGTTTTATTTTATTTTATTTTATTTTGAGACAGAGTCTCGCTCTGATGCCAGGCTGGAGTGCAGTGGTGTGATCTCAGATCACTGCAACCACCACCTCCTCGATTCAAGCAATTCTCCTGCCTTAGCCTCATGAGTAGCTGGGACTACAGGCGTGTGCCACCATGCCCAGCTAATTTTTGTACTTTTAGTAGAGACGTGGTTTCACCATGTTAGCCAGGGTGGACTCAGTCTCTTGACCTCGTGATCTACCCGTCTTGGCCTCCCAAAGTGCTGGAATTACAGGTGTGAGCTACCACGCCTGGCCTCTTTTTCTGCATCAATTGATATGACCCTGTGGTTTTTCTTCTTCTTTAGCTTATTGATATTATAGAGAACATCATGTGATTTTAAAATATTTAACCAGTTTTACATACCTGGAAAAAAAATCCCACTTGGTCATGGTGTATTATTTTTAATACATTATGGCTTGCTAATATATATTTATATATTATATATAT
>NW_012119821.1:10806377-10827610 GCF_000951035.1 Colobus angolensis palliatus | reverse complement strand
TTTATTTATTTTTTTAAGAGATGGGAATCTTGCTGTATTGCTCAGGCTGACCTCAAACTCCTGGGCTCAAAGGATTTTCCTGCCTTAGCTTCTCAAGTAGCTGGGACTATAGGCATGTGCCACCACACCCAGCTAGTTTACTACTATTTTGTTGAGGATATTTGTATCTGTATTCATGAGAGATATTGATCTGTAGTTTTTGTTTTTTGGGTTTTGTTGGCTTTATGGTGCTGCCTTTGCTTGGTTTTGCTATTAGGGAAATACTGGCCTTATAAAATAAGTTTGGAAGTGTCCGTGTCGCTTCTATGTTCAGGAAGAGACTATGTAAAATTAGCATTAATTCTTCTTAAGAAGAGATGCCACTACTGGTTCCTCCCTATTCCCACCTCCGTCTGGTGCTCTGATGTCTCTGGGTTGGGGAGGAGAGTCTCAGGCTTGTGGAGACAAAGAAGATTCCTAGATCCAGCTGCTGGGTCTCTCCTGCTAGTTCTCCCTGTCTGCTTTGGTATCTCTCAATGAAAAGGGGAGACTCTGGCTCAGGAGAGGAGAGTGTCTCCTCCAGTCGCTTATTTCCAGTTAGTTTTCCAACCCATCCCCTTTGCTGGTGTTGTCAGACTCACCTGATGTTGTCAGTGGGACTCCAGTGTGGTCCAGAGAAATGTTTGAGCCTGTCTAGGTTGCCTCCTATTGCTAGGTCGGCTTTCATACTAGGTCCGGGTGGCCTTTCACTGTTGGGTAGCGGTATATAAGATACCCTGTCACTGTGCTATTCCTACAGTCTTGGGGTCCCACACCACCTTGTCTTCTGCTGACTACATTTTAGAATTCTCCTTTGGTTATTTTTTTGTACTGTTTCCAGGGATTATAGTTGTCCTTAGTGGAGAGAAGCAGAAAAAACAGGTCCAAACCATCTTTTCCAAATTGGAAATGACCTTTACTTTCAATCATAGATGCCCAAGTACTCACTCAGTTCCAAAAGGTCTTGAGTTGCTTGAATTCTCCATAAATGAACAAGGCCTTAATATGAACATGAGAAAGGGGAAGAGACACAGCCATACATCACTGGAAGTGATTCAATCTAGTATGGCACAAATCACAAAGAGAAAAAAGCAAGCCAACAACATGAAACCGGGAACAACATATTTTTCTTTGTAATAGACACTGGCTAGCTTGTATTTTCTTGATATGTACCTCTCTGCTTCATGTTTTTAATGTAGAGCAAAGTTTTTTATCCAGTATTTTAATATGTGGATTGTGGAAAATTTGTAAAACTTGGGAGCAGTTGTACTATTTGAGAAGTTAGCTCAAACTATTGAGCAAACACAAAACATTTTATCATTCTTCAGCCATACAGTAAATGAAACATCAGGGTGGAGATAAGCAGTAACATGTGTTTGTTCCTTATTTTACCTTATCTTCCCTCTTTCCTTTTTAATCATCAGTTGTAGAAAAGATATATTAGTTCCTTAAGAAGTATTACAGGGATATATTTTTCTATCTTGAATAGAAACTGTTCCAGTTTTATAACCTCATTGATCAATTTTACCTGTAAAAGTCAAAAAGATGCTATTTCTTGAAACCACTTATCGAAATTACATTTAATAGGCCAATATTTATCATTTGAGGTTTTTTTTTTTTTTTGAGATGGAATTTTGCTCTTGTTGCCCAGGCTGGAGTGCAATGACGTGGTCTCAGCTCATTGCAACCTCCACCTCCCTGCTTCAAACAATCCTCCTGCCTCAGCCTCACAAGTAGCTGGGATTACAGGTGCATGCCACCATGCCCGACTAATTTTTGTAGTTTTAGTAAAGACGGGGTTTCACCATGTTGGCCAGGCTGGTCTTGAACTCCTGACCTCAGGTGATCCGCCCACCTCGGCTTCCCAAAGTGCTGGGATTACAGGCGTGAGTCATTACGCCCAGTCCATTTGAGGTTCTTAAAGAGAGCAGTATATCCTTTGGCAGAGATGGATTGCATTGAAATAATAGGGAACTTTTGAGGATGAGCCACCTACTTCTGTGCTCATATTTTGCAAAGAATGCCATAGTAGAGGGAAATTACTTTAATCAACTGTGCCTACTTATATTATGCAAATAATTCTTATAAAATAATACGCAATTCAGTGTGATGCTAGTGTAAGAAATATGCATATTAAACTTTCTAACTTTAGATAGAATCATAACAATATACCAGGAATTGTTCCCAAAACTATTAAGGAGCAAATCTAAACTATTACAGAAGCCAACTGCATTTGAAGTAATATTTACTGATGAGTATTACTATCCTTAAAAAAAAAAAAAAGCTTATAATAGCAACTGTATTTCAGCTCCAGAAATAGCACTCTTCCACTCAGAAAATACTAGCAGCAACAGAAGTTCAACTAAAAGTCTTGGAAAAAAGCTTCCGTGTTATGAAAGATCTGCAGATTTTTTTGAGCTATATTAAAATTACTTAAATAAGACATATTAGAAATTGTGCTGTACTTACTAGGCTTTTTTTTAATTATAGAAGAATGTTTATAATTTTGAATGATATTAGGAGGAACTCTAACAGTTGTTGGAATTTGGTGAAAAAGTAAAAAGCACAGTGAAAACCTATCTAACACTGACTATATACTATTTGTTGGTTCTAAAGAAATGGTTAGACTGCCTTATTAACTGTTGTCATAGTAATATATTCAAGTAACCTAACATTATAGTCAATATTTATATATTCAAGAATTAACTTTTAAAGTTCTAGGTAACCTAACTTTCTTTTTTTTTTTTTTTTTGAGACGGAGTCTCGCTCTGTCGCCCGGGCTGGAGTGCTGTGGCCAGATCTCAGCTCACTGCAAGCTCCGCCTCCCGGGTTCACGCCATTGTCCTGCCTCAGCCTCCCGAGTAGCTGGGACTACAGGCGCCCGCCACCTCGCCCGGCTAGCTTTTTGTATTTTTTAGTAGAGACGGGGTTTCACTGTGTTAGCCAGGATGGTCTCAATCTCCTGACCTCATGATCCGCCCGTCTCGGCCTCCCAAAGTGCTGGGATTACAGGCTTGAGCCACCGCGCCCAGCTAGGTAACCTAACTTTCTATTCTGGTTAAAAGAACCCAGTCTCCTCTGCTTAAACTTTTCCAATGATACCAATAAATCGTTAGAAACAAGCTAGTCCATAGTTTGTGAACACCTTAAGAGCAGGAATCCACTCTTACATATCTGCGTAGTCCTAGAACTTAGCACCATAGTTTATACAAAGTGGCACAATGAGGGTTCCCTAGACAGTGGTTAAATTAATTTTTTAAAAATAACCAATAGATAAATGTTAATTCCACCTAATATTTATATGCCAAACACCATAGGCCATAAGCCTCACAAAAGCCCAATGAAATTCAATGCATTGATTAGCAATGTTTTGGTTGCAAACAACAGAAAACCTAAATAAAAACCTAGCTCAAATAATAAAGGGAATTTATTGGCTCATATAACTAATAAGTCCAGTAATATGTGAGGCTTGAGATACAATTTCAACACTGCTGTGGCTGAATTTCTCTTCTGTTCTCTCAGCTTTGCCCTCATTCATGTGTCTAATTCAATTCCACCTGGCTTCCTTCATGGCAGCAAAATGGCTACAGTCATTTCAGGCCTCACATCAGCACATCTCATCCTACCCAGGGATAGAGAGTGCCTCTTAAAGTAGATGTCTGAGAAGATTCAGCATGTACCCCAGATCCCTTGTGAAATGTCTCTCTTAAGCATTAATTTAGATTGGATTACATGCGAATGGAATGAAATGATTTGCTTGAACCCATCAAAGCCAACTCTTAGACTTCGGTTGGGTTTAATCCTTCCCAAACTGCCACTAGCTGGGAACTCTGGGATTCTCTTAGAAAAAAAGACAAGAGAGATGAGTGCTGTGTAGGCAATCAGCATATGTCCACATATTCTTAGCTCCAGCTGGGCTCAGAGAGTTTAATGATTGAGAGTGGTTTAAATCTAGATCCTGACTCTAAAGCTTGTGTTCTCTCCACTTTAAATTGTATCAAGTGTTTGGAGAAACTACCAGATAGTATAAAACATCATCCTTGTTCTAACTTCAGAAACCTAAAACTAAAACTCCTATCCTAAGGAAAAAGTGTGATTTAAATAGAATATCTTCTCTTTTCCACCCCTTCCCCATAACCATTGTTCCCACTATCCTTACTTCCACTTTCCCTAACCCACTGGAATTCTTCCCATCTTTTCTACCCTAGCCCAGTGCTCTCATACTCCCAGGACAGTGGTCCATGATCCAAGATGATCTCCTCCTTTTAATTCTCAATGAACTCCTATCCTTTAGGTGTTTGATTAAACAATTCATCGTTAATGATAACATAATGCACTACCACTCCCAGGGATATCTGCAGCTTAGATCATGGCACTTGTTGGATATAACCCCACACACTCCTTGCCCCTAAGAATATCTCCTGTAGGAATTTCAAGGGAAGGAGACAGTGACAGGTGGGTGAGAATTTTGTTGCAGACAAACCTTCCCCAAACCTCTGAAATCAAACTCTGAAAGTGATTGCTCCCATCCAGTTTTTCCATAAAAAGAGTACCTTGGCTTGCCAAATTGTCTTTTTACAAGAGTGTTGTCTTTCCTAGAGTATTTCCATTAGCTAATCCTTCTCTTTTCCCATTCCCATACATTTTCAAGCTACTTTTTATATTTCAAGGTTTTTTGATTGATGTTTCTTATGTGATAGCTGTTTTGTTTTAAGATTGTTCTTTTATCTACTGTACTTAATAATATTCTCACTTAAAATGACTTCCAGAATTCAAATTGCTTTTGAATGTGATTGTATCCCCTCACTCCCCACAAACACCTAGGTTTTATTGTCTTAAGGCCTCTTTAAACACTCAAGAACTAATAATAGAAGAAAAACTAAAAGCAGAGTATGTTGAAGAGTCTAAAAATTCATCTTTTTAAGAATAATGAAATTTGAGATTTATTCATCAAAATGTCAATTGGCTATTTCGTCATCATGTAAAGCCAACCCTACTTGAATTCTAAATTCAGGAAACTGTGATGGAATTGAGTGGTACAGTATTGGTTAGATCTCAAGGACATATGAAAAAAGGAAAGTTACAATACCTTAAACTGCCAACATGTTTGGACTGAAAAGAGCTGGACTGTGGGTTGTTTAGGACTCTTAAGTGAGCCAGAATTAGACCGTGGGCTCTAGGTTACTGACCCTTGCTTTAAGGCATGCAGGCTGACACAAAGTCTGTGTGTAATTGTTTTATGCTCATAAGCTTTACCAATGTTTTCTGCTGTGTTGCAATTATAAACATGTTTGCCGCTTAGCTGCCTGCATGTGAGACACTCCTTCCCGCCCACCGCCCACGCCCAAAAATACTGCTCTTTCAATATTCTGAGCTGTACAGCCACTACAGAATCAACCCCCACACAATAACTGCTAAAATACTTATTATGTCCTCTTTAAAATCTGATATGTTAAATTCTGGTTTTTTTTCCTAATTGAAAGCAACATTGCAGTGTACATATTTATAGACTTATTTCTAAATCGGATTTTAAAAGACTCTTTGTGATCTTTACAAGACAGTATCACAATTGTTGAAATTTTGAGTAATTTTTATTGCTGGCAGAATGTGATTTCTTTTAAGAAAAAAAAACCGGTACTATACAAATCAAGGAATTTCAGATGTGGGTGGCAATTCATTTGGACATATCCATTTAAGCTGAAATGAACTAACTTATGGGTTTGATTCTGTCTGCCAACATTTATAGAGCATTCCCCACATTCATAATGTGACAGCACACTGGAGGTGGGGAGTGTGGGGCGGCTGTGGGGGGATTGGCAGATGCAGTGTCCCCATTAAGAGCTCCTGCTTACTGTTTCTAGCTGAATATGAAGTATTCTCTCTGCCCACTCAAGAACAGACTAGGCCAGACTGAAACAGAGTCAGAACTGGGGAGTAGAAAACAATAGAATATCTTATTAAACAGAAGTTTGGACTATAGGGGAGGGGTTTCAAAATTTATACAAAAAGACAGTTTGACGCTATTGTATCTTTCCATGAATTATGTGTACAAGTTTCATTATTGGTTCTTTTCAAGTGTCAAAGTAGCAATCTTAGAGCTAGTTTCTTTGTGCCTATAATACTTAAAGGCCATTTTCAGATCAAATTTTGTTAAGAAATGCTGGACAGGGTGAACTCTGCCTCTGTACCTTTCATGAAGCAAACATTTATGGAGCACCTGCTAGGTGCCAGTCACAGAACTGAGTATAGGGAGATAACAAGATAGGAAGAGCAAGAAGGAGCCCTCCATTTATGGAGCTCTGTCTAGTGTGAAGGGAGGTATTTAAACAAATAATAAACATCTAGCCAAATACATTCTATAATTGAAACATGTACTCCAGGAAAGGCTGACCAACAAAGATGACTTAATAGGCTGGTGTTGAGATAGGAATAATGATTAAATGGGACCAGTGTTTAAGTGGTCAGGATAGGGATAAATAATGTCCTGCTCTGTACCTTTAGTTCTCTATGTAACCTTGTAACTTAGAGGTGTGGATGATGAATCCTCACATACTGGTGGCTCTCTGTGTATCCTTCTTCCCCATAGTCAGGACCACTGGGTTCCTGCCGGGCTCGACTCTAAGGCCAATGTTGTATTCAATTTAAAAGGATCCCTGTTTCAGCTAGCATAGAGCATCCTGTCTTGTGCCAGAGTGAACCAGTTGGAGATGGCCATGAACAGCAGATGTAAGAGGAGGAGGAGGGTGCAGGACACATTCACTGAGAGCCATTAGATGAAGGATACATTTATAACTATAAAGTGCTAACTATAATGTTATCCAACTTAAAGTGACAAGGTTTAAATTGAAGTTCAGAGAAGCAAAGTGACCTATTCAAGATCACATAGGTAGTATTAGAGCTGAGATTGTAACATAGTTTTCCTGACTTTAAAGGCGGAATGGGCCCATTCTAACCAGTCAGGCAGAGTTACTTTAAGTAAGAATGACATTGCATCCTGTTTCATAAACTGGGTGGTGATGGGTACACTGGAGATTATTATTTGATATTTCTCAAAACATTAAATGTGTTATTGGGATTTTATATCTATTCGATATTTACTAAAACAATTTTTAAAATAAAATTAAATGGGGATATTGGATAAGCCAGGACTGCATAAACAGGTGTGTCTGAATTTAAAACAGAGAGAGCGAGAATTTGGCAGACAATTAGTTGGCATTGGCCAGATCCCACCAGGAATGTTTAAAGTATTTTCATAGAATCACAGCGCTGGGAAATCCAGGAGAGGTCAGGCAGAGAGCCCTAGGGTTGTTTAACAGCGGAGAATAGGACACCAATCACAGATTGGAAGTTCAGAAAAGCACCCAAGCCTCTGGTAGGGATGAGGGACTAGCAAGAAGCAAAGCAGAGTTTCACTCCAAACTTCAGATCCAGGAAATAAGACAAGGCCCTGGTCACTAGAACTGGAGTCTCAGAAACAAGGAAATTGGATCTCAAGAACAATACAGAACCTATGCTAGAACTAAACCATAATGCATAGCCTCACCAAAGCAAGAGCATCTCAATGCACAGTCCTCTCAAAGCTGGACTAGTATTAAAAAAAAAATTAAGGGGCAAGTCTATAATGAAAAGGGTTGTAAGAGCACTATAAGATTATGGTGAGAAGAAGATATTGGGACAACGACTACACAAATCCTGAAACGTTAGGGTGAAAAAGTACTGCCTATAGGAGATAACTGTTGGGTTGTTTTTTTTTTTTTTTCCTGCCCTTTTTCTGGTAACAGATAATTTCCTAGTTTGCTTTTGAGAATCCTCCTCGTTTACCATAAAGGCATAGCAGTTGTCAAAGATTCTTGCCCACCCTAGGCCTGGGACCCTAGCTAGACCAATTATCTTCCTCCCAGAATGTTAATCTCAGAGGAAGGAAGGATGGCATGGAAAATAATTGATGCTATTTTATTCCTAATTCTGGACTTCAATGAACACCTAGTTGCCAAGCTGTCTAGTTCCTGTCCTTGCTGAAGTCTGGGTCTTCATTATTTCCTGGATTTTGGAACTATCCATATCCCTCCAATGTATTATTTGTTTTCTTTAAATTAGCTAAGGTGATTTCTGTTGATAAGAACCAAAGTATCAATGTTAAAAATGACAGCAAGATTCTGGTTCTTTTCAGAATCAGCCTTCCCAAAGGTAGAGTCAGAATCAATGTCCCCAAGTCTGCAATTTGGGGAGCCCCAAAGAGCTGCCCTCTATCTGCAGAATCATATTTTTCCAGAACTCTGCCAAGCCAGGCAGATTCTTCCATCCTAACCTCCTCCCACCCTACATTCTGACAGCTAATGAAAACATTTTCCTAAGCTCCAAAATACTTAAAGCATGACCTAATTCTCTGTGATTTCTCTACAATTTAAAACATTTCTATGTTAATAGGTTGGTTAAATATTGTCTTTATATTCAATGTTGGAAAGAAATGTCAGATCTAAACAAATACATTGTCATACAAACAATGTATTTTTTGATGTACTGAAATTGAGTGAAAAGATCGTGGACAGGTAAAGATATTTACCTACATTAGATCAAGCTAAACATAACCACTTTATTAGAAATGTGACCAAGAAAATAATCATTTTCTTATTAAAAAGCTAAAGTAGAAAATAATTCTTTTTAGCTCCGTGTCCAAAGGTTTGTTTCTTTTTTCTTAAAGCACATCATTTAGGAATTTACAAACTTGTATAGATATGAAATTTTTTCCAGGTCTTTGACTCAATCTCAACATTTTCATTATAAAAACTCAAAGAGCTACAAATGGTGAAGATAAAACAATGAGCCTTAAACTACAAAGAGGTAACTGAAGTTATTCATAGCCATTTTTACTGGCAATCAATATGGTATTGATTTTCTCTTCTTGCTACTCTTGCAGTACTGTTCTTGGCTTGAAAGTCAGCCTAAGCTAGGAAATATTAGCAAATGAAATAATTCAAACCTAAGAAAATGGCAAGAGGAAACAAGACATTGAAAGCCTGTATATACTCCAGGGATGAAAGTAACTGTCTACTGGTAGTTAATTCAGCTAGTCAGAAGGTGGTACCATGGTGACCCAGGCTGAGATTAGGCCCAATGTGAAATTCCTGGTTTCACTATGCTCCACAGCTAAAGACCACATGGATATCCTAGCTAAGAGCATCTGTAGTCACATGGAGAAGTGGCCAAGAGAGTCTGGATCTGGATGGATTCACATCACCATTACTGCAAAACCTACTCAAAGTGCATGCCCTACTGACTGTGAGTCAATAGCATTATCTGAGTACATGAGGAAAAGCAGAATCTCATTCAAATTTAAAAAGAATTGATCAAATTGGAAAAATTTTAAACTATCATGCATTAAAACAGACCATTACAGAAGCCCTGGGGAAATTCATTCCAGAAGTGGAGCACAATGATTTCTTACAAAATTGAACATGTTGAGGACTATGTTGAGTAATTCACAGGAAAAGATCAAAGCCCAAATTTCAACTGTGAAAACTAGATTCCCAATAAAGAAACATCAATTATAGTGTCATATTTGATAAATGTAATTTCAGTTACTTTGAGCAAGTCCATAAAGTAACAAGTCTATGCTTTGTAAAAATGTCATTAATCAAATCAAAGAGTCACATACATACAAAAAGCAAACATGGTAGATGAACTGTGTCTGCCTCTCACAACACAACAGTGGTTATAAGACATTGGCTTTTAAATATTTCGTTCCTTCAGCATCTTCTTGAAAACATATTTTCTGGGGAACATTTACTATCCAAGAAGTGTTAAGTCCAAAGTAAAGCCACAATTATTCTACATTAAAAATATGAAGATGGTCATTTAAATATTTTTCAAAGGACTTTTCAAAGTAGTGATATTAGGCCAGGTGCTACGGCTCACACCTGTAATCCTAACACTTTGGGAGGCCAAGGCAGGTAGATTGCCTGAGCTCAGGAGTTCGAGACCAGCCTGGGCAACATGGTGAAACCCCGTCTCTATTAAAAATACAAAAAATTAGCTGGGCGTGGTGGCACGTGCCTGTAATCCCAGCTATTCTGGAGGCTGAGGCACGAGAATTGCTTGAACCCGGGAGGCAGAGGTTGCAGTGAGCTGAGATCACGCCATTGCACTCCAGCCTGGCCAACAGGCTCTTCCCATCCCCCTGACTCTGGCTCAAAAACAAAAAAAAAAATTGTAATATAAAAAGATTATTAATTTTTTGGAGTGCAATATTCAGGATATGAGTCATGTTTATTTTCACAAAACAAAACTCCCTATAACCACAGGAAAAGTTGTACGTTGTTGCATATGGTAGACTTCCATAATAAGAGAGGCCTGAAATTGAACTTGGCATGTAAATGATATAGTCCACGTATAAAAGGAGAGAGCCAACGGCACCACAACCAAACTGAAATCTACAGTGTCCACATAGACAGTCTCCCTGTATCCCAGCATATTTGTTTAAGCCCTTCTTTGCAGAATCTTCCAGAATGGTACAGAATGATTTCCTGAGCTGTTACTACACTAATTTCCTTTTGCCAAAGAATGGAATGAACCCAATAGCTTTTTTCCCCTCTGTCCCATTTCTCTTGCTAGTAGGAAAAACAAAAACAAACACTTAAGCTTTGTACGTGTATACATTTTAGTTAACTATAATACTATCCTTTTCTAACATTAAATAATATGTCATTATTCAGGTATTTTCCCATGCTGGCATTTCATAGAAATAATAGAAGTAACCTTATAGTTCACTCAATCTAACACTTCTCTTACTGATGAGACAACATTGTGTCCTAGAGTTAGAGGATTGGTTTTGGTTCACATCTCCAAAGCATAAAAATGATTGCTTTTGCCATGTTTGCCATTTCATTGGCACTGTACTGTATTCTCTTTCCACATATACTGGAATAGCTCATTTATTCTGGGTTTTAAAAGAAAGGCTTAGCTCTAAACGACATAATTAACTCTGCAAATTACACAAATACATTGCCTTGAAAAGAACACCCATTTAAATGATAGACATGTGCTCATCAATGTAGAAAGCAAATGTTTAGGGTAACTTTTTTTGAATAGGCTACTTCCCATTAGAACACATGATAGTAATTAGATGTCAAAAATATAACTAAAGAGAGTCGTGCAGTCTTCCTGGTAGATCTGCTGTTGGTATCAGACACCATTGAACTAGATGGCCCCACATTGGATTTTCCAGACACTGCAGAATATGCCATCCTATGCAGGAAATAGCGAGATCCAGGTGGTCCAATACTTTTTGTCAGGTATCATTTGATAATAAGAATTGTAACTGATTGGAAATTGTTGACTGAGTATAGGAAACTTCTAGGAACAGACCCTGATCAAAATGCAAGGAATCTGGGATTGGTTGTCTGTCTGGTATGCTTAGGCTTAAAGACAATAAAATTAAGCTAGTATTAAGGTATGCTGCTTTGGCAGCCTAGTCGTTCACATTTAATTGAATTATCACCTCTGTTCACCCAGAATGAATACCCATTAAAGATAAAATTTCTTTGGGCAATCTCATGGCCAATGCCATAGACCCTATAAAACACATGAATAGAGTGATTGTATCCAGTTTATCCTGGATATTTTATGCTCATTATTTTTGTTGTGGATGATAAATCCTAGGGTGAGGGGATCAATGAAAATTGGATGTAGTACCTGCTTCAGTTGGTGTCAGACAGCTTGAAGTTGGTGAACTTGGTGAATGGCAACAGACTTCTGTGGCAGTGCTTAAAAAAAAAAAGCAAGCAGATAAACACAGAAAATATTTTGTGTCTTCAAATTGCTAGGATAAAATGGCCAAAAATAAAACTCAAAATTTGATCAGTGGGCTGTTGAATAATGTCAATTAAACCCATAGCTTCTCCAGGTCTCTTGTGTAAAAATTAGAGCAGCTATTGAGAAACAGCAGATCTGTAAGAATTAGAATAGGCTGGGCATGGTGGCTCACACCTGCAATCCTAGCACTTTGGGAGGCCAAGGTGTACGCATCACTTGAGGTCAGGAGTTCAAAACCATCCTGGCCAACATGGTGAAACCTCATCTCTACTAAAAATACAAAAAATTAGCCAGGCATGGTGGCAGGTGCCTGTAGTCCCAGCTACTTGGGCGGCTGAGGCAGGAAAATTGCTTGAACCCGGGAGGCGGAGGTTGCAGTGAGTCGAGATTGTACCACTGCACTCCAGCCTAAGCAACAGAGCAAGATTCTGTCTTCAAAAAAAAAAAAGAAGAAGAAGAAAGAAAAAAGAACTAGAATGGTGATTTTTTGGGAAAGAATTGAATGACTCAAAGGGTAACTTCTTCTCCCTTTTTGGATAAGGCTGTTCCTGCATTTCTTGAAGAACCTGTAATGGCCTTACCTGAGGACTGTTGTCAAGGGAAATCTGAGTCCAGGTGCCTGAATCCACCAACCTTGATTGTCTCCTGGCCTGTAATTAGAGTCCCTAGAGGGCCTCTTTGATTAATATAACAAACACAGTCTTGAAGTTTGGAGAGCCTGCCTTGAGCTATCACAACAGTCACAGTTCTTCATCTAATTCTCAAACCTGAGTCGACGTATAGACATCTCCAGAGTATTGAGAGGAGGCTGGATACACTTAAGCAAGGACCCTGTAATAACAAGTATGTACTATGGTTTTCTTTCTAAATATCCACAAAGGAAATTGTAGTTGTTTACTAGAGTAACCGTGTGCTGAGGAAAGAGAAACACCCAGGCCTTTCAGGGATGATTGGACACTGGCTCTGAGCTAACGCTAATTCCAGGAGAGGGGGGTAGATTATCAATGTGGTTCACTGGTTGGAATGAAGGCTTAAAGAGATCAGGTAATGAATAGAGTTGTGACCCATGGAGGCCCAGTGGGCTTCTGAATCTATATAATGATTATATTCCTGATTCCTAAATGTGTAGTATCAGTATAGATAATCTAAGCTGATGACCAAATCCCCGCACTGCATTTCTGACCCCAAATTAGCAGTTTGCATCTGTTTTCTGGCATAATTATTAGTTAGTATTCCCTTTTACTATGAAAAATATCCTGGTTTTAAAGAGAAAGTATATGGCCATGCTAGCCATTTTGGTAGGAAAGACCAAGGAAAATTCCTAGAATTCCCCCTCCCTATCAGAAGAGTAAATCAAAAGCCATATTCTGGGGAGAAGGTTGGGAGTGGTGGGGAGGAGATGCAAAGCTAAATGCCACCTTGGAAGACTTAAAAGATGCAGGGAGTAGCTTGTTTAGCTTATGCAGAATTCACCTGGGACTCAGAAAATGTTTCACAAAAACCCTTGCCCAGTTGATTATCATAAACTTAATCTGCTTCTTGAGTCATAGTGGTCAATCTAGATATAGTTTCTTTACTGGAGCAAATAAAAACAATTTTTCGTTTGCATCTATTGATCTGACAAATGCTATTTCAAAAAATAGAGAATCTCAAAAGGAGTTTATTTTTACTTTTGGGAAACCATAGTATACTTTTCTTTTCTCGGGATTATAGTTCTTGAGCTCTGTGCTACAATTAGGTCTACAGAGTACTTGATTGTCTCACCATATCATAGGCCATCATGCTAATAAACTATGCTATTGTATCATGCTCATAAACCCCAGAAATAAAATGTTGCAGTGATTTACATGGGCTCTCACCTGCCTGAAGCATGTAGCAATAGCCTTTCCAATATGAAGAGTAAGTTACTGCATCTCACACCTGATACCACTGAAGAAGGAAACATAACACTTTATAGGTTTCATTGGATTTGGAAAGCAACTGATCATATGGGTGTGCTTCTTTGGTTAATTTACAGGGTGACGTAAATGACTGCAAGGTTGGGCTGGGACCTGGGACTAGAAAAGGCTAGGTAGTCCAAGCTTCACTGCAGGCAGCTTTACTTGGCTTTTGTGACCTTCTGAATACAACAGGACTGGAAGCTTTTGTAACTGATTGGAATGCTCTCTAAACCCTGTGGAAATTCCAATTAAAAAATCACAGCAGATGCCCCTGGGGTGTTTGAGCATAAGCACATCCACTTTGCCAAACAATAATTCCCCCTGTGAGAAACAGTTTTTGGTTGCTATTGGGTCCTGGTATAGGCTAAATTACAGAGATTTGCATTAAAAATGGATATTCCCTGAGATACTCTTCTGCTTTCTTGATAAGCTCATGAAAAAAAGTGGTTACCCTGAGAAAACCTAACCTATACATGGGCTCAACTATATGGACTTGCCCTCATCAAGGCTGGCCTGGCTATTGCCACTGCTGAGTGTCCAATAGGATAAGCCTCTGAGGTGGTACTCAATTCCAGGGAACCAGAAAGGCACTTGGTATCAGGCTGATTACATTTCTTCATGGAGGGACAGTTTTTATCATCATTGGAATAGACATTTACTTTGAACTTGAATTTAACTGATTGCCATTCATCTGTACCACCATCTATGAATTTAATGAACACTTTATTCATTAACAACCTCTCTTTCAAAATATTACTTTTGATCCATTTACCTTTCAGTGAAATATGGCAATACACTGATCTTCATGGAATCATAGTTTTTATATGCCCTATCACTTGAAAGCAGTTTACCTTTATAGAATGGCAGAATGCCTATTGAACATTGAATTATGTAGTTTAGAAAACAATATCTTACCAATCTGGAGTGCTATTCTGTAGATACAATAAGTGCTCTGAACCATAGACAAATATTTGGTTCTCTTTCTTCTATTATGTCTTAGTCAGTTTGGGCTGCTATAACAAAATACTTCACACTGGGTAATTTAAAAACAATAGAAATTTATTTCTCACAGTTCTGGAGACTGGGAAGTCCATGATTAAAGTGCCAGCAGATTCAGTGTCTGGCAAGGGCTTACTGTGCTTCAGAGATGGTGCCTTCTTTCTGTATTCTCACATGGCAGAAAAGGGATCGAGGCAGCTATCTTTAACCTCTTTTATAAGGGTACTAATCCCATTCATGAGGATAGAACTTTCATGATCTAATCACCTCCCAAAGGCCCCATGTCTTAATATCATTACTTTGGGGTTAGGTTTCAACATATGAATTTTGGAGGGACACAAACACTCAAACCATAGCATATAGCAATACTATATGGGTCCAAGAACCGATGGGTGAAACAGAGAGTGGTGCCTCTTACTATTAAACTAATGATCCTTTGTTCCTTCCTTTCTTAGACTTTGCTGATTTAGAATTCTTGGTACTCAATGATTTCCTCCTCCAGATGTAAAAAAGCATGGTTCCATTGAACTAGAAGAAACAACGTCCACCTAGCTATTTGATTCCTTGTGCTGTTGAAAAACAGGCTAAGAAGGGAATACAGTCAAGTCTTACATAAAGTATGCTGTTTACATTCTGGAATCTTGTATTTTCATATATGTTATGCCTTATTTGGCTTAAGACAGTAAAATGTCTTATTCTAATAAAATTAGTATAATAATTTTCTGACAGATATCAGTAAAGTGTCTTGAAAAAAGGGGCATCTTTTCCTAATTTGCATAAAAACACCCTATAGACTAATGAGTCCCTGGGTATAGTGATGCTTAGGAGAGTTGAATCTGTCTATCCAAGGTAGCATAGTTGCTGCTATACAAAGGGATGAAGAGGTATATCGATGCAACACAGGAGATATCTGAGATACCTCCTAGTCATGCAAATATTTTGTCGCATTGGACTTTTCCTTTTGTGTATGACCTTATAATCTTCCCCAAAGCACCCGAGACTTGGGTCTCTCTACAAGTCTGGAGAAATGAGTTTAGAGGATGATAGAGCATGAGGAGAATGGCCTCCCTCTTTGATGATAAACCCTCCAGTACGTCACCATGAATGATTGTTTGATGTCCCTATATTTCTCAAGAATAATTTCAGATGAATAGAGTCTTGATCACATGTCTGAATGAAAGTTTCCACAAGCATGAAGAGATGATATATTTGGCTCCTGTGGTTACTGTAACAGAAGGGATTACACAATGGGAGGTTCTGCCCAAATCTCTGACTGAAATGCTGGAATTTCTCCCTGTTCTCACACAAAAGAAAGGCAGCTAAAAAAATCAACTATCTGATATCACTATAATTATTATGTGGTATATGTATAAAATAATTACATCAACCTACAAGTAAAATTTAAAAGTATTGAATATTTGACTCTATAAAAGCAATTTAGATTTTAAACAGCCCAGTCTTGTTTCAACACAACACAAATCTAGTGTTGCAAAAGAATGTTGACAGTTTCTTACAATTAATTGAAATGAGATTTAACTTTTGAGGACAGAATACATATAACACTGACACAAGCAGTGACAAGTTGACAGTGTCATTTCTCACAATGCTGAAGGTGACTAACTGTATGATTTCCTGGATATTCCTCTTGAATTATCCTATTTACTTGTCTAGATCCCATTTAAGGGGTCGGGGTATGCTGCAAGGTATTGCCTGCAGAAGCCTGAGAGGAGCTAGATGCCAAACAGGGCAAGGTGAAATGTTTTCCTAAGCAGTCAGAGGCACATAAGTAACAGAGTGTGCATAAATTATGATGGAAAAGGGATGCCAAATACAAGAAAAAAGTTATGAGTTAGGTCAGGTGCCAGGAAAGCAGAAATAAATCTGAAAGTAGAAGGGTCAGGGAAAAAGGTTTCAGCATAGAGTCCACAGAAGATGCCAGCATACTGGTTACATGGTATGTGAACTGTCCAGAGAATGTTACGAGCCATGAAGGACCAGGCATTAATTAGAAAGTTTCTGGACCAGAGAGGGAAGGTTGAGTTCAAGTAGCAGCATGAAATGGTAAAGCCTCTGGGTTTTAGCCCAGGCAGCACTAACAGGCTTTTGTCTGCACTATGCTCATAACATAGTTGCTGGGATGCAGAGCTCTGCTACTGGGGATGCCTGCCATATCCCTTTCTGGGTCACTGGGCTACTTGTGCCTGTGAAGAAGAAAGGTGATCCACTTTGCCTCATCGTGTTACATGAGGACTTAGCACCTCTTCCACGTTAATGTGAAGACAGAACTGGCTGCTTATGTGTAAAGAGGAGCCCCCCACGCCAAGCAATTTGTTCTTCTCTTATGTTTGAGAAATTACAAACTATCCTATGACAGATGATAGAACTACCATTGGTCTACATGGTTGAAAAGTCTGTCTCTTCAAAATTCTCAGGGGAAAGAAGGGCAATCGTTCTTATAGGCAATGCTATTTATTTATATCAATGCAAAATTCCAACAAATCACAAGGGAAGAGAAAGGAACCAAACCTTAGATCTATCTATTTGGCAAAGTAATTAATAACGAGATAGATGAGTGTTATTGTTTGGATACTTCTAAACAAAACACTCTAAACAAAATTCAGGAATAGCTTTATATAAAGGCCATTATGCCTTATAGGCAAAATTGCTTTGTATAAAGTGATTTTTGAATTCTAAAGCAGCGTACTTTTTTCTAGATAGCCAACGGTTGATCTTTAAGTCCCAACCGTTTAGTATCTGGTAACCGCCAAACCATTAGTTTAATTCCATATTTCCATCGTCTAATTTTATCTTTTTAAATATATTGTTATGAAGTAGTCACCAGAAGCTGAAAGTGCCACGTACGCCAAAACAAAAATAATCATTTTATTGAAATTTTACTACATAGAAAACAAAAGCCAGTATCTGTTTCTAAACATGCCAATCACAAAGGAGAATTTTTCTAACATAATAAGGATTGATATTTTATTCATTCAATGTCTACTATCAAAAGCAAAAGAGACAAAAATTCTTGCCCTCATGGAACCTACTTTATGGTTAACTTCTGACTACGTCCTTCTCCATATTCCTAATATTTATAAACTATTCAATCTTATCAATCTGCCTTCTGCTTCATTCCTCAGATTTACTGGTTTTTTTTTTTCCAGATCACCTCACCACTGGATTAATTTAGGCTTTAATTATTGATTTTAATATTTATTTATTCATCTATTTCCAGATAATTCATGCACTTGGTTAAAAAATACATAAAACAGTAAAAAATGCCTAACACCCAAACTTGTGTGTTCTCCTTTCCTCTTCCCAGAGGCAACCACTTTCGTTGGGTTTTTGAGTATCTGGAAAGATACTCAGTACCTATGTGTTTATTTGTATTTTACATAAATGGTAACATAATATATAAATTCTATTTTGTATCTTGCTTTTAAAAATTAGTGTATTAGGGGGATTTTTCTATATCAGCACATATTAGCCTATTTATTTTAATAGATTCATGGTTAATAAATATTTATCAACCCACAATTTACTTAAATAGTTCCCTATTGTATTAGTCAGGATAGGTTAGCTTATGTTGCAGAAACAAATAACCCTATAAACCTCAGTGGTGTATTTCTTGCTTACAAAATGTCTATTGAAGTTCTGGGCAACTGTCCAGGGCAAATGCCTTCCATGTGGCTGCTCAGTGATGGTTTATTATTGATTCTACCATCCTATCGCTGTGCCATCTGGAACAAATGGTCTCCTTAGTCAGTGCAACAGAGGAAGAAGGAGCTTTGGCATAGAAGCAGGCCCATATTGCTTCAGTCTGAAAGAGACACACATACACTTCTTCCAATCCATTCACCAGAACTAGTCTCCTGGCCTTTCCTAACTACAAGGAGAGCCGAGAAGTAAAATTCTCTAAAATTCTCGCATATGCCTGAAAGAGAAGAGTGTTGGCTTTGCATTTAATTAAAAATCCCTTTGAAAAACTACATTTGAAAGCCATATATTAGTCTAAATCTTCTCTTTTTTTCTTGTCTTTTGAGACAGAGCCTCACTCTGTCACCCAATACCCAGACTAGAGTGCAGTGGCATGATCTTGGCTCACTGTAACCTCTGCCTCCTGGATTCAAGCCATTCTCCTGCCTCAGCCTCTGGAGCAGCTGGGATTACAGATGTGCCCCACAAGGCCCAGATACTCTTTTATTTTTATTTTTAGTGGAGATGGGGTTTTACCATGTTGGCCAGGCTGGTCTCGAGCTCCTGACCTCAAGTGATCCACCAGCCTAGCCCTCCCAAAGTGCTGAGATTATAGGCATGAGCCACCACACCCAGGCTTAAATCTTCTTAAAGTGGTACCTTACATATTTTTGGGTGTTGAATAAACATATGTTGGCTAGCCAGCATTAATGGAGTACTCATACTCATTGATAGCATGCCCAATCAATCAACAGCCTTTTACAAGTTTAAAATAGCTTAGTCAAAAAGGACCATCACAAGTTACGTATGAATTATTATTGCCATTTTCAGAAAAAGTAAAGATGAAAGATAAATATCAAATGTTTTAGGAATCATTTTAACACTGGTTTCATTCATATTCAAATAAACTACAGAATCTCTCAGATTGGCAATAAGAAAGATGAATGACTACACCAGTATTTATAGCAGCATTATTCACAATAGCCAAATGATGGAAGCAACTCAGGTGTTGAATGGATAAACAAAATATGCATATACATACAATTAACTATTATTCAGCCTTAACAAGGAAGAAAATTCTGATACTTACTATAACATGGATTAACATTGAGAACATTGTGCTAAGTGAAATAAGTCAGTCACAAAAGGACAAATACTATACGATTCTACTTGTGTAAGGTGCCTAGAGTAGTCAAATTCACAAAAACTGAAAGTAAATGGTGTTTGCCAGGCCTTAAGGGGAGGAAGGGATGAGGAATTCTTGTTTAATGGATACAAAGTTTCAGTTTTGCAAAATGAAGAGTTCTGGAGATGGATGGCTGCATAGCAATGTGAATATACTTAATGCCACTAAATTATATACTTCAAAATGGTTAAAATAGAAAATATTATGTTATGCATATTTTACCACAATAGAAAAAAAGGTATATGAGTAACAATCTTTAGAGAATGATGACAAAAATCTGTGAGAAAACCTTGCATCGCTCTGATTCCTTAAAGGAACTAAAGAGGCAATGGGTATGAGTAGTGAACTAGCAAGCTAGAAAGAGAAAAAGCTGGCTGGGCGCGGTGGCTCAAGCCTGTAATCCCAGCACTTTGGGAGGCCGAGACGGGCAGATCACGAGGTCAGGAGATCGAGACCATCCTGGCTAACATGGTGAAACCCCCATCTCTACTAAAAAATACAGGGGAAAAAAAAAAAAAAAAAACTAGCCGGGCGACGTGGTGGGCGCCTGTAGTCCCAGCTACTCGGGAGGCTGAGCCAGGAGAATGGTGTAAACCCAGGAGGCAGAACTTGCAGTGAGCTGAGATCCAGCCACTGCACTCCAGCCTGGGCGACAGAGCGAGACTCCGTCTCAAAAAAAAAAAGAAAGAGAAAAAGCTGTAGTTGGAGAATAAGAAACTGGAGTTAATGACTTAGGATGTAAAAAAATTTCAGGTGGTGACAGGATCTAGGATATGGCCATGGAAGCAGGTGGCTGCAGTGGAGTAAAGGAAAAGCTAATGGAATATGTTCATGCCAAAGAAGCAGGAGGCCAAAATGCTGAAAGGGCAGCCACATGAATGTTTAAATCACCCAGGAGGACAGAGTTTGGGATGAAGAGGAAGTCTGTGAGTAAGGGGCTAAATCTATAAATAAGTAAAATAGGGAAGTTCATCCCTTTTGATTAGCATTTCTGGACTATATTTAGCCTCTAGATACAGTCATATGCCAGAGGAGCTTGGAGAAGACAGCTTGTATAAATGAGAATGACAGCTAGTTAAGAAGAGCAGTCCCATGGACTGTTCAAGTCTGCAAGAGCAGCACATTCCTTCCCTGTAGGAAATGTGCAAGGGAAAGCATATTACAATCAGAAGCTATTTAGTGAACATGGAATGAGGGAAGGGCGGTGACAGTTGAGAGGGGAAGAGGAGAATTGTAGTGCTTACATGCCTAATGACATCACCCCATAATCACCGGGTTTATCAGCCTCCAAAATAGGGTCACTCGCCACAGGGACGCAATAAAGCAATTAGGATTCAAATATCTCTCTTCCACTGGACACGCTGAGCGGGTATTGCCAAGTTTTCTCTCTGATGTCCTTTTATGTAGGCATTCATGCTGACTACTCAACTTTGGTTGACACTCCCCCCCCCCGCTTTTCTTTTTTTTTTTTTTTTGTCTTTTTTAGAAACAAGGTCTCACTCTGTCACCCAGGTTTGAATGCAGTAGTACGATCATAGCTCAGTGCAGTCTCTAACTCCTGGGCTCAAGAGACCCTCCCATCT
>NW_012119821.1:10779335-10806327 GCF_000951035.1 Colobus angolensis palliatus | reverse complement strand
ACAAGGTCTCACTCTGTCACCCAGGTTTGAATGCAGTAGTACGATCATAGCTCAGTGCAGTCTCTAACTCCTGGGCTCAAGAGACCCTCCCATCTCAGGCTCCTAAGTTTCTGGGACTATAGGGATTTACCACCAGGACTGGCTTTACTTTTTTCTTTACAAAAATAATGGCATCATTTAATGTGTAATCAGTTATAAAATGACTAAGGAGACATTCTGCCTCTGTAAATTATGTTGGCATTTCCCACCAAATTCCTATCTTGAAGTCCTAGTCCCCAGTATAATGGTATTGGGAGGTGGGGCCTTTGGGAGGTAATTAGGTTTAGGTGAGGCCGTGAGGGTGGAGACCCCATGATAAGACTAATACTCTTAGAAAAAGAGGAAGAGATGTGAGCTATCTCTCTCTGTGTGTATGCGCACCAAGGGAGACTATGTGAGGACATAATCAGGTAGATAGGAACCCCTCTCCAAGAACCAGCAGGCACCCTAATCTCAGACATTCAGCCTCAGAACAATGAGAAATATCTGTTGTTTAAGCTACTTTGTTTACGGCATTAATTATAGCAGCAAAAATGAAGACAGCATTTTTTCTGATAACGTTCTTTTTTGTCAATTTTAGTGTAGACTCTAGGAGCTGGGTATTTGCCTTACGTTATAGCAACTATTTTACTTTTACTATCACTATTATCATTACTGTTTTATTATTGTGTTCAGCTTCTCAAAATTTCTGATGCTCAGACTACCCTTCTAACCATATTATTATTATGTTTTCATTAATTCATTCATTTCAGTGAGTCTTGTACATAAAAGTCACTCCCAATGGCACATTAGGTACTGGGGTCCCAAGGGTCCTAAACTAAGCTGGATCTGTCATGGAGAGACCTGAGTTCCTAAAAGAATTATCTGATTTGGACCAAGGACCCACTCTAATGGAAATGAGTTCTTAGTCTCAACTCTGGAGGAGGCTGCCGCTAATTGGATTTTGCTCAGGCATCCACCCAATTTTGAAGGGCCATTTTAACTTGCTGCCCCTTACTTTTTGGTGAGTACTTAGAGAAGTGCATTAACACTTCCATGTCGCTAGAGATTCTTTTAGCATAGTATCACATTAAGAAAAAAAAAAAAAAAAGCCTGTGTTATCCTAAGCATAGAAGAGCTTTTCATTTATTCCTATCTCCAAAATTTTAATTTATTTTTCCTTTTATTATGGATAGCCTGTTATGTATGCAGATGAGAGGGAACATCGGTATGCCTTCTCCCAGATTATCTACCTTTGGATTTTTAACTTAAAAACATTTTTTTCTTTATATTGTATATGTCAATTACCAAATAATTAGAAAATACCTAGAAAACATAAACAAGAAAAACAAAACTAGACAGCATCCAGAATTCTACTCTCAATCACATTTAACATTTGATTACACATCCTTCCAATTATTTTTTATCTGCTGTCTGGTTGTGTCTCTCTTCAGACTTTTACTATGTGTAAGAAAACAGTTTTTTCACATATACAATCATACATACCATACGTATTATTCAGTAACTTCTTATCTTTTGCCTGCATTGTGAACATCTTTCTATGTTGATATATATAGAGTGATGTCTCCCAATTACATATATATAATTATAAGAAGACATCCTTCTTACAATGTCTTCCTGTTTCAAAAATGACCAAAATTCCTAACGTGATTAACAAGGACCAGGCTGCCCTCAACCTCATCTTATACTGGTTTTTCTGTACTCCAGGCACTTCGGCCATTTCTCATTTCCTTGGAAAGACATGCTCTTATCCATGTGATATTTTGTGGCTCTGTGTTCACACCAAAATCTCATGTTGAATTGTAATTCCCCATATCGGGGGAGGGACCTGGCGGGAGGTGATCATGGGAGCAGATTTTCCCCTTGCTGTTTTTGTGACAGCGAGTGAATTCACGTGAGATCTGATGGTTTCAAAGTGGGTAGTACTTCCCGCCCTGTTCTCTGTCTCTCCTGCCACCGTGTGAAGACGTGCTTGTTTCCCCTTTGCCCTTCCATCATGACTGTAAGTTTCCTGAGGCCTCCCCAGTCATGCTTCCGGTACAGCCTGCAGAATCATAAGCCAATCAAACCTCTTTTCATTATAAATTATTCAGTCTCAGGTAGTTCTTTATAGCGATGTGAGAATAGACTAGTACCTCATGCTCTTGGCTGAAATTTCTTCCACCTATATACCTCTTTTCCTGAAAAATTCCTGCTTGTCTTACTTATCTAAAGTCTTTATTTTAAGTATAGGCCATATCTTCCTGTTATATGATCTTATAGCACCTTGTTTTCGTCATGGCACTTATCACAAATGTAATTAATTGATGATTAATGTAGTTATTTAAGGGATCTCTTTCCCACCAAACTACAAGCTCCATGAGGTAAGAGACTAGTTAGCTTAATATTTGTGTTCCTAGCACCTAGCAAAGTTCCTGGCACATAGTAGGCACTCAGTAAATGTTTGTTGAGTGAATTGTAGTGGATTTAAGATAAAAGGAGGAAAGAGTGGGTGCAAATGTAAATTTGTAGGTCTTAAGATGACAAGTTGAGGTACCCTGCATTGTCCAGACTAATAAAAATACAGTCTAGGATGGATAAAGGTGATTATAACAAATTAAAAGGCAAGATGTCTGCTTATGACTTCTTTGCACAGAAGTGAAGAGAAGAATGTAAGAAGAAAAATCCAGAGGACCCTTTTGATTTTGCAGATTTTTCCAAGAAGTAGTCTGAGAGGTGGAAGAGAATGTCTCATAAAGAGAAGTCTAAATTTGATGAAATTGCAAAGGCAAATAAAGTATGCTATGATTGGGGAATGAAGGATTACAGACCAGCTAAGAGAGGCAAGAAGAAGGACCTTTATGCCCCTTAAAGACCACCATCTGGTATTTCCCATTCTGTTCAGAATTCTGTCCCAAGATTAAACCCACAAACCTTTGTGTCTCTATTGGAGAAGTAACAAAAAATAAATAAATAAAAAATAAAATAAAAAAGACTGGGTGAGATGAGGAATAACTTAAGTGACAGTGAAGAGCAGTTTGATGGAGAAGTATGAGAAGGATGTTACTGATTGTAAGTATAAAGGAAAGTTTGATGACACAAAGCATCCTACTAAAGTTGCCTGGACAAAAGTGGAAGCAGAAGATGAAGAAGATGAGGAGAATGAAGAGGAGGAGGCGGTGGAGGAGGATGACTTTAAAACCATTTATCTATCTCCTTGTGAATATCTTAGAGTAGGGGAGCATTGTAATTGATATGTTTCTTATTGTGAAGTGTCTATTGGCCTCATTAGTTTTAATCACAAAATCTGATGATGAGCATATTGTAGTCTCTCAAAGTGCTCTAGAAGTTGTCAGTGGTTTACGTGAGTGGCCATGGGTGTCTGGAACACCCTGAAATGGTATCAAAGTTGTATATATTTCCAAACATTTTAAAAATGAAAAAGCACTCTTGTGATCTGTTCACTGTGTACTTTGTTGTTGGTGTGACAAGGCATTTAAAGATGTTTCTGACTTTTTTAAATTTGTAAGGTAGTGTTAACTGTATGGTTATTGGCTAGAAATCCTGAGTTATTAACTGTTCATATTTATAGTTTGTAAAGAGAGCAAAACAACCAACACAAATTCTTGATGCTTGGTATTGAGGCTATAGGGAAAGATGTCTTTTGTAGGGGCCAAAGCTCAGAGGGTGCACTGTGAGGCTGGACCTGTTTCCACTGTGATGGGCTTCCATTTATTTAGGGCCGTCTTGTTTTTTTATATAGTGACATAGCATTGTGCTGCTTGGAATAAGGGGGGTCAGGTGGCATGAGAAATGTTCAATTTTTTTTTTTAGTTAAACGCAGTTGTTTTAAAATTGTTTTTAAACAAACTGTAGAACTCTTCACTGTCAGCAAAGAGCCACTGTGTTGATGAAAGTTCAATAGCCTTCTGTACTTAAACAAGATTTGAAATGTTCTGGGTTTTTCCTTTTATGTTTCAAATGCTGAAATGTTTTCAAAGTTAAACTGTATTCCAATTTTTTAAAAGGTGACAAGTTCAAGAAACTGCATTTTGTAGTTACTCTCTTCTCAGTAAGGTAGGAGATGAGAAAGTCCTCTGAAAGTGATTAAGATTCTGGGAGGTGGAAGAAAGGGTAGCAGATATTGAGGATAATGTGAAACATTTTGGAATAATCATGGTGAACAATTGGAGAGTTGGGCAAGTAATATAATATCTCTTTAAGCCATGTGAGGTTAAGGTTAATAGTCATTAATAAATGGCAATATTAACCTACCTGGCATAGGATTTTCTTCAGCAGAATATCAGAGCCTGAGTGGGTTTGGTAAAGGCAGACTTAAACAGACTCATTTAGGGATACTAACATTCCAGAAGGTAAGACAGAATGACAGTTTTGAAAATAATTTTAGGATACTGGCAGAAGAACATTTAAGTGTTGAATTATTGTATCTATGGTATATAAGAAAGGAAGTGAATCAAAGCGTTGTCAGGAGAACAAAGGATCAATGGGCTAGAAATCTAATGAGGTTTAAAAATGGTGAGAGTATATTTCAAGGAGAAAATGAAAAAAAAACAGGAAGCTTTGTTCACAGCACAGAATCGTAAATTAATTCCTTTGAAGTTGATTGTAAGTTTCAAAGAATGACTATGGGAGTGGGTGGCTGAGGTGGGATGATGGAGGTCATTGTGGGAGATGTGTGACAGAGGTGTCACATAGACCACCCAGGATATTGTGTCACCTAGGATGAAAGCCTAGCTTGAGATACAGAGGAAGAGTGTCAAACACTTCAGAGAATGGAAGAGAACATGACCAGGATATTAGAGACGTGGTTCTACCAACCCAAATGTCCATCAATGATAGACTGGATTAAGAAAATGTGGCACATATACATGGAACACTATGCAGCCATAAAAAAGGATGAGTTCATGTCCTTTGCAGGGACATGGATGAAGCTAGAAGCCATCATTCTGAGCAAACTATCACAAGGACAGAAAACCAAACACCGCATGTTCTCACTCATAGGTGGGAATTGAACAATGAGAACACTTGGACACAGGGCGGGGAACATCACACACCGGGGCTTGTAGTGGGGTGGAGGGAGGCTGGAGGGATAGCATTAGGAGATATACCTAATGTAAATGACGAGTTAATGGGTGCAGCACACCAACATGGCACATGTATACGTATGTAACAAACCTGCACGTTGTGCACATGTGCCCTAGAACTTAAAGTATAAAAAAAAAACTTCTAGAAAAACTAGACTATTGTATATAGCAAAAAAAAAAAGAAATATGGTTCTAGACATTGCTATAGTTTAAATTATGTACATGAAACTGCTTAAGGAGAGCTCACAGCATGAGAAAATGGAAGAAGATCACCAATATTTACAGAAGAAGAAAAGGAAACTAAGCCCATTAAAAAGATAGGAAAACATGGCCAGAGAGGTAAGAGGAAACCAATACAAAGTGTTGAAAGTAAAGAAGGTTATACCAATTGTAATGTGCTTAGAATAGTGCCTTGCATATTTTATAATTGAAAAAAAATATGTCAATGAAGAAGAGAGTTTAAAAGAGATGATGATTATATTTAGTGATGAATGAGTTCTTGGTAACCACACAGGAAGTTGTAGAGTGGATATGATGCATCAAATTTAATATTTTAATTTTCCTCTTCTTTCAGATTTTCTGAGAAATATATAGTAATCAGTCATGGGGTAAGAGGTCCTATCATTCTTTTCCACTTTAAAACACCGGTTCTCATTATAATCATACATTGGTCTTAAAATTTCTTAAGGAGACTCCATTGCCTTCGGATAGGTCAGTGATTTGTATCCTAGTTCCCCACCTCCTTATAAAAACATCAGATTAGTCTCATGAGAGCGTTGCAATTCAACTGCTTTCCTCATGAAAATTGTCAAAAATTAAAAAGATATAGTATTCTTCCACAACTTTGGAAACACTACTACAGCATTCTCAATATTTAAATAAATGTTTTCTGCTGGATATCCATGCTTGGCTCTATTGATTTTTTACTGTGTAAGTGTGATCTGGCTTGGAATATGTAGTATGTTATGAAATATCTACTTAAAGATTTATTAGGCGTATATTTTCAAAGTAGAAGGCAAATACGGTGTCAATGATTGTTTGACCAGAGATAATATTTTAAATTGTGCATAAAAGGATTTTTATTTGAAAATGCATTCTACATGTGCTGTATAAACTATTTGGAAGCAAAAAGCATGTATATACAATATATATAAATGCATAGAAAACAGCTGTCTGTTCATGGCCAATATTTGTTGAATGTCTGCTGCTATGTGCCAGACACTACATTAGGATCTCTGGATATGGTACTGCATGAGGCAGGGAAAGGCCTGCTTCACAAAGACTGTGGTATCTTGGGAAAAGAAAACATTAAACTAATATTACAAGCATGATGACTATTCCAATGCGGGAAATATCTAGTGCTGTGGGGATGTATAATAAGAGACTAGAAAGACACAATAAAACATATTAACGGGTTATTTCTGGAAATCAAGAAAAATTACAAGTGATTCTATATTTTTTATTTCATTTTATTTTTCAAACTTTTTGTTTCGAGCAAAAGTTTTTGCATTAGTCAAGATTTTCCAGAGAAAGAGAATGAATAGGATATATGTATAAAAGATATGTATAAAAGGGGATTTATCATGGGATTTGGCTCACGTGATTTTGGAGGTCAACAAGTCACATGATCTGCCATCTGCAAACTGGAGAACCAGGAAAGCTGGTAGTGTCATATTCCAAGTCTGAAGGCCTGAGAACCTGGAGTTCTGATGTTCAAGGGCAGAAGATGGATGTCCCAGTTTCAGAAGAAAGAGTGACTCCATCCTTCTTCTATCTTTTTTGTTCTATATGGGCTAATCTCTTCCAGAAAACCCTCACAGACACATACAGAAATAATGTTCTACTTGCTATCTGGGTATCCTTAAACCAGTCAAGTTGACACACAAAATTAACCATCACACTATGGTTACCAGAAAAGACATAATGTTCATTGAGTGAAAAAAAAAGTCAGACAAAGCATTTTAGTGCTGCTTCATCTCTTGCAATTCTGATCAACAACTTTAGCATCCTAAAGTTTATTTTAAAACATTAAACCCTAAACTAAAGACAACGTTCCATGTTCTTTTCTTGGATTAGTCAGTGAGAATTACTGACTTTTATTCAATCCTGGACATCCTGGTAGCATTCGGATTAAAGAATACATTTATGTAGCATAAAAACAGACATGTAGACCAATGGAAAGGAATAAAGAGCCCAGAAATAAACCCACACACGTAAGGTCAACCAGTCTTTTACAAGGATACCCAGAATGCACAATGGGGAAAAGACGGTCTCTTCAACAAATGGTGTTAGGAAAAATGTGTATCCACATACAAAAAAAATGAAATTGGACCCTTATTTTACAACATACACAAAAATTAACTTCAAATGGATTAAAGACTTAAATATAAGGTCTGAAACCATAAAACTCTTAGAAGAAAATGTAGGAGAAAAGCTACTTGACATTGATCTTGGATATGACACCAAAAGCACAGGCAACAAAAGCAAAAACAAACAATTGAGACTACAACAAACAAAAAAACTTCTGCGTGGCAAATGAAACAATCAATATAATGAAAAGGCAGCCTGTGGAATGGGAGAAAATATTTGCAAACCATGTAACTAATAAGGGATTAATATCCAAAATATCAAAGTTCCTGAACTCACACAACTCAATAGAAAAAACTCAAGTAATCCAATTTCAGAAGGGGCAAAGGACCTGGATAGACATCTTTCAAAAGAAGATAGACAAATGCCCAGCAGATCTGTGAAAAAATGCTCAAAATCACTAATCATCAGAGAAATGCATATCAAAATCACAATGAGGTATCACCTCACACCTGTTAGGATGACTGCTATGAAAAATAAAATATCTAACAAGTGTCAGTGAGGGTATGGAGAAAAGGGAACCCTTATACATTGGTGGTGGGAATAAAAATTGGTACAGTCATTATGGAAAACAATATGAAGTTTCCTCAAATAATTAAAAATAGAACTAAGATATAATCTATCAATTCTGTTTCTAGATATATATCCGAAGAAAATGAAATCAGTATCTTAAAGAAATATCTGCACCCCTATGATCATTGAAGCATTATTCGTAACAGCCAAGACATGGAAACAACCTAAGTGTCCATCAACGGATGAATGAATAAAGAAATTGTGGGACATATATACATCAGAATATTATTCAGCAAAAAAAGAAGGAAATTTGCGACAACACAGATAAACCTGCAGAGCATTATGCTAAGTGAAATAAACCAGACACAGAAAGACAAATTCTGTAAGATCTCATTTATATGTGGAATCTAAAAAAGTTGAACTCAGCTGGGCACAGTGGCTAATGCCTGTAATTCCAGCACTTTGGGAGGCTGAGGTGGGTGGATGATCACCTGAGGTCAGGAGTTCGAGACCTGCCTAACCAACATGGTGAACCATCTCTACAAAAACAAAACAAAACAAAAACAAACAAACAAAAAAACCCCACGAAAATTAGCTGTGCATGGTGGCAGATGCCTGTAATCCCAGCTACTCAGGAGACTGAGGCAGAAGAATCACTTACAACCTGGGGAGGCAGAGGTTGCAGTGAACTGAGATGGGGCCATTGCACTCCAGCCCGGGCAACAGAGCGAGACTGTGTCTCAAAAAAAAAAAATTGAACTCATATATAAGCAGAAAATAGAGCAGTAGTTGCCAGGGGCTGGGGAGTGGGGAAAATGAGAAGATGTTGGTCAAAGGGTATAAACTTTCAGCTATAAGATGAACAACTTTTGGAGATCTAATGTACAGCATGAGTGAGGATAGATGTGTTAATAATAATAAAAATGTCTTTATGGGGGGGTTTACAAAATAAGCACAGATAAGAAACTCAAAGATTCAAGGCCAAGTTCCATGCTATACTTCTACAGGATAATGAACAGTTTGAATTTCAGTTCCTCCACAGGAAGAAAGTAGAGACTGAGATTGACCACTAGAGCATATAAGCGGGCTAGGAATTCTATTTAAAGCTACTGCAAGTGGTGCTCACGTTTGTTTCCATTAAATTACAGATCTAAAGGGTAGTTAGTGATTCAGTATCAGACTCTTCCTGGTGATAATTAGAGAGAAATAACTTTTATAACTGTGTATTATATGTTTTTTCAGGATTCTGAAATGACCCACTTATTCACATACTAAAAAAAAACCATCTCCATGAGAAATAGGCAGATGCCTAGAGCATATAACAATTTTGTGCATACAGGACACAGTGTTAAAAGTGACTACTGACAATTAACAGTTAAAAATAGATACTCGCCTAGAACACCTATACAACACTCACATTACATTTCTAAAGGGCTTAACAATTAAATGCATTCAATACTAAAACTACCTGGACCACAATTTAATATTCAAAACCTGGTAGGCTCTTCATTATGAACATTATTTACCGTAGATATTTGGAAGTGTCACAAGATAGAATGCCTGGGCAGACATGCTTTTGTTTTACATACACTATACATGTATGGTACAAACTATAAATCAGGGTGACTTCTCATTTTTCAAGTGAGAGTGAATTATCACTTCAGCCTGGTAATGGGTATATTATGTGAGCTAGTTGATTTTTTAAACTTTAAAGGTAATATGTAATGATACATGCACAACAATTTATAATGTATTTGAGCTTCCCTGAAGTCAAACTTCAGACTTTATACGGAATCAATCCACTACTATAAATAGAGAATAGTAGATAGCATTGTATTTGGTCTTTAGAAGATCAGTGATGAAGGAAGTTGGGGCAAAATAGCAAGTGTTTAAATGGAAAACAGTGTGACAGGGATTATGGCAGGGTCGCAGCATTGGCAATTAGCTAATGTCAATGATACACTTAAGAAACACTGTGCAAGACAGCCAATCAATCACTGCCAACCATCATTAATAATCCATGACAGAAGGGAAAAGAGAAAGAAAGGAAAGAGAAGAAAAAGGTAGAGGAGAGTGTTCTGTAGTGGGATACACAGTAAAAATGAAGTGTCCTATAATTAGCATTATTTCTATTACCAGAGTACTGAGGAAAGGCTATCTAGTGAACAATTCAATGAATAACCAGGGGGTTGATATGCATATTGCTAAGTTACGAGTTTTTCACCTCTTCCCTTTCATTTTAATTGTGTGCATGTGAGTGTGTGGGCCTTTAAAAGTCATGGTACCAGGGAACTTTATAATAAAAGGCACGCATAGATATAATGGAGTTGAATTTTGACTTCCTACATGTTTCTAAAAATATTACAATTCCAAACCAAAAGGTAGGTAATATATTGCCATATAGTCTCTGTTGGAACTTCTTCACTAGATAATTTGCCAGTGGCAACATATAATAATAACCACTGGACTCAGAAAATAATACCCCAAAAGGAAGGCCGCAGAAGCAAAGTTTTTCTCTGACCTGCCCTCCTGTCTCTCACTCTCATTTCCCCCCAAGACCAGCCAAACAAATTAGGATCCCTCCTCCCTGAGTTGAGTCATAGAAACCAGAATCCCTTTCCTCAGAGCCAGCCATAAAATCTAAAAATATTATTCTAACTTTCTCGCCCTACTTTTGTGTAAAAACTGGCCATACCAGGAGTTCGAGACCAGCCTGGCCAACATGGTGAAACCCTGTCTCTATTAAAAATACAAAAATTAGCTGGGCATAGTGGTGCACATCTGCAACACCAGCTACTCAGAAGGCTGAGGCAAGAAAATCGCTTGAACCCAGGAGGTGGAGGTTGCAGTGAGCTGAGATCGCACCACTGCAGTCCAGCCTGGGTGACAGATGACAGAGTGAGACTCTGTCTCAAAAAAAAAAAAAAAAAAAAGACATTGAGAAAGAGACTAGTCATAGGGAAATTATCTGACCTACTTTGTTTGAGTATAGGTCATAAGACTCCCATTCCTGAGAGGGTCTCACCCCTCACTCAGAAGGAAGGAATGCATGATCAGAGAGGCCAAAAAGAATCTAGACAGACAGGCCATGCTGGGTTTCCCCCCCTCAGCCTATTAACATTAGATCTTACCCTTTTGTCCAATCATACTCTTATACAGCTTCCATACTTTGTTGAACCCAAGCATAAAAATGGGCAATTTCCTCTCTATCTTTGGGTTTTCATTCTGAAGGCTCTCATGTCAAGTAAAACTATGATCAAATAAATTTGTATGCCTTTCCTCTTAGTAACCTGCCTCTTGTCAGTGATTTTCAGCAAACCTTCAGAGGGTGAAGGGGAAGTTTTCTTTGGCTGTGACATAACCATTACTTGAAGTTTACCCATATACAAAGAACTTTACACTCTTCTAATATCCATTTAAAGTTTCCAGTCAATGTTGTTACCTGTATCTTAACAATAATGCAGAGTTCATAGTGAGAAGTGCAGCATGCTAATTTTTAAACATTGACTAGGCTATTAAACTGGCAATTACAATGTGGTGTGATAAGGGGAATGCCAGGGAAAGTGGGAGGTGCTATCGTCAAGGCAATGACTTCAAAGGTCAAGGAAAGCTTCCTGCAGTGACGTATAACATGAGACCTGAACAGCTTGTAAGAAATAAACAGACAAAGATAGAGGAGGAGTGGGGTGGAGAATATGATTCAAGCAGAGGGAGTGTCATGTGCAAACCCTAAAAATAAGAGGGAGTATGGCAATATGGAAAACGGAAAACAATTTAATCTAAAGTGATGGTAGATTTTGAAGTATGAGTGATGATAGATAAATCTAGAGAGGTAAATTGAGACCTAATTAATCATAGAAGTTTGAGGCCAGTGACAAGGCAGTACAGAGTTTACGCAGGGAAATGGCATGATCAGGTCTAGAGCAATTACAGTGATCCAGACAGGCTATGATAAAGATTTTAAGCACTAATTGTAGTAGTCTTAGATGATGGTTACACAGAGTTATTGAAGGGGATAGAAAGAGGTTGGAGGCAGAATTCACAATAATTAGTATTCATTATTGAATTACAAATTCTTAGAGGAATTTCAGATTATTATTTTACCCCCATGTATGTAGCACAGAATAAATATTCAACAAATATGTGTCAAATTAATTAAGAAATAAATTCAACCGAATTAGTTGTTCTTTGCAACCTAACTTACGAGAGGAGTTCTCATCTCCATTAACATTGGCAATGTCTGGAGCGGTGGGGTTTTTTTTGGTTTTTGTTTTCATTGAGCTGTCCTAACTTGAGAAAGTGAAATTACTGTTCCAAAATGTTTATTATGTAAATTTTAAATCATATAGAAAAGTTGGAAAAATAGTAAAATAAATAACCCACCACCTTGTTAATAATTTGCAATATTTCCTTTGTGTGTGTGTATATGTATCATTTGAAGGTTACAGACATCACACTTCACTTCTAAATATTTTAGCTGTAATTTCTAAGAAGATGGGATTTTTTCATATAAAACTGTAATAGCATTATGGTCCCTAAGAAATGTAACAGTAATTTGCACATATAACAGTAATTCTGAAATATAACACTAATTTACCTAATATAATCATTTTCAAATTTCTCCAATAATCCCCAAAATGTCTTTATAATTTTTAAAATAAGGATTTAATCAAGATTCACAGATGTGCTTGGTTGTTTAGTCTCTGGAAATGAGAGCTTTTTGGGTAAAGAATAAAAGTATAGAATTATTTGACCTGGTACAAAAGTGCTGAGAATCCCTTAGTATTTGATAGACAGTATCGGGAAACCAGGTTTATTTCCTAACTGGAAATGCTTTCTTTCTCTTTAGCGAACTAGTTCAGTTGGCAAGTGCTTTGTATTTATGAGTCTTAGGTCAAAGATTCACTCTCCATATGATTTTCCTCTTACTTTATGGAGAATATCTGTCCATGTTATCATACATTGTACTTCATGCCCCGGGTAATCACCTGATAAAACAACTGGCCTTTGGTCACAGGCAGGAACTGAATAAGTGTATGTAGATTGTTAGGTGAAAATCTAGTACACCTTTAGGGGAAAAAACTCTCAATAAATAATAAGTTATTCATTTGGTGGGACATCTTCAAATACAAAATAACCCATTGGCTTAATTGCATTCTTGCATCATGGGGTAATTTGCATGGTGCTTCCAGTTGAGTCTGTGATTGGGAACAAAGGATAAGCTGAGATAAATGACAAGCAAAGTTGGACGTCATTTTCTCCCATTGCACTTGCCAAATAATCAAAATGTAGAAAATATTAAGTACAAATATCTGAACCTACTTTCTAGGACTAATATTTGTCCTCCTTTCACTTCCCTTTCCCTCTCCCGATCCTTCCTCTTTAATTGAAATGCCAGTAGGAATTTGACAGTGATGGACACCCTGGTGGCCTCATAATGAAGTTTGCAGGTTGGTTCCAATGTCTCCATTTCTAGCCGCACAAGACTGAAAAATGATAATAATTATCTTTCTTTGCATATGTTCAAGCACAGTATGGTATTCCAGGGTGCTGTCTCTTAAAATTATGAAACTGCAAGTTAGGGTGTTTTCAGAAGACTCAGTGAATGTCGGTTTATACACTCTAGTTCCTAACTACTTGAAGCTTCCCTGTGAGCTGTATCAGAGAGGACGGATAATTAAAATGGAAACATTTGAACTCTCTGAATAACTGGGGTAATTCCTTTATGAGCTTTCTTTTTCCTTTTAAAATTTGAAAATGACATATACCATTCTATATCACACACTCTGGTTTTATGTTAAAACAAGCAACCCAATTTTTCAATGCATATTAAATGTAAATATTTGCAAAGGAATATTAGTGATAATGATGATGGGGCAGTCATGGTGGTTTTGGAAAGTTTGTGTGTGAACAGTAGTCCTTTCCATTTATATATGTATATCACTTTCTGGTTTTGGGTTGCTACTGCTATTTGTAGAGTTTACCCTTGATGGTAAGCAGATGTCTCTACTCTTAACCTCTTTCCTTAGCCTTTGTTTCAGGCAAGTTGGCTCATTTCTAATTGTTCCACTCTGGGCTAAGCCATCCCTTTTTCTTACAATATACTTGAATGGCATATGGTTAGATGCTGCTACAATGCAGATATTAGGGAATCCCTACATAATGCATTCTGTGAACATTCCCTGCTCATTGTCATTAAATAAAAATGCCCATTATTAAAATGTTGAGATAAATAGGGTTCCAGAACCAAGTGATTACTAGGGCTTCAGGACATTACCATTATCTATTAAAGTTGATTCAGAAATAAAGCTCACAAAACTGGAAATGCCACCAGATGAGACATCAACTGGAGGTTAGATGTACTTCAGGATATATTAGCAACTGTAATCACAAATTGTTCAGCTATATGTTCATAGTAGAAAAGATTATTAGTGGACCAGGGATTCCTAATCATCAGTGTGTGGCAGATTAATGGGAGGCAAAGAGAAGGTTTCCAGCTCGTCTTCAGATTATTGTGTACAGTCTGCAGCCAACTGTATCTCTACTATGCCTGTAGTAACAGTGGGTATACATACTTGTGCATATAAACGTGACTCATCAGAAATGTCCTACAGAAAAAAAAAATAGTTTGCCATTCCTCACTACTTGAAAACCTACATTTTTTCCCTTAGAGTTTCATGTAGATTAATTTCCTTTTCTGTCTGCCATTCTAACTCTCAAAGAAAAAGCCTTCTAGGAAATATAAATCAGTGGATTGCCTCAACTGACATAACATTGAATTGAGAACTTTATCAATAGTTGATATTATGGGGACATTTAGTGCTTTTGATGGAAAGTTGTTTAAGGAAATAGATACCCATGGGACTATCTTACTAGCATTGCATGCATTGCAGGCTTTTACTGTGCTCAATTAGTGATGTGTTAAAATCACAAAAGCATACGGAAAGCTTTACTTTGTTTAGGAAATACGTTTACTGAATATAGTACAGGAATGTACAGTTGCCCAAAGGGAAAACTAAGAGGAGATTCTCTCTGCCCATTGCTCAAAGGAGGTTTCAGGATTTTATTAGCATCTTTATGTAACCAGGTAGGGGGAATCAGAGTCCTGGACTGAGCCTAAAGTAAGATTTAAGCCCATTCAAACATGTCTGAGGAAATTTTAGGCAGGACTTTCATGAGTCCATTTGCTGGAGAGTTTCTCTTTGAAAAACAGGGAGAGGTAGGGAGGTTTTGTGCCTCAGGTATCCCTGTTTTGTAGCCAGGGCCCCAAGTGTGAAGTTTAAAGAGAAAGATGTAGTAGGCATGAAGCATTGAAGCAAATTCCTTAAAGCACTCAAGGGAGTAGAATGTGACATCAAGAGGCAGGAGGCTAAGTATTCCCTTCCCTTCTGAGTGGAAAAGACTTTGGCTTTGGCACAGTAAGACTCCTGGAAATCCAATGTTGGGAGCATCTAGGGGAGGCACCGTGGTGTGGCTAGACATTAGCCTTGTCACAGGACCAGCAACAGGGGAGGCAAAACGTACCCTCGGGTAGCTTAGGCAGAATCTGAGTTTTTGTGAGTCCATGAAAACCATAAGTGGGAAATCCAAAAATAAATTGGTAAGACTTTAAGTGGGACAGAATTCCTGAAATCATAGACAGGGGAATGAACCAGTGTTCTTCCCTCAGTATTAGCCTATGTGCAATAATGACCACAGACAACATTTCTTTTGAGCATCTTACAAGTCCTAAATCATCACCTTTATAAGTTGGATACTATTATCATCTCAAGGTTTTTTTTTAGATGATAAAACTGAGACACAGAAAAGTTAAATGACTTACCTAAGGTGACACAGTAATAAATGTAGAGCCCCAAATCAGACCCACCCAGACAATCTGACCCCAGACTTCTCTCTGTACCCCTCTACTATACTGCCTTGCAGTATTAAACACACTGGTCTGAGATCAATCAGGTTACCTATGTGACTTTCTATTTTCTTTCAGGAATATCATCTAACCCTTATAAATCTAAGTAAAAATTAGAAACTGTTTATATTACAATAAATTAATTAGCATTGAAAGTTTTCTTTCTTTTTTTCTTTTCTTTTTTTTTTTTTCCAAGACAGAGTCTCGCTCTGTTTCCCAGGCTGGAGTGCAGTGGTGCCATCTCGGCTCACTGTAACCTCTATCTTCCAGGTTCAAGCGATTCTCTTGCCTCAGCCTCCCAAGTAGCTGGTAATACAGGAGCCCGCCACCACGCCTGGCTAATTTTTTTGTGTTTTTAGTAGAGACGGGGTTTCTCCATGTTGGCCAGGCTGCTTTTGAACTCCTGACCTCAAGTGATCTGCACGCCTTGGCCTACCAAAGTGTTGGGATTACAGGCATGAGCCACCACCCCCAGACAAAAGTTGTCTAAGTATCATTGGATTTGCAAGAAAAAATGGCACTTTAGAATTACTTATTTATTAATTTGATAACTGTATCTAAATACTCATGAATAGCAGTCAAATTAGTGAAGGTAAAAAACACAAAGAGATTAGTCGAGGAAGCTTGGCATATGGAACGGACATGGAGTGAGCAAAACCTAGTTCAATTTTGACTCTTTTGGCCACACCTTTTACTATACTTACATTAATTTCCTTAATGAGAGGCTCTGAGTCTAGTATATGACAACAAAGGAAAGAGCTCCAAAAACATCACCAGAAACGTGCACTGTTCATCGTAATAAGCTAGTTAGAAAAGCATAGAAAGTAAGTAGAATAGGGGAATAGGGCACGGAGGGGAGCTTTCCTCTCTTTTAATCATTCTATGTTGTGAAAGCAGAAGCATTATAGATTAAAGATGGTGTTTGCATCTAATAGGAGAAGGGTATGGCTTGACCATTAGGAGAGGTAGAAAAGCTTTTTAAATATAGCATTTTGATTTTTTTTTTTTTTTTTTTTTAAGTTATGGTCTTTGAGAATTCAGCCTGTCAGGGTTTGAGACCCTTTCCTTCAACTTTTCATCTGGGTTGCATTCTGTTCAAGATTTTACTGCAGGCTGAAGGAACCTGGAGACAAGAGCAAATTTACATTTCTTTCTGGCTTCCTGTGATAGGCAAAGGAGGAAAGGATCAGGGCCCCAAAACACTGTCTGGGATTAAAAGCTGTATTAGGTTTGGGCCCCAGCTCACAGGTACCTAATGAAGGGCAGAGATCAGGAGGGACATGCATCCTGGTTACTGTATATTAAGTGCCAAATTTCTGAGTTTCACTTATAAAATGATGATAGCACTATATATCCTACTTACTTCCCAGCATTGTTTTCAAGATTAAATAAGATGATATATATGTAAGCTTTTAGAAAACTATATAGATGATTTTAAATTAGTAAGCAATTATTCTTTAAACTTTATATTTGTGTGCTATGGCTTTTCCATTAGTAGTTATGACTATCTTAATATAATAGGATATTCTTTATTAATTACAAAAGCAGTGATTTTATAATATACTTTTGAAAGTAAGTATATTATACTACTATTTGTACCCTGCAGTCTTATTCAAGTTGAATGACTTTTCATTTGTATATTTTTTATTCTTTCCTAGATTTTGAGTGCCTTGTATTCAGGGAGTATTGGATTCATCTTTATTCCCAAGCTTCTGTCACTCAATAAAAGTATGTGACCCAGATGAGTGAATATGCAACCAATCAGTGAGTCGTAAATAGTCACCAAGGCACATATGTGAAAAAAATGTGATAAAATTTTCATCAAGTGAAAAATGTAGATAGTTAAATAATTTGAGAGAATAGAAGTTTTGGATTATTTGTTAAATGACTATACTAAATGTCTTCAGTTCTGGTTTAATGTGTTTGGAGGTATATAAATTCTTTCAGGCTACTAGGATGCCCTTTTAGTTAAGATAAAACCTATTTTACCAATGGTACCCTAATGACCTCTGGATATTAGTGAAAACTGCCTAATTTATGCCTGTGGCTAACTCATTTATCAAATAAAGTCCCACCCAGAATACAGACATAAAGAGAAGCAGGGTTTAGATCACTCCAGGGGCAACTGAGCATCTGTTCAGTGCCCCAGGAGGCAAGATATTGAAAAACATGTCTGAGAATGAAGAGATGTAGGGCCCTAATCCTGACTCTGCCACCAAACAGCTGTGCAACCTCAGCTGATCAAGCCTGTTTTCTAATCTTGAAACTCGTAGTGGATCTCAACCACTGCTGATTTACCACAAACATATATATGTAGCATAGATGGCATGCCTGAGTCTTTTGAACAAATTATTTTTTTTTTTTTTTTTTTTGAGACGGAGTCTCGCTCTGTCGCCCAGGCTGGAGTGCAGTGGCCGGATCTCAGCTCACTGCAAGCTCCATCTCCTGGGTTCACGCTATTCTCCTGCCTCAGCCTCCCGAGTAGCTGGGACTACAGGCGCCCACCACCTCGCCCGGCTAGTTTTTTGTATTTTTTAGTAGAGACGGGGTTTCACCGTGTTAGCCAGGATGGTCTCGATCTCCTGACCTCGTGATCCGCCCGTCTCGGCCTCCCAAAGTGCTGGGATTACAGGCTTGAGCCACCGCGCCCGGCCTTGAACAAATTTTAAGCCATTATTATAATGAAAGGAAGCACAAACTCAGAAAATGTTGTGTTTGCATTTTGTTGTTGTTTACTGTTTTTTTCTGTTATGGTGAGACCCAGGAGCTTGCTGGATTTATACCATATAAGAGGTTGAAAACCAATGGAACTAAATGATTTCTACTACGTCTTCCGCACTACGGTTCTGTGAGTCTAGTTAATCACTGAATGTTTGTATGGAAGGAAACAAAGCTGGCCATGAGCCAGAATTTGTTCTAGTTACCAAGCCAAAGCCTGCCCCTCTAAATAATGAGATTTTAAAGTGGCTAAAACTGTTTTTATTCTTACAGTGAGCAGCTTGCTTATAATAAAAGGATAGCAGACTTCAAGGGTGTTCCATTCCCTACAAATCTAATATCCACATCAAATGAATCTGCCATAGATAATTATAGTTGCAAAAATTAGAAATGTTTGTCATAATTTTTCCCTTAGAGTTTAACCACATGTGACAAGGAATTTTTTCAAAGTTGTCTGCTGTATTTTAAAAAGACAACAATTTTCTTATTCTGTGTAAAATGCAAAATTTCTTTCTAAAAAAATTAAATAAGACAAAATTATTGTTTTCTTCATTTCATTGAAGAAGAGAGAACAAGACAGTATGTTCCAGTTAGCATAAATACACAATAGATATTTTCTTTTCTGCTGCAGACTTAGATCTCTGATAGGAGACATTATGTCTGGTACAAGTTATCAGGAAAGGATCAAAAGTATTTTGTAGCATGACAAAGGCACAAAAAGCAGAAGGGAAAAGAAAACTGTAGCTACCACAGCAATAATGAAACAGCGTAACATTTTACTAACCTTTCAAAATTCTCAAGACTCAGGAGTGACTCAAAAGCAGCAAGTTATTTTACAGAGATAAAATCACAATCAGAACACTTTTAACAGGTCTAAAGGAGAGAAAAATAGAAGCCAGATAATCATTATGAAAACTTTGCATTGATGGAAATAATTAGAAATATTAAGGGGAAAAAGGAGTATTTGAAAGGGCATGAATTGAAAACAAATGTATATATGCCATTATATATCACCACAAATCCGCCTTTACCTCAAAGTAGACTAGCCTAGGTAATAGATTTAGCTAGCTCTAATTTATATGAATTGGATCATGGAAGGATAAGATTTCTAGAAGAAAATCATTAATCTACTAGTCAGTGTTTTCTGGGTCCTTAGAGTTGTTACAGCCTAGGGACTAACAAAACTCGTATGAGATCGATACATAGTTCACAATGCCTCTGAGTTCATTCACATCAAAAAATATCATCTCTGGCCAGGTGCAGTGACTCATGCCTGTACTCCCAGCATTCTGGGAGGCCAAGGCAGGCAGTTTGCTTGAGCCCAAGAGTTCGAGACAAGCCTGGGCAACATGGCAAATCCCTGCCTCTACAAAAAAAAAATAAACATTAGCCAGGCATGGTGGTGCATGCCTGTAGTCGTAGCTCCATGGGAGGCTGAGGTGGGAGGATCACTTGAGCCTCCATGGTTGAGGCTGCAGTGAGCCATGATCATGCCACTGCACTCCAACCTGGACATCAGAGCAAGACCCTGGTCTCAAGAAAAAATTGTATAATTTCCAAGTGGATCAGAAGTTTGCCAGAAAAAGAACAGGTAAGTGCCAACTCTTACATGCAAATCCAGTGTAAATAAATTAAAGAGATAATGCTCTCAGTGATAAGTCTCACCAAGTCTGGTACATGTATGACCACTTCAGGTTACATTCCAGGTTGATTATTCATATCACTTCGTCAGTGTGCCCCCTCTTCTGAATAATGCTGAATAACCACAAATTTTACTTTGGAAGATGTTCTTTTCCAAAATCCATACAGATCATTCCTTCCCTGTAAATACCTATTTTCTTCAGACAGAGAACAATTCCATTGATTAAGTTTTAGCTTTCATTGTCACAATTTCTTTCTAGTAATTTAATTTCACTGAAAATACAACCTTTGGCCAGACTTGGTTGTTCCCAAACCTTTTCTGTTACTCATTTACAGATAATAAAATGTCTAGTTTCACTAGTTGTGTTTTCACTTTCAAATTCGTTCTGACTTTCTTAAGCATACATTCTAAAAACATGAAATGAGCCATAGGTTATGTGGTTTTCATTCTTTTGTTTTCAAGGTGTGGTTCCCAGTCCACTGTCATTGGCATTACCTGGGAACCTATTAGAACTGCAGCTTCTGGTTCTCTACCCTAAACCTATTGAATCTGAAATTCTAGAAGAGGAACCCAGTAACCTCTGGTTTAATGTGCCTGCAGCTGATTCTGAGGCATACTAAAGAGACACCATATTAGTTAAATCTCGCCAGATGAATAAAGTGAATTCATCTAGAGGGCTGTTGAAATTATTGAAAAATATGTAATCTGCTTAATTAAAAACAATATGGTCATGGACTGGAAATATTTTGTTGTGTATAAAAAATCTGTTAATCATGTTAATCTTTGCTATCATTGGGAGAAGCTGGATGGAGAATGCATAATACCTCTCTGTACTATTTTTATTATTTATTGATTTAGAGACAGGGTCTTACTCTGTTGTCCAGGCTGGAGTGCAGTGGCACAATCTTGGTTCACTGCAGCCTCAACCTCCAGGACTCAAGCAATCCTCCCACCTCAGTCTCCCAAGTAAGTAGGACTACAGGCGCATGCCACCATACCAGGCTTTTTTTTTTTTTTTTTTTTTTTTTGGTAAAGGTGGGGTCTCGCCATGTTGCACAGCGTGGTCTTGAACTTCTGGGCTGAAGTGATCTACCCACCTCTGCCTCCCAAAATGGTGGTATTACAGGTGTGAACCCCCATGCCTTGCCTGTACTATTTTTATAATTTGTTGTGAGTCTATAATTATTTCAAAATAAAAAAATCAAAAAACCTTCAAAATATATTTTTATGATTAAGGGAATTCACTTTCATATAGAAAGAATTAAGGTAGCCTCATGGCACATAAATGAGAAAACAAAGATGTTTACCTAAGCAATCTGTGCTATACTGAAATCTCTCTTATGCTTTTTTTCATCATATCAATGAGAGGGAAAGTGAGAAACATATCAGTTCTGAAGATCCAATGTCTACTTGGGCACTGTATGACAAACCAAAAAAAAATTTATATTTCCCCCAAATTAAAAAAATGCAGAATATGTAATTATATTCATAAAAAGTTTTGTAATTAATAAATATCAGAGTTTAATTCACAAAAGTATAGGTGTAAGTTTTACAGATTTTCAACAGGATTGTGCTTCAAAGGATAAAATTGACCAAATTAAAGATTGGATGATTTTTGCGTTCTTGCCCTCAAAGGAGCAGGTGTCAAATGGTATTAGACATGCAAAAACTATGCCAATTTGGGACCTTTTTAAAGGAACTCTGTGTGAAAATTTTCCATCATATATGGTTTGAGACCAAAACATTCTAATATGGTAATAATTAATATAATAGCTTTCATATACACAGTAAAATACCTGATGTAATTTTTTCATGACTATGCGACTCATGTGTACTGTATATTGCTGTATACGGAAGGACGCAAAGCCCCAACCCAGGTCTGGCAGTGCCTGTTAGAGCCACAGACACCATCAGAGCTCTCTGATGGTCGGGTGTTCACATAGTAGCCATTCATGGCCTTTTCATTTGTTTCTAATTAATAAACTTTGTCTTAGAGCAGTTTTAGGTTTACAGAAAATATGAGTGGAAAGTACAGAATTCCCATATACTCCCTGTCTCACTCCCTCTCCCTACCCTCTGCAGTTTCTTCTGTCATTAACATCTGGCATTAGTGTGGTACATTTAATCAGCCAGTATTGATACATTATTATTAACTAAAGTCCACAGTTTATGACTGAGTTCACCTTTTTGTGTTGTATAGTCTATGGGCTTGACAAATGTATAATGACATGTATCCACCATTACAGTATCATAGAGATCAGTATTATTGCCCTGAAAATCCCCTGTACTCCACCTATTCCTTCCTTCCTCTCTTACTCACTCCTGCCTCAAACCCTTGGCAACAGCTGTTTGTTGTTTGTTTTCTTGGTTTTTTACTGTCTTCATAGTTTTGCCTTTTCATGTAGTTGGAAGCACATAGTACATAGCTTTTTCAGATGTGTATTTAAAATATGCATTTAAGCAATCTGCAGTTAAATTTCCCCCATCTCTTTTCATGATTTTGTAGCTCATTTCCTTTTATCTTTGTATGAATGTACCACAGTTAGTTTATCCATTTACCTATTGAAGGACATCAGTATTGCTACTCTGTGCCCCCTCCCCTTTTTTATTTTCCCTTCTTTTCACAGGTGTTCAACTGTGGCCCTTTTAAAGATCAAAAATAGCACTTTTGTGAGGTCTTACCAACTTCTTTATTAAGTACTCCAACATGATTCTCACTTTATGCAGAAGGAAATATAGCAGGTAGGATAGGCAGAGATTTTCTCCATTCCAGACTAAAGACAGCCCCAAATCTTTCTAGCACAAAACAAAGCTTTAATCATAGTAAGCAGGGATTTCTGAAAAGAACTTAATGTTTATGCCTGTTTCCACCTTAACCTCAGCTACTAATTAATAATACCGTTTTGGTGAGTAAACTTTGAGACTGAAACCTGAATCAAACTTGGATTTCTAAAACTTTGGTAAATAGTTGTTGGTAGTTTTCTAAAGAGATGTTCACTGAAAATAACAACAGAAGGTAAAGCCGGATTGTAGGAAAGGTATTCATTTTCTTTTAGCTTTCCAGTAAATGGAGATAGACTTTTAAAATCAATTTCCGCCCCTTTAGAAAGATCTCTACAAAGAGAAACAGATGGTTTTCTCCTCCTAGCACACCTGTTTTACTGGTAACCCTTAGTCAGACAAAGCTTTAGACACAAAAGACTCACACAGGTTTACTAAAAAAAAAAAAAAAAAAAACCTGTATAATTCTGTATAATTATAATACACATGTTCCTCTACAAAGTATAAGGGAACTGAGGTGTTTTCCAGTTTTTAAAAAAAACTACAATTGTCATTAATAAAAGATTTTACCTAAAAAATAAAGGGCGATCAACTGCCTTTTATTCTAACCACAAAAGTAAAACATGTTTGGTCAGGTGTGGTGGTTCATGCCTGTAATCCCAACACTTTAAGATCTCTTGAGCCCAGGAGGTTGAGGCGTCTCACTGCAGTGAGACGTGGCTGTGCCATTGCACTCTAGCCTGGGCAACAGAACAAGCAAGACCCTGTCTTAAAAAAAAGGTATATATATATATATATTTGAAGATAATTTCTAATAGTCACTATCTAATAAATTTGGTTATTTAGTGGCAATGAAAATCAAGGCAAACTAAAGAGTGCAAAACTGATTTATTTATCCACGTACACTGCTTTCAGCTTATAGTCCTTGTAAATTCTTCTTCAGCAGTCTACTACTATACTATATTGACTTTCTGTATCATTTACGGAAAACAAAAGGAACTCAAGAGGTAAAATAGCATAACAGTGTGCTCCCTTTGTGAAAATTATGTAGCCACCTGTGTCCCCAGTTATACTTAAGGTATTCCACATAATAGTGGGGATAGCAAGCTACTGTAAAGTAATGCTTTTCCATTGTTTCCTGAAGAACATGGTAAATTCACACAGCTACTCAACTCAATCTCCAGGTTTTGCACTATTCCAGGGGCTCTAAAGAATGTGATGAACAGGTAGAGAAAAAAACTTTCCATATTCTCTCTGAGCAGAGAAAATAGGTAGGTGCCATGCTCCCTATTCTGCAGAGAAGACTAAAAAACTAGATCAGAAGTATAGCATATATAGGTTTATTGCTATGGTATAGATTTTTGGGGGTTTTTATATTGATTTTCAAAATATGAAATTTTTTGTTAATTTTTCAATTCATTGGAGACGTAATACAATATATACAGATTTTATACAAAAAGAATAAGTGGAAACTTAGGCTTAAGTTCCTGATCATCAATAAACAGACCTAACACAGTAATTTTTAGTCTTTATTATCTGTAAAAAAATAATACAATTCAAGAAGAGAAGAACCATCTTATTTAATCTAGCTCTCCTTTCACTCCCTTCTAGCAGAAAGAATAATCTTTTTACTTAATGTGTATGTCTGTGACACAATCTGCTCTTGTAAAACATACAGTCATTCACCCAGATCAAGCCATGAGTAATGCAAGATGAAAAATATACCTGTGAATTTCTTCTTCCTCTAACTTTAATTGTCTCTTAGAGAAAGGGTAGAGGATGCCAAACCTTTGTATAAGTCAGAATAAAATGTGATTTTTAAAATGTATATAAAATTCTGTCTTGTCCATACAGTTACTGCTTGGTTCAGGTGGATGTTTTATTTCCTAATTAGATTGTAAACTCCTTTTGGGCAGTGACATTATCTCATCATCTTTTTTTATTCCCTTACAGCATATACAATTAATATTTGTTTACAGATTGCTTTGCCAGGCCTCAAGTAAATGAGCTAAAAGTAATGAAAACCGCATAATAAAATGTACTCATAATAAAAGTTATGGAAATAAAATGTACTCATAATAAAATGTACTCATATTACTCTCTATTAGATAATTCTGAGGCCAGGCTTGGTAGCTGAGGCCTGTAATCCCAGTACATTGAGGGGCTGAGGTGGGAAGATACTTAAGGCCACGTGTTGGAGTACAGCCTGGGAAACATAGTAAGACCCATCTCTATAAATAATAATAATAATAAAATAAATTTAAATATTAGCAGGGCATGGTGGTGCACATCTGTAATTCTAGCTACTCGGGAGGCTGAGGTGGTAGAACTGCTTGAGCCCAGGAGTTCCAGCTGACTGAGAGCTATGATTGCCACTGCATCCAGCCTGGGTGACAGAGAGAGACCCTGCCTTTAAAACAAAAAATAAATTCTGAGGCGATGGCTCACACCTCTAATCCCAGCACTGTGGGAGGCCCAACGGGCAAATCCTTTGAGCTCTGCAGTTGGAAGCCAGCTTGGCCAACATGGTGAAACCCAGTCTCTACTAAAAATACAAAAAAAATTTACCCAGGCATGGTGGCGTGCGCCTGTGTCCCAGCTACTCTGGAGGCTGAGGTGGGAGAATGGCTTAAACCCAGGAGGTCGAGGTCAAGCTGAGATGACACCACTGCACTCCAGCCTGGGCAACAAAGTTAGACCATGTCTCTCTCTCTCTCTCTCTCAACATAGATAGATAGATAGATTAAAAATAAAAATAAATTTTAAAAATCTGACAGAGTTTCTTTGAAAATAAAGACATTTCTAAGTTTTCATAGAGTGCAGTGAGCCTCCACTAAACATAGGCCATTATATTGAACCTCCACTAAACAGAGGCCATTATATATTCTGTATGTATATTACATACGTATATGTGTGTACATGCATTCCCTATCATGGTTGAAAATAACTTTTTGTCCCAAACATGATAAATAATCAAGAATAGAAATACAGCATTTTATAACTGTTTCACTCTTAGGTAAGACTAAATTATTAAAAACTTTTGGGGGCGGAGCAAGATGGCCAAATAGGAACAGCTCCAGTCTCCAGCTCCCAGCGTGAGCAACACAGAAGACAGGTGATTTCTGCATTTTCAACTGAGGTACTGGGTACATCTCACTAGGGAGTGCCGGACAATCGGTGCTGGTCAGCTGCTGCAGCCCGACCAGAGAGAGCTGAAGCAGGGCGAGGCATCGCCTCACCTGGGAAGCGCAAGGGGGAAGGGAATCCCTTTTCCTAGCCAGGAGAACTGAGACACACAACACCTGGAAAATCGGGTAACTCCCACCCCAATATTGCACTTTACCAAGGGTCTTAGCAAACGGGCACACCAGGAGATTATATCCCACACCTGGCCGGGAGGGTCCCACACCCACGGAGCCTCCCTCATTGCTAGCACAGCACTCTGCGATCTAACAGCAAGACAGCAGCGAGGTTGGGGGAGGGGCGCCCACCATTGCTGAGGCTTAAGTAGGTAAACAAAGCCACTGGGAAGCTCGAACTGGGTGGAGCTCACAGCAGCTCAAAGAGGCCTGCCTGTCTCTGTAGACTCCACCTCTGGGGACAAGGCACAGCTAAACAACAACAACAACAACAAAAAGCAGGAGAAACCTCTGCAGATGCAAATGACTCTGTCTGACAGCTTTGAAGAGAGCAGTGGATCTCCCAACACAGAGGTTGAGATCTGAGAACAGACAGACTGCCTGCTCAAATGGGTCCCTGATCCCTGAGTAGCCTAACTGGGAGACATCCCGCACTAGGGGCAGACCGACACCCCACACCTCACACGGTGGAGTACACCCCTGAGAGGAAGCTTCCAAAGCAAGAATCAGACAGGTACACTTGCTGTTCAGCAATATTCTATCTTCTGCAGCCTCTGCTGCTGATACCCAGGCAAACAGGGTC
>NW_012119821.1:10777155-10777519 GCF_000951035.1 Colobus angolensis palliatus | reverse complement strand
GGTGATTTCTGCATTTCAACTGAGGTACTGGGGTCATCTCACTAGGGAGTGCCGAACAATCAGTGCTGGTCAGCTGCTACAGCCCGACCAGCGAGAGCTGAAGCAGGACAAGGCATTGCCTCATCTGGGAAGTGCAAGGGGGAAGGGAATCCCTTTTCCTAGCCAGGAGAACTGAGACACACAACACCTGGAAAATCGGGTAACTCCCACCCAAATACTGCGCTTTAAGCAAACGGGCACACCAGGAGAATATATCCCACACCTGGCTGGGAGGGTCCCACGCCCATGGAGCCTCCCTCATTGCTAACACAGCAGTCTGCGATCTAACCACAAGGCAGCAGCGAGGCTGGGGGAGGGGCGCCCG
>NW_012119821.1:10745117-10771999 GCF_000951035.1 Colobus angolensis palliatus | reverse complement strand
TAAAAAAGGATGAGTTCGTGTCCTTTATAGGGACATGGATGCAGCTGGAAACCATCATTCTCAGCAAACTATCACCAGAACAGAAAACCAAACACCGCATGTTCTCATTCATAGGTGGGAACTGAATAATGAGATCACTTGGACTTGGAAAGGGGAACATCACACACCAGGGCCTATCATGGGGATGGGGGAGTGGGGAGGGATTGCACTGGGAGTTTTACCTGATGTAAATGACGAGTTGATGGGTGCTGACGAGTTGATGGGTGCAGCACACCAACATGGTACAAGTATACATATGTAACAAACCTGCACGTTATGCACATGTACCCTAGAACTTAAAGTATAATAATAATAAAATTTTTAAAAACTTTTATTTTTCCTGCAAAAATAACAATAAAAACGGAAATTTGACTATCAGCTATTTGTTCTCCCATAAAAGGCTGTCATTGCATATATCTCCAAAGCTAAACTGGAATTTTAAATTTTGTTTGCCTCCCTCTTTAACTATAACCCTTTATATTCAGAGGAGCCAAGAGTGTAGCATCTATGTCTCTGAAACACACACACACACACACACATTGCTTCCAGACAGCAGGTGATTAAAAGATATTTACTACATGCATTTTTCTTTAAGCGGTTTACTTGGATGCTTGTACAAATCAGTTAACAATTTGAAGTTTTCATAGTAACTTATGTTGATACTGCTATCCTAGACAGGCCTTTACTAATGCATTAAGATGTGGAATGCTGTTAAATGCATAATAGTCTTAATTTTTAAAAATATTTTTAATGCTATAATAACTATTTACAACAAATGCCTGGATTGGCCTACATAATAAACTGTGAGTTAATTATACATAAAATAGATTGACCAGATTTGAACACTGAAGTTCTAAAATTAAAAAAATAGGCTGTGAATTTTATAACTACTATAGTATAATACGAGTATTTCAAACACGTTTTGGTGGTCATATTTTTTTTAATAGGAATCTACATAGCACACAGAAAAAAAAAGGTAGTAAGAAAACCAATGATTTGCATAATCTACTTTTGCCTGAATAGTCCATCCTCTGCCAACTAAACGTATTCAATTTTTCTGCATCTTGGAACCAATCATTAAAATGATGATAATATTTACTGGGCACTTACATGCCAGGTACTATGTTAGTTCACTGAATCCTTAAAACAACATTATGAAGTAGACATTACTAAAGCCATTTTACAAATGAGAAACCTGAGGCCTAGGAAAAGGTTAAATAATTTGCCCAGGGTCAGGGAGGTAGTGATTCAAATCTAGCTGCTCTGGCTTTACAGCTGAGATTCGAATCTAGCTGCTCTAGCTTTATAGTCTATGCCCTTAGCTCCTGTACCATTGCTTCAAAAATATGTATGGAGCATGCACAGTGTGTCAGGTACCCTGCTGGATGCTGAGGAAAACATAGCTGCATATTTTCTGACCTCAGTGGAGCCTAGTAGGACAGACAGACAGCAAAAAATAAGACAAATGACTAAAATAATTATAGATTTGTGTGTATGGCTACCGCACAGGCATACAGTTCCTAGGCTTGGGGCGGCACTGAGTCAGGTGGTTCTTCCTGACATCACTGTGTCATCTAATTCCTGCAACAGCATCTCTTTGATGTTCTTTGTCCGTCCTGCACTGTCTCAGTTCTCAAGGAGGTTAAAGTAACAGAATACAGGAACGCATTTGGTTTGTGTTATCTATCAGCTGAATTGTTCCTCTAACCCATAACAGAAGCTACAGGGAGTTATGTCAGAAGGGATGATTCCAGTTCCATTACAGAAATTTGCTTCCTCCCTCAGGAGTCAAACTACTACCCCTCAAAATGGGTCTCAGGCCCACCTGGCATGTAAGGCCATGCGTGTTTGGTACAGATGGCTTTCAGTTGATGTAGACTAACTGATTATTATCTTACTTATGACTCATTTTATGGTTTCATGGAGGCATCATTTTGGAATAAGGTCCAACTGCATCTTCTGGCAAGAGTCACGCCTCTGAGGACATTGTCAATCAGATTCATAGCTCCATTTAAGTGCAGGGCTGTTTCCACCATTGAAGTATGTACATGATTATTTAAATGATACACAGGATTGCCTTTAATTGCTTGACTTGAACAAGCTCCTTGCACAGTCATGTACCGCATAATGACATTTCAGTCAATGATGGACTGCATGTATGACAGTGACCCCATAAGATCATAATGGAGCTGAAAAATTCCTACTGCCTAGTGATGTTGTAGCTATAGTAACATCATAGTGCCACACATTACTCAAGTGTTTGTGGTGATACTGATGCAAACAAACCTATTGTGCTGCCAGTCTTATAAAAGTATAATACATGCAATCATGTACAGTTCATAATTCTTGATAATAAATGAGTATGTTACTGGGTTGTATATTTACTATGCTATACTTTTTTTTGTTATTTTAGTGTTTACTCCCCCTACTTATTACAAAAAAAAAAAGAAGTTAACAGTAAAGCAGCCCAGGCAGGTCATTTAGGAGGTATTTCAGAAGGAGGCATGTGGTCATAGGAGAGGACAGCTCCGCGTGTGTAATTGCCCCTGAAGACCTGCCAGTGAGACAAGATGTGGAGGTGGAAGATAGTGACATTGATGATCCTGACCCTGTGTAGGCCTAGACTAATGTGTGTGTTTATGTTTCAGTTTTTTTTTAAAGTTTTAAAATTTAAAAAAATTTAAATAGAAAAATGTTTATGGAATAAAAATATAAAGAGAGAAAACTTTTCGTACAGCCTGTACAATATATTTGCATTTTAAGCTAACTATTACAGAGAGTCAAAAGCTAAAAAAAACTTTATAAAGTAAAAAAAAAAAAACACACAGTAAGCTAAGGCTACTTTATTATTGAAGAAAGAAATTTTTAAATAAACAGTGTAGCCTAAGTGTACAGTATTTACAAAACCGATAGTAGTGTCCAGTAATGTCCTAGGCCTTCACATTCACTCACCACTCACTGACTCACCCAGAGCAACTTCTAGTCCTGCAAATTCCATTCATGGTAAGTGCCCTAAATAGGTATGCCAATTTTCTCTTTTATACTATATTTTTACTGCACCTTTTTCTATGTTTAGATATGTTTATATACACACATATTTACTATTATGTTACAATTGCCTGCAGCATTCAGTACAGTACATGCTGCATAGGTGTATAGGCTAGGAGCAATAGACTATACCATATAGCCTGGGTGTGTAGTAGTCTGTACCATTTAGGTTTGTGTAAGTGCACTCTCTGATGTTTGCACAATGATGAACTTGCCTAACAATGCACTTCTCAGAATGTATCCTGTCATTGCACATGTACTCACTGGCTGTCTCCCCACACATGCTTTCCACCAGGAATCTTAAAAATCCCCATACCAGCAAAGAAACAAATCCAAATGGTCTCCACATGTGCTCTAGGCCTTAGTGCCTCCGTAATACTTCAGGAAGCAAGTCAAAGCACTTATACAAAATCTGTGTCTTCTGAATGTTCTTCCACTTGAGAAATGTATTGGTTTTCCAGGGCTGCCATAAGAAAGTACCATAGAATGGGTGACTTAAGTAACAGAAATGCATTTTCTCACAATTCTGGAGATGAGGGCTAAGATCAAGGTGCCAGCAAGGCTGGTTTCTCCTGAGGCCTCTTGGCTTGCAGATGGTTGTCATCTCCTGTGTCTTCACATGTCTCTCCTCTGTGTCCTAATCTTTATTTACAAGGACGCCAGTCATAGGGCCCACCCTATAAAATAGGCCCACCTATTTTAACTTAATTACTTCATCAAAGGCCCTATCTTCAAACACAGTCACATTCTGAGTTTCTGGGGGTTACGACTTCAACAGATGAATTCTGGAGGGACACAAGCCAGCCTGTATCAGGAGAGTTCATCAGATGGGAGAGCATTCCCTGATCAACATGTCATTCAGTTGTAGAGTGTAGGGGTTCATGGTAACTCCTCAATTCCTGAACACTTTCCAAGGCTGGCCTAGGGCAACATCCAGGTCTGCTCTTTAACGCTTTACACAGGGCAGCTTCCTCCAGCAAGTGTTTGCTAGAGAGGTGTGCACGCTGGAAAGGAAGTGAGGTTGTAAAAATAATACCGAATCATATAGAGAAAGTGACTCAATGTGCTTGCAGTTCTTTTGAGGAAGTCCTTGAACAGTATCAGTTTGTTAATGCTTTTAACAGTTAGTAACTCCTCCTACCTACTTCCTAATCTTTTTTTTTCTTTTCTTTTCCTAAACAAACAGAAATCAAGCCTCAGGCTCAATAGCCTTTGGCAAGCAACAGTAACTAGCCTTAACTAAATACTTTTACAAATTGTTTTCTGATTGTTTTCATTGAATTAATGAGGTTGCCTTGCATATCTTTGTGGTAAGTGATACTGTTTCTTAAAATTAAAATAATATGATTTTATTTAACAAATATTTATATTTTAAGAAGTGAATCATTAGCAGATACGGAAAAATCATGAAGGTAGTCTACAAGGGATCTACAGTCTTGGAAATGCTGCTGTACCATAAAAGCAGAAATACTGGTTTTGGTGACTCTTGAGTTGTCCACTAAGGGACACTCCTTAGAGCAATGGAACTTCCAGCTGCACCCTGAGCCACCATTCTCGATATGGCAGTGAACACTTGTTTCCTGGGCCTGGTTGGTTTAAAGGCAATCTCAACTTCTTGCAACAATGACTGGGTTAAAAATTGGGCCTGAGCAAGTCAGCTGTGGCATTCCCCTAGCCACAGGACTAGTTCAGAAATGAGCGTGAGGGCCAGTGTGAGCCAGTGAGACTCCAGCTGCTTGGAAAGAAATCTTCTTGCTTTTAGGAGAAAACTCCTAGAAGGGCCATCCCCTCTTTCTCTGGCAGTCTGGCATGCTGTTGCAATGCCCAGGACTGTTACAGCCTGGCTTCAGGGAGGGAAGCTGACCTGAGAATGAAACAACTTAGAGAAGATAGCACAAATGAAAACTCTGCACTAATCCTAAAACCCTTCTTACTTCTAAAATATCAAAGGCATACCTTTTCTTATTCTATAAGCCAGTTGGGGTAAAGTTTTCCATGTCTGGCAGCTGAAAGCACACTAATACTGATACAGCATATATAATATTGAAGAATTCTTTAAAATATATATGTATCATTTAACTTACCACACCATGATTTTTGTGTGAATTGAGTTTCGCTTCATAGGTTGGAATGAATAAGAAAAAAGCAGTGGCTTTAGTCTCTCTAACTATTGATTGAAGTTAATTACCTAAAATAGCATCTTAAATATTAATTCTAAAAGTTTCCATTAAATACAGCATCATAACACGGTTAGGTTATAAGAGGTGAGGGCTTTTAGCAATCACAAAATGTCAATGATTTTCAGCAAATCTCAATAATAGGATTTACGCTTAAACTATGTTTTACCTGTATAATCCTTGGGATCTTATCTTAAAACATCAGTGCTGATAAGCAATGATTAAAATACATTTTTTGTGAATAATTTATGTATCACATCATCAAGCTGAAGAATTACATTAAAGAGAGAGTTCAATAACTATAGTAACACTGGAAAAATAATCCTTATATTTTTTAAAATGGTGTCTTTTCAGATCGCTCATTCAGTCCTTTAAATTTATGGAAATATTTTAAAACGGCACATTAACACTACAAAATTTAAGGTGAGTTCTTTTTTCCCTCTTTAGTAAAATTATGTTATATTCTGTTTTGTAATTTGTATGTCTAGGAAGTCAGTACCTTTAGGGTATGGGGAGGAGAGGAGGTGATGAAAAACAGATGCAAGATAATCACATGATGATTTTCTAGGAGAAATGTAACTGCATTGAAAGTATATGTTTTTGAAGATTAGTTAGGTGCCAAAATAATTGTGGCACACCTGTATTACATTTTGATAGAAAAATCATCTGCCCTTCAAACATGCTTATTTGGGGGTTTCCAATTTCTCTTCATTAAATTCAGCAGGATTTATTTTGCAGACTACAGATCCACAGGCATATTGCCATCCATCTTCCATTATTTACTTACATTTAATTTGCTAGATTCATACATTTCTACATATTATAATAGCATATGGCCACAGTGGAAATAAAGTATTCAAGCTGGCTGAATATTGATCATCGAGATTTAAATTGATTTCCATTTTGCTGACACAAGAAAGTAGGAAAAAAGATTGCTACACCAAAAAAGAAAGCTCTTAAATTAAGGAAAAATGCATTAAATTGACTCTATTATTTTTGGGTGTGGAGCTCATGTTTGAGATTTTAGGAGGGAGGGCAGTATCTGAACTACCAACTAATTAGACAACTAATATGAGATGATTTGTAGGCTCTACTTCTAAAAATCTAAAACATTTGAATCCAAGGATACTTTGTTTAGGGGAAGAGGGCTTGTTAACAAAATATCTTAATGAGTGAAGTTTTGATTGAAATAAATGTCATAGATGGATATATTATTAACTCTGAATAAAGCCATGGTCGACCTATTTGAGGGGGGTGGGGAGATGAAGAATGTACTGAATAATTTTTCTCTCATTACTGGATATCAGGTTAAAGCGTGTTTGATTTAAATAGATTTGAAGTTAACGAATAAGAAAAACTGCTAGGAAGTTCCATCTCTTTATATCAAAATGATAACATGAGGGACCCATACTCATGAAAACCAGGTTGGGCAAGGAGAAAAGGTAAATTGATCTAGGCAGAAACACTTTAGGGGAAAGAACAAGAAAGGAAACATGACCACACGTGTAAGATGAGTGCTCCCTAAGCTCTACTCTTAGAAGTGGTAAGTTGACTGTTTGCATGGGATGACAATTGGATCTATTGAGCTGCATTTGTTGTACCATTTAATGCTTTTTAAGTGGAAGCAAACGCAAGCCCTGGAATGTCTGCTCAGTTTTCCTAAAACTTAGAAGATTACTTTAATTTAAAAAAAAAAAAGAAAAAAGAAAAAGAAATCACCAGCAAACTCTACTGAAAATAGATATGTGATAAATTTATTCAATTCCCCTGTGTACATTCAAGGGTAAATTTTTCAAGATAGATAACAATGTGGATTGGGGTATTTGAAATTTGAAGAAACTCCTGGGAATCTTATGGTGCCTGATGGTTCTACTTTGGTCCAGTTAGGAAATAGGAGAAAGTCCTTGAAAACCTCTGATTTCCACATAAAAAAATTGAAGTTTAGAAGTTTGACAAATGAGAAAGCTACTAGCCAAATACAATAAAATATTATAACATTTTATTGTGAAGAAATGAATATTCCAAGGAAGTGTTTAATATTTTGATTCATTTACTTTACAAAAGAGGATATTACTTGAATATATCATGTGGGATTAGATTTAACAGTCAGTCCATCTACTGACTAAAATCTATTATGTATCATGTTGAGTGCTTATTGTACACCAAGCACTATTCTAGGCCCTGGGGATAGAGAGGTGAATAGGTGAACAAACAAGATACCTATCTCAAGTAACTTAATAGATTGTACTTCATTGGCACTTGTGCTAGCAATATAATGACACTAATTTAAACAAGGATTTAGCATGCACTATATAAAAACTCTTAAAATTCACAACAAAGAAATAATAACAAACACATAAATTTTTTTTAGATGGAGTCTCGCTCTGTCACCCCAGGCTGGAGTGCAGTGGTGCGATCTGGGTTCACTGCAACCTCTGTCCCCAGATTCAAGCGATTCTCCTGCCTCAGCCTCCCGAGCATCTGGGACTACCGTCACCGGCCACCAGGCCCAGCTAATTTTTGTATTTTTAGCAGAGGTTTCACCATGTTGGCCAGACTGGTCTCAAACTCCTCACCTTGTGATCTGCCTGTCTTGGCCTCCCAAAGTGCTGGGATTACAGGCATGAGCCACCACGCCCGGCTAATAAAATATCTTTTTAACTTCACCCTGCTGAATAGACATCATTTTTGTGTGTTCATATTCCTTGATAGAGATAACAGAACCCAGTTTGTTAATAAATGCTTCCTGGATGGTGAACAAAACTATAATAGTCTATATCTTGATCCTTTGTAAATGTTATATAAATAAGAAGTAGTCGAAGTGGCTGACAAATACATATGTTTTCAAAAAACATTCAGAAAATACCACTCATTGTATCAGTGGGTATTGGTTTAAGTTCTTCAGATGTCTAGATTTTTAACCCCCCTCCCCTCCCGCTCCCTTCCCTCTCTCCCTCTCCCTCTCCCTCTCCCCTCCCTTCCCCTCCCTTCCCCTTCCCTTCCCCTTCCCTTCCCTTCTTTCATGCCTTCCTTCTCTCTTTCTTTCTCTTGTCCCCCTCTCACTCCCTAATGAAATATTCTCTGGTTGTCAGGCTTCTTGTGGTACTGCCAATGAAAATACTAATATAACATATAAACTTAATATTATATCCCTCCCTTTTCTTTCTTTTGTTCATTTTTTCTTCTTTCTCCTCTTAACACTTATAGATTAGACATATTTTCCAATGCTAATCTACTTACTCTTATCCCTTACATCCCTCCAAAATCATCTGTTTACAGTCACCTTAATATTTTAGCCTTTTCCCAAAGCATTACTGTAAATCTTTCTCTTCTCCTCCTGTGCAATAAATAATTTCCTTTCATGTTATCAAAAAGCTTCTGAAATCAAATAAATGCATCATAATGTTTTTCTTAATGTATCAAAGAATGGCTGGCAATTTTCTCAAATGCAATTTGAGTAAGACAATCTCTCACAGCCACATTTTTCTTTATCTGCACTTAATTATGTATTCATTATTGTATTCTACACATATAAGAATTATATCTTTATTACTCTATCACTGGTGTAAAGATCTAACATTGTTATAAATTTAGCTTCATTTATTTATTAAATAGGAATTTATTGAGTCTTTACTATAAATTTATTCAAGACACTTCTAGGCACTAGGAATATGGTAATAAAAAAGACACATTTTATAAGTTACTATAATTTACATTTATCAACTTTTGGACGATTATTATTTTTCTGGTTAATGTTAAGCCTGTAAATGTTGACATTACAGATTCTTAGCCAGAAACTTTTTTTTAAAGAAATCACTATTTTGTATCTCTGATTTCACTAATCTGGGCTATTAATCAATTTTATAATTAGCAAAAGTACTTCACATTCATAACCATTTATAGAGTACACTAACATTCTGTTTTCACACTCAGCAATTATAAGGGTACCTCTCAGTTAAATATTCAACCAAATGTATCTGGAGTAACTAGAATATCCAAGTGAAACTTCCTAAGAATTTCATTCACTATATTGATGTTAACAACGATTTTAACATGTAATTGGAATAATAACTTTAATCTTCTTCTACCACATGGAGCATAATGTGGAAGTAGCATGTTACTTTCTCTTAAACATTAGGAAATGTTTCCCTTTCACTATTCCAAACAGCTTTCAATGCGAGTATGGCTCAAGAATGTAGGTGATGAGCTTCTCAAAGGTTCCCTAAGTTACTTCTTAAGTGCAGAAGAGGGTTAAAATAGACATGGTTTCTGTAGGTTATAGGCTGAAGATATAATCCAAAACAAATTTCTTTGAGGTATATTCTATATTTAAAAATCATGCAAGGCCATGTGTGATGGCCCATGTCTGTAATCCCAACACTTTGGGAATCCAAGGCAGGTGGATTGCTTGAGCCCAGGAGTTTGAGACCAGCCTGGGCAAGATGGCTAAACACCGTCTCTACAAAAAATTAAAAAATTAGCTGGTCATGGTAGTGCATGCCTGTAGTCCCAGCTACTCAGGAGGCTGAGGTGGGAGAATCATCTGAGCTCTGGAGAGTGAGGCTGCAGTGAGCCATGATCATGCCACTGAACTCTAGCCTGGCTGACAGAGTAAGACCCTATCTCCAAAAATAACAATAAATAAATCATGCAAATGTTTATTGTATCTGCATTGTTTCTTTTTTTTATTATAAATACAATGTTTTAATTTCTTACCATTGATGAACATTGTTGTTCTACAATGTGATATACTGTTTCTACTCCAGTTTCCTGGCACAGCTCCATGTTCTCAGGGTACTTTGAGAATAACTTGGGTAGCTTAACATAAGCACTCAGAAGACCTGAGCTCTTGATAGTTATCAAATTGCTCAGGTTATCAAACTTCAGATTTTCTCATCTGTTAAAACATGGTAAAACTCCTGCTTCTCCCTCCATAGTGTTGCTTAGGAGATCAAAAGTGGCAATATGTATGATTGGTTTATTCAACAATCTGGACTAGGGTCAAGTACAAATATGAAATAGTTCATTTTTTCTCCAAATACTGCTTTCAGCTATGTTCCACTGAGTCTTTTTCCCATCCCTTATTCACAACTTTGTCAGATCCCATAAGCTTTCTGATCACTTCCAGCTATTAAAATGTCAGTTCATTCCATTTTGATCTAATTTAAAATTTAATCTCATATCTATTTGAAGTCTCATCTCCTCCTACCCCTTCAATTTCAGCAAAGTTGCTGTCTGAGGGCCTTGGATTGGGGAGGGAGTGGAATCAACTTTTTTCACTCCTTTTTTTGGGAGCCTTTTCCTGGGGATCAGAGACAGACTACAAATATCCTTACCTTAGTGATGTGGCTGTGTTCCTCACTTGTCTCTTGCTCTTTTTCTGTTCAGGATCCATCAGTCGCTGATGCTAAGTGGATCCCAGCTAAATGTAGAGTCTCTCCTGGGACACAGGTGTTATTTCTTGGGTTGATGTTGCAGAGCGGTGGAGTGGGGGTCCCAGTGCCATATATTCTGTTCTGGGAGACCTGCATAACGCAATGACTTCTGACATCTGCTCAACTCTTCTGAAACCAAATCAGTTCTTATTTTGGATTCTATACCAGGTAACGTTATACTGCTTCAGTGTTCTCACTGGGTGGCCTGTCAACTTGGACACCAAAATAACTGAAAGTGACCTGCCATTATATTCTTTTCACCCACATGAATCTCACACATTTTTGCCATGACAAATTTGGACACAGGCTGCTAATCAATTAATCACCTCTCTCTCTCTCTCTCCACCCCCCCCCCAAAACACTCACACGCACAGTCTTTCTCTCTTTTCTTTCTACTCAAGCATTCATGGTGAACTGCTCATCAGCAGGTTCACCCATCTCTGTGACAGGTTCCCTTTACCTGCCCTCTTCTACCTGGCTTGGGGGTGAGAAAGGGAAGTGCTCCCACCTTCTAAATAGAAAGGGCCTCAGGCTTATCACTCAATACTCCTCTCCATCATCTAGGAATATAAAGTTACGTGGTGCCAAACTGATGGCTGAAGGTAGCAAAGTCAGTGTCATCTCCTCTTACCAAGACTGGGAGTGGTATCTGTGCCTCAGTTTCCTCAGGTGTTCTTTAGAGAAGGGGGAACAACGCCTCTGTGTCACCTTTTGGGTCATAGGTGGTAACACTAAGGCAATAAATAAAAGTCACCATTCAACTTCCTGTTAACTGTTACACTTGCTAGATGCTTAGAAATGTACACATTTATGCAAATAGAAAGCATTATGTTGGCAGCAGAAACACATACCATAATTCAGGGAGAACAGTTTTATGGCTGATGCAATAGTCAAGGGATAGAGCTTTGTTATACCCCTAGTGAAATGTGTGACTCAGCTTACTAGCTGCTGGCCACGGAAGATTCTTGTGCAGTTGCTTAATGTATGATGGAGGCTTTTCTCGTCTCTGAACTCAGGTTGTATGTTTAGAACCTTCCTCTGAATTCAAAGGGGAGGGGGGTTACTATTGACTGTTGTTATAATTTATTTATGTATCTATTTTGTTCCTTGAAACACAGAGAAGTAGGGGATAGTCTTATAACCTTCAGGTGTACTTGTGATGTTAGCATTAAATAGAACCCTTCTGCCAGAGATAGCTTGTAGTACAGAAGATTCTGTGTTGCCATTTACTGAGATCAGACTTTTATGGGCCAAAACACTGACCCAGAGCCTGGGGAATTTCTTCACCAGACAACTGAGTAGGCCAGCACCAGCTCTTCCTCTGCTATTGGCTCCAGTGTGTCAAAAGAAAGATTTTTGGATGAAAAAAAATCCACACACATCAGACATTACACAATAAGTGAATCAAAGTCCCACAATGTCACGTAGTGTTTCTCAATGTCACAGTGTTACAGAGAGGTGTTCCAGCATCTACCATCTGTTCCAATCTCTACTCCTAAAATGAAACCTCTTCACAAGTCAGCTGTCTCTAGAATATGGTCATTTTGCCAATGGTATAGTTTTTTCAAAGCAAACCTGAGCAGCAATTTTTGTTGGCCTGAAACCCTTTGCTACAGTTCCAGAATGTCCCTACCTCTGCCTTTCCTCCATGGAGTAGGGGGCATTCTCCCACCCTCCACTCTATACCTTGCCTCAGGGAGAGCCACTGTGACACATATCACAACAGAGTGGCTCAACGCTCATCTCAGCCTAAAGTTATCCCATGAAGCTTAGAACACAAAGGAGAGTGTGCAAGAAATGTTGCTTTTCTTTATACTCAAATTCAACCCCAATCTCCTTCTGCCAATCGACAGGAAATTCAATCTCAGTAATCACTGGGGCTTCCCTCTCTACATACATAGTGTTGGGCAAAGGCGCTGGAGTTCTCACACAGAGCAAATATTGGGGGAGGCCTTGCTGGCTCTTGCCTTACTTGTCACTGATAAGCTGACTAATATCCAAGCCAACCTGCTGAGTCTGTCAAATTAGGGGCATAAGAATATATGCCAAGGATGATAAACCAGGACCTAAGGTCTCACTTCCCTAGGGTTCCCACGGGGCCACTTTCTGTGTCTGTCCCCTCCCCAAGACTCTGCCAAGGAGTGGAATGTTGGTCTCCACTACACTTTCATTCATCCTGTTTCTTCCTAGCTGTAGGCAATCTCTTTTATTTACTGCTCTCTTTTCTCTGCCCCTGACACCCTATCACAACCATCTCAATGAATTTGGCTGAAGGTAACGAACCTGTGGCTGGCAGAAGTGTTCGGTTTGGCTCATGCAGTGTTTTTCGTTTTGTTTTGTTTTTTTGAGACAGAGCCTTGCTCTATCAACCAGGCTGAAATGCACTGATGCAATCTTGGCTCACTGCAACCTTGCCTCCCAGATTCAAGCAATTCTCATGCCTCAGCTTCCTAAGTAGCTAGGACTGGGCAGGTGTGTGCCACCATGCCCAGCTAATATTTGTATTTTTCATAGAGATGGGGTTTGGCCATGTTGGCCAGGCTGGTCTTGAATTCCTGGCCTCAAGTGATCTGCTTGCCTCGGCCTCATAAAGTGCTGGGGCTATAGGTGTGAGCCACTGCACCTGGCCTGCTTTTTGTTTTCAAACTAAATTTTGTTACTGGCATTTAAAAATTGTATGAGTTCACATAAAAATCTATAATTCTATCTCCTTATGAAACTTACAATCTGTCTTATTGCATGGCAATGATCAGCTGGAGCAGAGCAGGGCTGCTTCTTGAGACAGCTGTGTGCCATACTTCTGCCCTCACCCCGCTTCACTACTTGACCACACCTGACCGGCAGGATGGTTTGACTTTGGCATGCATGCTCTGTTGCGGTCTTTCACAGAAGTCAGGGAGATATTATGCATTGCAGACCTGTATCAAAATATCTCACATAACCCATAAATATGTATACCTACTACGTGCCCCCCAAAATTAAAAGAAGCCAGGGAGAGAGGAGCTGTTTTGGGGATATCACCAATAGAACATAAATATAGGCCAAGGTGAGGGAATATAAAGGGTCTGGTTAACTTTGTAGAACCAAAGAAAGGGAACAAATATCAGAATAATCCCCCAACAAATTATCCCTCCATACTAACAATAAAACTAGCTACCACATTTGGAGATTTCATAGTGGCCTAGGTCCCTCACAGAAGCAATCCCATTTAATTCTGACAAAAACCATGTGAGGAAAGGACTAATACCCTGTTTTACAGATGGAAAAACTGAGGTTCAGAGATAAGTGAGTTGGCTAAGTCACAAAGCTAATAAGTCATGGAACTTGAAATTCAGAGACATGTGGCTCTTTGATACTGGGTTATCCTGCCTCTCTTATGATAGATGATAGAGGCCCTACTTCCAGGGATCAAAGATGCCCAAATTAATTGCCAAGTTTAATTACAGTAAATCCTGAATTGAAAGGTTCTGTCTTCTTGACACTAAGCGATGAGGACGAGTTATCACTTTTACTCCCATTCCCTCTTTCTAATGGAGCAATTTTAGAAGCACCTCTTGAAGCTGGGTCTGTCACCAAGCTTTTACAAACTGCAGTTATTCAATAGATGTGCTAATTTTATTAGTCTTTGGGAGCTTGCCTAAAATTTTACACAGTGTGTGTGTATTTGTGTGTATACAGTGGAAGACGCTGAGGAAGAGAAATATAGCTCATAATTCCTCCTGTGGTGGTCCACAGAAGTGGCTGAAGAGAAAAAATACAGAGAACTACTACAAAGTACAACGTTTTTCCAAAAGGTAACATAGCTACAGCAAAGAAAGGCTTAAAATATGTCAAAATGCTTTGTTTTGTTCTTTTGTTGATAGAAAGTTATGGAACTAGAAAGCCACCTAATATGATTAGTTATTAGGTTGACAAGCTAATGAATTCAGAATCAAGCCTTTAGTCAAACCTGTCAGTTTCACCCAGGTGCGGTGGCTCATGCCTGTCATCCCAACGCTTTGGGAGGCCAAAGCAGGAGAATCACCTGAGGTCAGGAGTTTGAGAATGGCCTGGACAACACGGTGAAACCCCATCTCTACTAAAAATACAAAAATGAGCTGGATGTGGTGGTGTGCACCTGTAATCCCAGTTACTCAGGATGCTGAGGCAGGAGAATCACTTGAACCCGGGAGGCGAAGGTTGCAGTGAGCTGTGAGCCAAGATCGTACCACTGCACTCCAGCCTGGGTGACAGAGCAAGACTCTATCTCAAAAAATAAATAAATAAAATAAAAAACCTGTCAGTTTAAATTTATAAGCTTATAGTGTAATAAATCTCATATTATAGATAAAAATTACGTGTTACTAGCATTTACTTTCATATTTTGAAGCAGTAATTGGTACTTTATAAACTTATAACTAGATTTTCCCTCATAAATGTAAGCTCAAATGTGATGATTTATACTAGAACCGAAGTCACTACTGTTTAATATCACATATGAAAGGAAATTAGATTATAGAATAACAGATATAGATGATGATAGGATTATAATTCCATTGCTAGATGGGGAATTTCGTATCATTGATTTTGTACATTCTGTTAAAGAAAGCACCAGGCCAACTAAATTGGTGACTTTTCAGTAGCTGTGCTGAAGTGATTTTAGGAGTAATAATGTTGTTCATGAGGAAAATCCAAATAAAGGGAATCATGTGAAATTTACTACATGAAAAAGTTCGTTTCTTTAATTTTAATAATTGTCAGATTTTTTATGACCTAAAACTATTCTATGGCATACAGTAATGGTTTATAATCTAGGTTTGAAGCTGTGCTGGATATCCTAAAGCAAAACAACAAGGTATGCTGATGGACAGTTCCTGGCTCTTTTCACAGCTACTAAAGGTCTGAGATTGTTCACACAAAAAATAACAACTAGGTGGCATTTACTACATTTAAATCCTGTACTAAAGAACCATGCATACTGTCATTTTATAGCTGAAACTGAGGCTCAAAGAGGTAAAGTGATTTGCTTAAGGTCACCTGGCATGCAAATAGCAGAGGTAGGTCCCAAATGCTGATCTTCTGGGGTATTCTTTTCATCAGAGGTACTTGGGCCTCTCTTTGTCTATAAGGCTGAGTACTGTCTTACACCACTGATAACATTATATTTGCTTGTTGTTAATTTGTTTCCTAATCTTTAAGTGTTGTTAATGTGTACGTATTTATTAGACCTCTCAACAGAGGATATGTTAAACCACATCACTGGTATTATACAACAAAATTTAGACTGTAGTAAACTGCAGACACGACCAGTTTCTTCAATAAAGAATTTCAAGAAGGCTGGGTGCGGTGGCTCACGCCTGTAATCCCAGCACTTTGGGAGGCTGAGGCAGGTGGATCACAAGGTCAGGAGACCGAAATCATCCTGGCTAACACGGTGAAACCCCGTCTCTACTAAAAATAGAAAAATTAGCCGGGCGTGGTGGCGGGCGCCTGTAGTCCCAGCTACTTGGGATGCTGAGGCAGGACAATGGCGTGAACCCGGGAGGCGGAGCTTGCAGTGAGCGGAGATCGTGCCACTGTACTCCAGCCTGGGTAACAGAGCCAGACTCCGTCTCAAAAAAAAAAAAAAAAAAAAAAGAATTTCAAGAAAAAAAAAGTAGGATTGGGTACCTGCGTTAGTCTGTTTTCATACTACTATAAAGAACTGCCCAAGACTGAGTAATTTCAAAAGGAAAGAGGTTTAATTGACTCAGAGTTCAGCATGGCTGAGGAGGCCTCAGGAAACTTACAGTCACGGCAGAAGGCAAAGGAGAAGCAAGGCACCTTCCTCAGAAGGCAGCAAGAAGAAGAGTGAGTGAGTAAAGGGAGAAGAGCACTTAATAAAACCATCAGATCACCTGAGAACTCACTCACTATCAGGAGAATAGCATGGGGGAAACCACCCCCATGATTCAATTACCTCCACCTGGTTCCTTCCTTGACACGTGGGGGTTGTGGGGATTACAATTCAAGATGAGATTTGGGTCAGGGCACAAAGCCTAACCATATACATTAAAAAACACCAGAGACACACCAATCATCGTATTTTGGAATTTGTTTGGATCCTGATTTGAAAAAAACAACTGCAAAAAAATTGTTAGACAATCAGAGAAATTTGAACAGTGTATATTTAATGGGATTAAGAAATTTTTGTTAATTATTAGGTGTAATAATGGGATTGTGGTTAAATATTTAATATTTTAAGATTCTTTAAAAAGTGTTTATCTTTTTTTTTTTTTTTTTTCCAGACTGAGTCTCTCTCTGTTGTCCAGGCTGGAGTGCCGTGGCATGATCTTGGCTCACTGCAATCTCTGCCTCCTGATTTCAAGCGATTTTCGTGCCTCAGTTTTCTCGTTCCTCAGTCTCCCAAGTAGCTGGGATTTCTGGCTTGCGCTACCATGCCTGGCTACTTTTTGTAGTTTTGGTAGAGACGGAGTTCTGCCATGTTGGCCAGGTTGGTCTTGAACTGCTGATGCAAGTGATTCGCCCACCTCGGCCTCCCAAAGTGCTGGGATTGCAGGCGTGAGCCACCACCACGTCTGACCAAAAAGTCTTCATCTTTTAGAAGTACGTATCCAAAAAAATGAATTGATGTGATGTTGGGGATTTCCTTAAAAATAATATAACAGATGAAGATGATTGGTCTTAAGTTGGTAATTGCCAAAGCTGGGGTCTAGGTACCTGGGGGTTCATTAAATCATTCTGCTTTCTTTAAAGTATGTTTGACATCTTCCACAAAAATCATGCATTGTTCAATGATGAATGCAAAGTAGATCATTACTTTGATTTTACATTGAATAGTGCTTCATTTTAAGAATGCCTGTGACAGGACCTGAAAGGGCCTTAGAAGTAATTAGTCCAATCTCCACGTATTTCTCCTTTTCTTTTGGGCAGAAAGCAAAGAAGAAAGAAGAAAGAAGAAGAGGAAGAAGAAAACAATAGTGATGTTGTATTATTTGCTGTCAAAATAACTTCTAAATTTACAAAACAAGAAAGCAATAGAAGAAGAAAATAGCGAGATACATTTGCTCTCAAAACAACTTCTACATTTACAAAACAAGAAAGTAATAGGAGAAGCCGGACTTATGTCCACTACCTAGTGCTATCTCTACAGCTTTATTTTTCTATCTATTATGATTTACTTTTGTTTTCTGAAGCAGAATTTTTCCCAAACTTAATAGTGTCCACGATCGCTCCAACCAATTTGGTTATTTAGGTTTCAAGCTAGATAACCTCCAAAAGAATTTTGCCTTTGACTTGAATACATGCTTCATGCAATTTCAGTAGTATTTAGGAGGCCGTTCGCTTTACAAGTCTTGAACCATTTCTTAAGTCTGAATTTGGGAGACGTTAAGTGGAAAGGGTCAGCAGACAGCATCTCAATGCCTTGATTTTGACTTTGCTAATAACTTGGTGATGGGTGGCGGGGGGTAGAAGAACCTATACCTTTATATTTCATTGCCCACGTGACAATGTTTTTGTTTTAGGGGGAATTTCTAAGGGACAGGAAATTCTCGGGGAGTTTACGTCAGCTCCAACAAGTACTGTGATTACCGTATTGATGCTACTTGTTTTCAAAGGTCGGAAATTTGAGGTGCCGCGTGAGCCCGATTTAGGGACTTTAGAGTTTAGACTTAAGTTATTATTTTTCTGTGATTTAATTTTTTAAGCATTGTTGACACTGGGTACCTCAACTAAGCTAGGTTTTTTTTGTTTTTTTAATTCCCACTAACACAACTCTCAGGTTGTGGCTGAGGTACAAAGCACGTAATACGCTACACTCATGCTCCTTAAAGGCTACGCAGTTTCAGGAAGCGTTTACAGCAGTAGTGCGCCTGCGCAGCTGGTCCCACACCAAGTCGTCCGCCTCTCCCCGTCCGGCTAGCAGAGGGCGCTGTGAGGTAATGAAGGCGTCCCCCTTAGGTCTCTGGAACAGAGCGTAAAAGGGCGGGAGGCGAAGCTCGCTGACGGGCGTTCTAGCCTTGACTGCTCTGTCTCTATCACCCTTTGTCCTCCAACCTCCCCTGGGCACTGGGCCTACGGGCCTGGTTGCTAGGCGGAAGCTGGGCGCGGCGGCTGCCGCTGCGGCCGCCGGGGCGTTTGAAAAGCGGCTACGCAGGCGGCAAAAGGTCCTCGGGCGGCGGGCTCGTCTCTGCCTGCAGACTGGCGGGGCTACAGAGCGGCTTTTTCCTTGAGTCGGGGCAGAGTTAGGGTCTGGGCTGGCGGCTCGGGGCAGAGGAGCCGGGCGCGCTGCAGCAGACGGCGGTGGGACCTGGCTGGCTGCGGAGCGGGGTCCGGGCATCAGGGACCGGGACCCGGGGCGGGCAGTGGGGGTCCCGCCGGGGGTCCCGAGTTACCCGCGACTCACCTGGACCTCACTTCCCCCCAGGCGACTTCGCCCCCAGACCGCCCACCGCAACCATGGTCTCCAAATCCGACCAACTGCTCATCGTCGTGTCCATCCTAGAAGGTGAGCGGCCTGAGGCTTGCTTTTGCAACTGCTGCCTCCCGAGTTTTAAAAGATTAGTGTGGGACCGAGGATTTGTTAACCTTAAGAACCCTGTCATCTGTGCTTTTATGGTCCCCACAGACTTGTTCAAAGTTGTACGTAGTGAAGTCTGTTAGGCAATTGATTTAAAAATCTCTCCAGGGATATGAGCACTATTAGGAGTAAGTGATATTTAGCGTGTCTAGCCATAGCCCCAGAGAATCTAGAGAAAACGATTTTCATCCAAAGCAGCACGTCGATGGCTTTTATATATGAGCTGAACGTGGTCCTGGGAAGCGCGTTCTGATCAGCGGTTCCCAATAATAGCACTTGTAAGAGCTTTGACTTGAATACAGGTTTCCTGCAATTCCAGAGTGTTACGGAGGCAATTCCCTTTACACCTCTTGGTGGAGGACTCAGGGGACAGTTCTTAAGAGGGTATATTATACATTTCTTAAAAAGTGTGTTTTAGATGAATGACGTTTGTTTATTGGGGACCATTGAGTGTCAGACACTGTGCTGGGAATGTCATAATAACAGTCCTGATTCTAAAAAGCCAAGGATGTAGTTTGGGGAGTGTGTCAGCAAATAATTCATGGGGATATGAAAGACCCTGATGAATGACCACCTCTGTCTGAGGAAACTGGGGAAGATTCACCAGAGGTGGTGGCATTTTTTTGGGTCCTACAGATGATTAGGAAATTGTCAGGTGAAAAAGGGAAGGGCATTCCAGGCAAAGGGAAGAGCAGAGAGCACTTCAAGTATGGAAAAGCAAGACACGTTTTGCCTTGCTTCGTTACATTCATTCAGTAAATGTTGCTTACATTCAGTGTAGTTGGAGAACAGATTTGCAAGAAAGTGGAGAGCAGAGGAGATAACAGGTGAATTGAGGACACTTTACGAATAATATGTTAAGAAGGAGTCATCTTGAGCCAGAGCAGAGGCCTGGCTGCATTCTTTCCCCCATGGGAGAGTATTTTATAAAGGCCTGGCGCTGTGTGAGGGATGAGAGCAAAGGAAACATAGTAATCCTAATCTTTGAATTTTGGGACAAGAGACGGACCAGAAGCCATAAAGATTTGGAGCACTCTTAGCTGTTAGATTACTTATTGTTTAAAAACGCAGGACTGAAATAACCTTAAAATTTGGTTAACAACACTTTTTAGACTTAAAACTGACCATGCTGTGAGAAAACAAATACCTACTTTCCCTCCAAGGATGCAGAGGTCTGTCCATGTGGGGAGATCACAGGACACAGTATGTTGGGGTATAATATAATATTTAAAATATGTGATATGGATTGTAAATATAGGTTTGAGGGTAGGGTGGGCGGGATGGCTGCTCACTTTACTTAAAGCTCACTTTAAGTAATAAGTGAGCTTTAGATATGTGACAGTTGAATTCTATGGACAACCCAGGCCGATCTGACAACCCGGGACATACATGCAATTCATTTGGGGAAGCTAGTTTTAGAGCAGCAGAAAATGAGGTCCTGAGAGAGGCCTGTTAGTGCTAATTGGGAGAGCTGTGCAGTGTGTGTTAGTATTCCTGATACAAAGTTTCAAGTGAGAGCCTGAGGCTTAAACTAAAAACGTTAGCAATCAAGGTCTTTCTGACCAGCTTGATTCCCAACCAAGTAGCTTGTGCCAGGGTGAGCATGGTGGGTGGAACATTGAAAAGATCAGCAAGATGACCAGGGTGAATATTTAGAAATGTCATGGTAAGAAATGAGCTTGTACAACTAGAGCAAATAGGCCTTGAAAGCCAGTTTAGAATTAATGTTCTAAAAAATAGGTTGGCAGCATGTATTCCTAAATAGAATGCTTTTCTCGAGTTCAGTTTAGTAGTAGTGTGCAAGGAAGAGAACCTGGAGTCAAGGATGTCAGTTAGGTTGTTACCACAGACATACCCGAAACTAGCATGTGTTCCTTCCTCCAAACTATTCTTCTCTTTTGTTTGTACTGTGTTTTCCATTCATCGTAACCATGCTGTTGCTTCAAGCCAAGAACCTAGGAGTCATCCTTAGCCTGGATTCACTCTCCATTTCTAACTTCCAAATGATCACCAAGTAAAATTGATTTTATTTCTGAATCATAATAGATTCTACATGTAAGTTTTTGAATGAATGAGTTTCCATTGTGAGTGCCTTGGTAAGGGGCGCTCATCATCCACCTAACTTACTGTAATAATCTTTTCCATAGTCTGATTCTTGAATGTTTTCTTCCTTTCCAGAAACATCTAGACTTCCTCCATTACTCACTGGGGATAATCTTTCTGAAATGCAAATCTGATTTTCTTAAAGTCCTTCAGTGTCGTAAAGGGTTATGTCTGTATTTCTCAGAATGGCATACATGGCCCTTTGTGGTAGACCTCTTGCCTACCTTTTCAGTCTCATTTCCCCTCATGTATTCCCGGCTCTTCGGCTTGGTGGAGGACTCAGGACTATAGCCTTTAAGAGTTACTTGCAATTTCTTGACTACACTTTTAGAAATGCCCTTTATTCAAAAGAAAATGGTTAAGCTTTTACCATGAACAAAATTTGGGCTATGTACTAGATTCCAAGGATGAAGAAGACGGTTTCTATTCTCTCTGTATCATTGTCCGCTGCAAGGCAGGCACCTGTTTGTTCCACTTCACATCCTCTATTCTCAAGCTTGTTGGAAGCTGTTGGTTCTAATAATACGGAAAATATAGGTTCTTTGACATATATGACATTTCATTTGGGGAAGCTGGGTATCTTTTGGAGCAGCAGAAATGAGGTCCTGAGAGGGGCCTCTGTTAATGCTAGTTGGGAGAGCTGTGTGATGTGTGTTAATACTCCTAATACAGAGTTTCAGTGAGAGCCTCAGGCTTAAACTCACAAGGTTAGCAGTCAAGGTCTTTTTAACAGCTTAATTCCTACACTTCCCCCACAAGTAGCTTGCGCCAGGGTGAGTAGCAGCAGGGATTTCTTTATTAATCAGTGGATAAAATTCCCCTCACTAGGATCCACCTTAGCAGATTTATAAACAGGAGGACTAGTTGACTCAGGGCAAGATTCTTAGTGTTTCTTTGTTGATGTTCTTTAGCTTCCTGTTTTCAGTTTTTTTGGTTGTTTCTCTTAACTAGACCCTCAGGTTTTTTACAACAAGTACTCTATTTTACTTATTTTGCACTCCACCATCTGATATAATACCTGACTCTGAATATGTCTTCAGTAAACATTGATGAAATGGGGTTTAGCAGTACAAATGAAAAGTGATGTGTATTGCTTGATAGTATACAGTGTTGTCCTTGAGAATAGAATGAAGGAATCCATGTGGCTATTTTTCTTTAGCTAATTTGGAAAGTATTCTTTTTTTTTTTGAGATGGAGTATTGCTCTGTTGCCCAGGCTGTAGTGCAGTGACATGATCTCGGCTCACTGTGATCTCTGCCGCCAGGGTTCAAGCTATTCTCCTGCCTCAGCCTCCCGAGTAGCTGGGACTACAGGTGCTTGCCACCATGCCCGGCTAATTTTTTGCATTTTTAGTAGAGACAGGATTTCACCAGGAAAGTATTCTTAACTGAGTTAATGGAAAAATTAAGATGCAGACAAGTTTGTTTTTACTAATTTATCTCCCAGCTCTTCAGATGACTGTTCTCTATTAAGTACTGCGGTAGTAATGTCTAAAATTCATGTAATCACATTAAGTCTTTAATTCCAGATGTTGTTGAGATCATTCCTACTCAAAGTGTGAACTAAGGACAGCAGCATTCACATCACCCTAGATCTTGTTAGAAATGTAGAATCTTAGGCCCACCCTAAATCTACTGAGTCAGAATCTGCATTTTAACAGGGTCCCTAAGTGATTCATGTGGACACTAATGTTTGAGAAGCACATATTTGTAAATTATAGCTTTCCATTTGATTCATGTTTCTTATGAATTATGAAGGTGGGTGTATATGTGAGCCTGCATTAGTGAGGTAGCTTATGGAATGCATGTCAGCCACACTTAACAGATACTAGTTCTAAAAAACACATGCTAGGCTGGGCGTGGTGGCTCATGCCTGTAATCCCAGCACTTTGGGAGGCCGAGGCGGGTAGATCACCTGAAGTCAGGAGGTCCAATGTGGCAAAACCCTGTCTCTACTAAAAATACAAAAATTAGCTGGGTTTGGTGGCGTGCGCCTGTAATCCCAGCTACTCGGGAGGCTGAGGTAGGAGAAGAACCTGGGAGGCGGAGGTTGCAGTGAGCTGAGATTGCACCACTGCACTCCAGCCTGGGCAACACAATAAGACTCCATCTCAGAAAAAAAACCAACCAAACAAGAAAACACATGCTAAATGATCCTGTTTGATTTTTGTACACTTTTAATTAATCTGTATATTCTGTTTCTCCAGGTCGCCATTTCCCCAAACGTCCAAAGCAAATGCTTGTAGTGGAAGCAAAGTTTGATGGAGAACAGTTGGCTACTGATCCTGTGGACCACACTGACCAGCCAGAATTTGCTACTGAGTTAGCCTGGGAAATTGACAGGAAGGCACTTCATCAGCACAGGTGATTATCATTTTCATTTTAAAGTAGCTTCTTTATTGGTTTCTTGTTTTTCAGGCTGTTATAAATAAATGCGGGTTGAGTATTTAATACTTGCGACCAGAAGTGTTTCAGATTTTTGGAATATCTGCATAATCAAATACCTCAGGGATGGGACCCAAGTCTAAACATGAAATTCATTTGTGTTTTACATTATACACATAGTCAAAGGTAGTTTTACATAATGTTTTAAATAAATTTTTCATAAAATGAAGTATGTGTTAAATGCTTGTGTGTGGAATTTTCCATTTGTGGCATTACGTCAGCACTCAAAGTTTTAGAATTTGGAGCATTTCAAATCAGGAATGTTCAACCTATAAATTTTGTATCTCATTATGTTATAGTAATAATTACAGTTATTGAGTGTTTTTTTTAATGTGACAGGAAATTTTTAAAGTGCTTTGCAACAAAAACAGTTAAACATCAGAAGAACACTATGAAGCTGGTATTTTTATTTCCCCTGTATTATAGGTGAGGAAACTGAGGCCTGATAGGTTAAGTATTGGTAACTTGCTTTGAGTCTGTTAGCTTAGTAGTGGTAGAGCCCAGCCAATCCAGCTCCAAAGCCTAAACTTTTACACTACACTTACACTGAGCTGTTTGGGTTTTTTTTTCCTAATGTGTGAGACAGTAGATATTCTAGAAATACCTTGATGATACCTACTCAGTGCTAAATATGGTTGAAATTCATTAATTCTGTTAATTATTGTATATTTACCTGGCTTGCCAAGGATATATAGAGGGGTATCCAGTGAAAAGCTATGAAAGTAATTCTATCAAGGTTTCTTTCTAATTAATTTATGTTTGATTTTAAACAAAACCACTTTATTAGTATATAAAATAGACTTAAGGTTACAGTATATATTTTTTGTGAACTCTGTGACTGGAAGCAGGCAACAACAATAAAAGCAATACTCTTATTTATTAAAGGATTAAAAATATATTTTCTTCTGGGAAACCTGTTATCACTTTAATACTTGCTTGTTCTCTGTACTAAATTAAATCAAAATGGAAAGTTAAAGGAAAGCAAGGAAAACTCAATTTGCCTCTATTGCTAGAGTAGTCCATGGATTTATTTGAAGAATTATTGCATCTTTAGAGAATATCAATGTTGGATTTCCTTTTAGTGGTGTCTGTAATGGAGTCCTGCTATGAGCTGTTAGGGCTACCATTTTGTTAGTGCCAGGTTAGTACCCCTCTGATTGTTGTAGGCTGAGAAAATACAGATAAATTGAATTTATAAGTGATGAGTTTGTGCTAAGCGCAGTTCTAAAATAATTCCACTAGATAAAAGCAGTGGCAAAATCTATTCAGCTTAATGCATGAGCCAGTTTAGGGGTTCCCAACTAAAACAGAGCCCATGCTAAACAAGCCAATATCATTCTTTCAGAATATTGTCTTGTGTTAAATTATTAATTTAAATTTTAATTTATTTTATATTCCTGTTTGTTTTTTTAGCTACAAAAGAGCTATAAGCATGTATTTCTAATTTTATATATGTTACAGTATAAGAAAAATAAAATAGGTCCTGAAAATTCATGGTAATTTTTTACTTTCAGAAAGTTTTACACGTTACAGAAGCTTGAGAAACATTGACCTACATGATGGCTCCCAGGTTCACGTGATTCCCCTGCCTCAGACTCCTGAGTAGCTGGGATTACAGGCACGTGGCACTACACCCAGCTAACTTTTTTTTTTTTTTTTTGTATTTTAGTAGAGATGGGGTTTCACCATGTTTGTCGGGATGGTCTCGATTTCCTGACCTTGCGATCTGCCTGCCTCGGCCTCCCAAAGTGCTGGGATTACAGGTGTGAGCCATTGCACGTGGCCTAGTTCTTGCCTGTTGAAGAGTTTTTTAGACAATATAAAATAGATACAGTTTTATCCATCAAAATTATAAGTATCTTGATAACAGGTAATATTTTCAAGGCTAATAGAAAGTTTATTAAGCAAAACCCATTTTATTTATCACATGTTTTGTTATAGGCTACAGCGTACTCCTATCAAACTCCAGTGTTTTGCCTTGGACCCTATAACTTCAGCCAAGGAAACCATAGGGTACATCGTTCTCGATTTAAGAACCGCTCAAGAAACAAAGCAGGTATTGCCCTTTTGATGTTTTGCTAATGATTACGTTAGACAGTTGATTATTTTCAGCAGATAACAGATTGATGAAAAGGACATGAAATACTAGACCTGATCAATCATAGGCTTGAGCCAATATGGCAGGTCTTTTTTTTTTTTGAGATGGAGTCTCTGTTACCCAGGCTGGAGTGCAGTAGCACAATCTTGGCTCACTGCAGCCTCCACTTCCCAGGTTCAAGCAATTCTCCCTGCCTCAGCCTCCTGAGTAGCTGGGATTACAGGCAGTCATCACCACGCCTGGCTAATTTTTGTCTTTTTAGTGATGGAGTTTTGCCATGTTGGCCAGGCTGGTTTCAAACTCCTCACCTCAGGTGATCTGCCTGCCTCAGCCTCCCCAAGTGCTGGGATTGCAGGCGTGAGCCACTGCACCCAGTCAGTGTGGCAGTTCTTATGTTTTAGTTTATGAATTAGATTTAGAAAATCTCAACATTTTAATCATTTCCTTGGCCAAGAACTGTCTTTCTCAAAAAACGTCTCTGAACTCACTTGTATCCAAGTTGCTATTTTCAGAAACTTAACATGCCTAGCCCCTGAGCTTTCCTTCTGAAGGTGGCTCATCCTCTTCCAGTGTTTCCTGCTTCAGTGAATTGTCGCCACTCCCCTTTCAGTTATACAAGTTAGAAATACAGAAGTCTTCCTTGACATTTTTCCTTTTCCTTCCCCTATAACCACCTATTCCAGTTTTTTCCCTCCTGATCTCTCTGCTATTCTGCTTTTCACTGCTGCCTCTCCAAATTCAGCTGCTATTGTTTCTTGCCTTGGCTATTATAATAGCCTCCCTGCTTCCTGCTCTTGCATAGCAGTCAGAGCAAGTGAACTTATTGAAACACATTTGATGTTATCCAACCAGTACCTCTCTCTCTGCCCCACTACTCCCAAGAAAAGGAACTCAGAATCGTCATGATTCCTGTGATAATAGTGACTTTTATTATTTAACATGGTGCTGTTTAGGGCTTTTTTTTTTTTTTTTTTTTTT
>NW_012119821.1:10595002-10745067 GCF_000951035.1 Colobus angolensis palliatus | reverse complement strand
TTTTTACTGAAATGATAGCATGCTATTCATGCTATTTACACTTTTCTCCACATAACTTTAGTTAACAATATACAGTGTAGATGAGTTAGCAATATATAATGTAGATCATTCTGTTTCAATATATACAAAAGAGAACGATCTCTTTTTTTTTTTTTTTTTTTTGAGATGGAGTCTGCCCAGGTTGGAGTGTAGTGGCGCGATCTCAGCTCACTGCAAGCTCCGAGTCCTGGGTTCACGCCATACTTCTGCCTTAGCCTCCCGAGTTGCTGGGACTACAGGTGCCTGCCACCACGCCCGGCAAATTTTTTTTTTAATTTTTTTTAATTTTTAGTAGAGATGGGGTTTCACCATGTTAGCCAGGATGGTTTCGAACTCCTGACCTCATTATCTGCCTGCCTGGGCCTCCCAAAGTGCTGGGATTCCAGGCGTGAGCCACCGCGCCCAGCCGCTGCTTAGGGCTTTGAGTCTCTTCTGCCCTTTCCGCATGTGACTGCCTTTAGAAACCTCCCTTGCAATGTTTCTGCTTGTCTTGGGTCATAATTTTCTTAAGGGGGAAAAAAAGTTAAAAAATTAAAATAATATCTTCTCTTTTATTTAAAACTCCTTTCTTGATTTGAATCTTAATTAAATTGGTATTCTGTGAAGAAAAATTTATCACTTACTAACATTTTTGCTGCTGATAGCAATGATATTTGTATATGATCAGTCAGCCTAGCCCATGGTTGGAATAATTTAAAATAAACTACAATTTTAAAATGCTTTAAAAGAGGACTTGTTTTCCTCCCATCCTTGGTACTCATTACCTCTCTGCCCCTAAATCTTATCCTGAAAAGGTTTTTCCTTCTTTAGTTTTAGACCCTGGGCCTTGATGGGGCTCTTGACGTTTCTCTTAACCACCTTCTCTCATGTAATGTGCAAGTGTCTAGAAGACACTTCTGCAGTCAGTTGAGTTGCAGAGAAGGTAAATCCTCTTAGGAGGGTGTCTGAGGGATGAGGTCATGCCTCTAAATACTCTTGGCATTCCTTGTCCCCTTGTCCTTTAGGACAGTTTGTCAACGTATTTGTAATCAAAGTTAGGGAGAAATGGCTCAGTTATTTAAACCAAATGTTGTATTGCGTCTTCTCTCCTGTTTGTCAGCATAAATATTTGAAATTGGATGGTACAATATTTGAAGTTCAAAATAAATTGATTCTCTGTAAATAAATATAAACAGAAAAAAATCCAGATTTATTTTTCTGAGTTATGTAACAGAAAAAGTCATCAATTCTCTGAGTAGCTGGAAATCTTTCTTTCAGGCTTATATTCAAAATTATAACATATTTGTCATAAGAAATACATCAACAAACTGTATTATGCGTTTTTATCTTTAAAAAATTAGGTTGTTGATTTTTATTTAAACCTGTGGCCTACTTAATTCTGTTTTACTTATCAAACATGACTTGAATGTAAAATAGCAGTATAGGCACCATTTATTAATGTCTTTATATAACAAAGACAATATAAGCACCATCTACTATATCTTTATATAACAAATTATCAGAGTAAAAAATGCTGTTTCCAAGTATTGAGATGGTGTTCCCACTGACCAGTGATTCCTGCACTAATAATATATATAGGCATGATATTTTTCAGGCGGTCTTGAGTACTAGAATTTCTGAGGTTGGTCTAGTGGGGATATTCAAATAATTTAGGATGCTTTATTCTGTAAGAAGGGTTTTGTTTCAATATCAGTCAAGTACCTGGTTCATAATCCACCACTCTTCCATCAGGCCTTGACTTTAGTATTTTGTTAATGCTTTTTATTAACACTAATAAGATTTTCTTTTTTCTTTTTCTTATTTATTTATTTATTTTGCAACAGGGTCTCTCTCCTGTTGCTCAGTCTGGAGTGCAGTGGTGCGATCATGGCTCATTGCAGCTTCAATTTATCACACTCAAGCAGTCCTCCCATCTCAGCCTCCCAGGTGTGCACCACTACGCCTGGCTGATTTTTTGTATTTTTAGTAGAGACGGACGGGATTTCGCCATGTTGCCCAGGCTGGTCTTGAACTCCTGGACTCAAGTGATGTACCCACCTCAGCCTTCCAAAGTGTTGGGATTACAGGCATGAGCCATCCATCCAAGATTTTCCTTTGCTTATTGATATAAGCAGAACGAAGCAGGTCTATGGCAGAAAGAAAAGGTATACTTTTAAAATGTGAGAAGATAGAGGTTAAGGAATTAGAAAACTGGTAGTTTTTTGTGTTGCTGAAGGGATGGAGTGAGATTGGGGATATAAGGTGAAAGGTAGAAAGAAATATATTATGCTTTCTTCCTTTTAATATTTTACCTCTTGAAGCATAGAAGACAAGCAAAGAAAACAATTTAAACTTCTACATAGTTTTTCCAGAGGAAAATTCAGTTGATGGCTTCCTAAGGAGGATTAATTTGTTTTGAGAAAAATGTGAAAAAACATTGTTTATAGAGGATAAAGTACTGAAAAGCTCCGAGAAATTTATTTAGAACCATATAGCATTTCCCAATATTTTTTTTCCCTTATTAACTAGTAGGTGTTTTGTTATTTTGTTATTCTCTAGGCACCAAAATGGTACCAGTTGCTGAGTAATAAATACACCAAATTCAAGTCTGAGATACAGATAAGTATTGCTTTGGAAACTGATACAAAGGCACCAGTGGATAACTTTAAAGCAAAGGGGGCTCCCCCTCGAGATGGAAAAGGTTTGTGCATCATCTCTAAAAACATTCTCTGAGAAGTTCCATCTTATGCAGGGTGTAAACTGTTCATCAGACAAGTGTTGTGACATTGTTACACATGCAGCACTTGTTGCTCTTAGCTCTTGTTTACAAATCTTAGGACATTTTTTTTCTTTATTTGTTATGTAATAGAACAAAGCACAATGTTGTATAGTTTTAAAAATTTGCTACTTAGAACAATTTTCTTCCTAGGATGAGTACAGGAAAGCCCAAAATGGTCATGCTGTTCTCTATTTATTAACTCAACTGTAGTTTAACAAAACCTTTATATTTTTTCTTTTTTAATTAATACACTTTACTTTTTAGAGGAGTTTTAGTTTCACAGTAAAATTAAGCAGAGAGAAATGAGAGTTCTCCTATATACTCCCTGTCCCCACGTATTTGTAGCCTGCTTGCTGTCAACATGCCACACCAGAGTAGTGATGCTACAGTGCATGAACATACATCATTCATATCAGTGTCACCCAGGGTCCATAGTTTTACATTGGGTTTCTCTCTTGGTGTTGTACATTCTATGGGTTTTGACAAATGTAAATGACTTGTAGTATCCACTATTGTAGTATCATACAGAGTAGTTTCACTACCCTAAAAATCATCTGTGCTCCTCCTATTCATTCCTCCCTCCTCCCAGCCCCCTTGGCAACTATTGATCTTTTTTACTGTCTCCATAGTTTTGCCTTTTCCCGAATGTCATATCGTTGGAATAATTTCATATATAGCCTTTTCCAGATTGGTTTCTTTCCCTTAGTCATAAGTGCATGTAAGATTACTTCATGTCTTTGCATGGCTTGATAGCCCATTTCTTTTGAGTGCTGAGTAACAGTCAATTGTCTGGATGTATCACAGTTTATTTTTTCACTCAGCTCCTAAGGGACGTCTTGGTCGCTTCTAACTTTTGGCAATTATAAATAAAGCTACTGTAAACTGCTGTAAACATCTGTGTGCAGGTTCTTATGTGGACAGAAGTTTTCAGTTCATTTGGGTAAATTTCCAGGATTTCAGTCATTGGATCATGTGGTAAGAGTATGTTTAGTTCTGTAAGAAATATCCACACTACTTTCCAAAGTGGCTGTGCTATTTGGCATTCCCACCAGCAATGAGTGAGAATTTCTGTTGCTCCATATTCTTACCAGAATTTAGTGGTGTTAGTGTTTTGAATTTTGGCCATTCTACTAGGTATATCATAGTATCTCGTTGTTTTAATTTGCAGTTCCTCAATGACATAGGATGTTGAGCATGTTTGCACATGCTTACCTACTATGTGTATATCTTCTCTGAGGTGTCTGCTCAGGTCTTTGGCCCATTTTTAAATTGGGTTGTTCATTTTCTTGTTGAATTGTAAGAGTTCTTTGTATATTTTGGATAATAGTTTTTTATCAGATATATATTTACATATATGTTTTCCCGGTATGTGGCTTAACTTCTCATTCTGTTGACATTGTCTTTCCCAGAGCAGAAGTTTTAAATTTTAATGAAGTCTAGCTTATGAGTTGTTGCATTCATGGATTGTGCCTTTGTAGTTGTATCTGAAAAATCGTTGCCCCCACCGAAGGCCATCTAGGTTTCTCGTTTGTTATCTTCTAGGACTTTTATAGTTTTGCAGTTCACATTTAGGTCTGTAATCCTTTCTGAGTTAATTTTTGGAAAGGTCGTAAGGTCTGTGTCTAGATTCACTTTTTGCATATAGATGTCCAATTGTTCCAGCACCATTTGTTGAAAAGACTTTCTTTGCTTCATTGCATTGTCTTTCTCCTTTGTCAAAGATCAGTTGACTTTACTTATGTGAGTCTATTTCTGGTCTCTTTATTATGTTCCATTGATCTATTTGTCTATTTGTTTGTCAATGCAACACTGTCTTGATTACTGTAGCTTCAAGTAGGACTTGAAGTCAGTGCCAGTCCTCTGACTCTATTCTTTGTCTTCAATATTGAATTGGCTGTTCTGGTTCTTTTGTTTCTCCATGTAAACTTAAGAATTAGTTTGTCAGTATCTACAAAATAATTTGCTGGGATTTTTATTGGGATTGTGTTGAATCTGTAGATCAAGTTGGGAAGAACTGACATCTTGACAATATTGAGTCTTCCTGTCTGTGAACATGCACTCCATTTATTTAGTTCTTTGATTTCTTTTATCAGAGTTTTATAGTTTTCTTCATACAGATCTTACATATTTTGTTAGATTTATATCTGAGTTCTTTATTTTTGGGGGTGTTCATGTAAATTTTCTTTGTTCATTGCTGGCATATAAGAAAACTGTTGACTTGTGTATTTGTATCTTGTAACCTTGCTATAATCTCATGTGTGTGTGTGTGTGTGTGTGTGTGTTGCTTGTTTTTTTTTTTGAGACAGGGTCTCGCTCTGTCACCCAGGCTGGAGTGCAGTGGTGTGATCTTGGCTTACCGTATCCCTGTCTCCCGGGTTCAGCGATTCTCCTGCCTCAGCTTCCTAGGTAGCTGGGACTACAGGTGTATGCCACCATGTCCAACTAATTTTTGTATTTCAGTAGAGAGAGGGTTTCACTACCTTGGCCAGGCCGGTCTCAAACTACTGACCTCAGGTGGTCTGCCTGCCTCAGCCTCCCAAAGTCCTGGGATTACAGGCATAAGCCACCACACCTGGCCTTTTTTAAAATTCTTTTCGTCGTCGTCGTCGATTCTTTCCACAGACTTTTTTATGTAATCATGTCCTCTGTGAACAAAGACAATTATATTTTTTCTTTCCTAATCTGTATACTTTTTCCTTTTCTTTTGTATCAGTGAGGCTCTAAGTATGATGTTGAAAAGGTGTGGTGGGAGGGGACATCCTTGTCTTGTACCTGATCTTGAATGCTTCAGGTTTTTCACCATTAAGTATAATGTTAGCTGCAGGTTTTTAAATATTCTTTATTAATTGAGGAAGTTTCCTTCTAATTCTGGTTTACTGAGAGTTTTTGTCATTAATAGATAATGGATTTTGTCAAATACTTTTTCTGCATCTATTGATAAGATTATGTGATTTTGTTTTTCTTCATTAGGCTGTTGATGTGATGGATTACATTAATTGATTTTCGAATGTTGAATCAGTCTTGCATATCTGGGATAAATCCCACTTGATCAAGGTGTATATTTTTCTTTCTAAAAACCTTTTGTAGAGATCGAATCTCCCTATGTTGCCAAGACTGGTCTCGAACTCCTGGGCTCAAGTGATCCTCCTACCCCAGCCTCCCAAAGTGCTGGAATTACAGGTGTGAGCCACCATGCCCGGCCTATAATTCTTTTTATACACTGATGGATTTGATTTGCTAATATTTTGTTGAAGATTTTTACATTTGTGTTCATGAGAGATATTGGTCTGTATTTTTTGTTTTCTTTATTGATGTTTTTGATTTTGGTATTAGGATGATGCTGGCCTCATAGAATGAGTTAGGAAGTATTCTCTATGTTTCTATCTTCTGAAAGAGATTATAGAGAATTGGTATAATTTCTTCCTTAAATGTTTGGTGGAATTCATCAGTGATTTCTAGACCTGGTGCTTTCTGTTTGGGAAGGTTACTGATTATTGACTCAATTTCTTTAATAGATGTGGGCCTATTCAGATTGTCTGTTTACTCTTGTATGAGTTTTGGCATATTGTTTCTTTCAAGGAATTGGTCTGTTTCATGTAGATTATCAAATTTGTGGGCCTAGACATCTTCGTAGTATTCCTTCATTATTATTTTAATACCCATAGGTGCTATAGTGATCCCATCTTTCATTTCTGATATTGGTAATTTGTATCCTTTCTTTTCCTTTTTTTTTTTTTTCTTTCTTATTGAGCCTGGCTAGAGGCTTATTAATTTTATTTATCTTTTCAGAGAACCAGCTTTTGATTTTGTTAATTTTTCTCTATTGATTTCCTGTCTTCAGTTCCACTGATTTGCTCTAATTTTTATTATTATCTTCTGCTTACTTGGACCTAATTTGCTCTTCTTTTTCTGGTTTCCTAAGGTAGAAGCTTAGATGTTTGATTTTAGATCTTCTCTTCTAACAAACGTCTGCATTTAATGCTGTAAATCTTCCTCTAAGTACTGCTTTCATTGCATGTCACAATTTCTGTGCCCAGCGAAATTATCCTTCAAAAGTGAAGGAGAAATAAAAACTCTCAAATAAAAATTGTGTCTCACAATTTTTGTTGTGTTTTCATTTTCATTTAGATCAAGATATTTTTAATTTATCTTGAGATTTTTTTTTTAACCCATGTTTTATTTAGAAGTATGTTGTTTAATCTCCAAGTATTTTGGGATTTTCCAGCTATCTCTGTTACTGATTTCTAGTTTATGTAGCCTGACAGCAGACATGATTACTATTCTTAAATTTGTTCATATGTGTTTTATGGCCCAGAATTGCTCTGTCTTGGTGAACTTTCTATGTAAGCTTGAGAAGAATATGTATTCTGCTGCTGTTGTTTGAAGTGGTCTATAGATATCTATTGCATCCAGTTGATTGATAATGTTGAGTTCAACTATGGCAATGATTTTCTGCCTGCTGGATCTGTCCATTTTTGATAGTGTGTGTTAAAGTCTCCAAGTTGGATTCAACTATTTCTCCTTGCAGTTCTGTTAGTTTTTGCTGCATGTATTTTGATACTCTGTTAAGTGCATTCACATTAAAAATTATTTTGTCTCTTTGGAGAATTGACTCCTTTATGATCATGAAATATTCCTCTTTCCCTGTTAACTTTCTTTGGTCTGAAGTCTGTTCTATCTGAAATTGATACAACTCCTACCATTTTCTTTTGATTAGTATAGCTTTTAATCTATATTTGTTTTTATGTTTAAAGTGGGTTTCTTGTAGATAACATATAGTTGGATCTTGTTTTTTGATCCACTCTGACAATCTGTTTTTTAACTAGTACATTTAAACTATTGATGTTCAAGGTGATTATTAATATGTTGTGTGAATAATCTTATTTGTTAGTGTTTTGTATTTGTTTCTCTTGTTCCTTAGTCCTGTTTTTGTCTGTTACTCTTTTCTCACATTTGTGGTTTTAATTTTATTTTCTCTTTCTTGCATATCAGTTATACTTTTTTGTTTTTGTTCTTTTTTTACTTTTTTAGTGGTTGCCCTAGAGTTTGCACTATACATTTACAAATTTCAAATAACAGTATACTGCTTTTACTTTGAAGGTCCAGCTTCAGATAGCACTATTCTGCTTCACAGGTTGTTTTAGGTATTTTAAAATAAAATATTACTAATCCCTCCTTTTTGTCCCTTGTATCATTGCTTTCGTTTCAGTTACACATCAGCATACACACGCACATGCGTGCACACACACATAATTGAAGAACCTTTTATCTGTTAGATCAATTAAGAATAAAAAACAAAAGTTTTTATTTTACTTTCATTTATTCTCTGATGATGATCATTTCTTTGTGTAGATCTGAGCTTCTTACCCATGCCATTTTTCTTGTCTGTGAAGAGCTTTTTAATATTTCTTGCACACAGGTCTACTGGCAACGAATGCCCTCAATTTTTATTTGAGAGTTTTTATTTCTTCTTCACTTTTGAAGGATAGTTTAACTGGGCACAGAATTCTAGGGTGGTGGTTTTTTTTTTTTCTCTCAACATTGTAAATACTTCACTCTACCCTTCTTGCTTGCATGGCTTCTGAGAAATTGGATGTAATTCTTATCTTTGGTCTCCTAGAAGTAAGATTTTTTTTTTCCTGTTTGACTTCTTTCAACATTTTCTCTTTAGCTTTGATTTTCTGATGACGTTTTTATATGGGATGCCTAGCAGCAAGTTTTGTTTTGGCATTGATCCTGCCCAGTGTTCTCTGAGCTTCCTGAATCAGTGGTTTCGTGTGTCATTAATTGGGGGAAATTCTCAGTAATTATTGCTTCAAATATTTCTTCTGTTCCTTTCTCTCTTTTTTCTGCTGGTATTCCCAGTCTGTGTTTATTACCCCGTTTTTAGTTATCTCACAGTTCTGAGATGTTCTGTTCTGTTCTGTGTTCCCCCCGCCGGCCCCCCCAGTCTTTTTTCTCTTGATGTTCCTGTTTTGGAAATTCCTATTGTCATATCAAGCTAAGAGATTCTTTCCTCAGCCTGTGTCCCATCTACTAATGAACCAATTCTCATAGTCATTCATTTCTGTTACAGTATTTTTTTGTCTCTAGCATTTCTTTTTTATTCTTTCTTACACTTTATCATCTTTCTGCTCCCATTATCTCTCTGTTCTTGTATGCTGTCTACTTTTTTTGTTAAATCCTTATTAATCATAGTTTAAAAAATTTTTTCTGTTTTGATGATTCCAACATTCTTGCCATATGCTTGTTTCGTCTCTTCAAAACTGTGTTTTTTCTTTCTGTTTTTTTTTTTTTCCTTTTAGTATGCCTTGCAATTTTTTGTTGCAAGCCAGACATGATGTATGGGGCAAAAGGAACTGCTATCAATAGACCTTAGTAATGTAGTGGTCAGGAGTGGGAAAGGGGAAGCATTCTATAGACTTATGGTTAGGTGTCAGTCTTTTACTGAGCCTGTGCCTCTTGGGTCTGAACTTCACCATTGCTTCTCAGTTTTTTCTCCCCTTAGATGAGGCAGAGTGTCTGGAGGGGCTGGAGTTGTGTATTCCCTTCCCTTGCATGGAAGACCAGAGGCAGCTGGAGTTGGGTATTTCTCTTCTCCCAGGTCAGTTAAGCTCTGATAGAACCTCAACAGGTTAGGTTTTGGCGAATAGTTTCTCCCGAGGGCAGGTCTTGTTAACAAAAGCAGAATTGTCTTTTCTCTTCCCTATGCCAGAAGAATGAGGGAACTTTTCTCTGATACTCACTGTGAGGACCTGGTAGAGCTCCTGGAGGTAAAAGTCACAAAAGTGTGGGGCTCCCTTGTGACTGGGTCCCCCTAGAGTTTTTATCTCTCAGGCTGGTCCACACCAAGCTAGTAGCAATTCCTCCCAGTTCAGGTTTTCCTACTTCCTGCATTGGCTCTTTCTGTTCCAAAATTGTGATTCTCTGTAGCTCCCTGTCTGTTTCCTTACTTTTTGGGGAGCAGCAGTTTTCCTGAGACCTCACTTCTCTGACAGATCTATGGAGAGTTGTTAATTTTTAGTTTGTCCAGCTTTTTATTTGCTATTAGGGCTAAGTGAAGATTTCTAAGCTCTGTGTGCCAGACTGTATTATTTCTTCTTCAATGTTTTACAGTCCCTATTTTCTTTTTGGTAAAATGATGGAATTGAATGAGATAGTCTCTAAAGTTCTTTCCTACTCTAATATCTTGTGATTCCATCTCTTGTGTAAACTTTTTCTATAGAGGAAGAAGGTGTCTTCTGGAAGTGAGAGAAACAAATAGTGACATTGAAATCATACAATTGGTATTCTGTGCTTCAGTCATGTTGCATGCAATGTCCTAGACTTATCTGGAAAATAACGTTAATAGCGCTCTTTGTATTGGCACATATATTCTTAGTTCAGTGAATTTATAAATAGTCTTGTCCTAAAAGTTTAATTCTGAGTTGAGAATTACCTTTTGAATTGAGAAGATAATTATAATTCAGTATTTTAACAATAACTTTTCCTCAGTTTCTTCTCTTACCAGTACTTCTTAACTTCCTTTTAGCCTTTTCATCCTCTTCCCAACCTTTATGTATTAAAGAAATCTTTTCTCATTCTGTATACACTCTTCCAATGCAATCTTATTTATTTACCAGGCATCAATCATACTCTTCTGTGCCAAAGACCCCCTACTTAGGCCTTTGGACCCAAATATCACTTGCCTCCTGGACATCTTCTTTTGGATGACCTCTAGGCACCATGAACCCAATAGATGGTTAAATTGAATTTCAGCGATGTGTTTGCCTAAATGGCATATGTCATAAGTAGTGAAATCAGGATATGAACTTGGAAGTCAGATTCTAGAGCCTTTATTATTTTTTCCTTCAGTGAAAAAATATTTTTAAGAATTCGTTTTCTGTTGTGAAATAATCTTCCGCAAAAGTTGGAAGTATGTTATGAAGAAGAATATTTTTCCCTGGACTATTTGAGAGGAATTTACTGCCTAATGCACCTGAATATTTGGAGTATTTATTAGAGTGTTCTCCTTCATAATCACGGTATATCCATCAGAACTGGGAAATTTACATCAATATATGAACGCATGTAACCTTATTACGTTAATGAAATATTGATACATTATTACCACCTAATTTCATTTGAGTTTTGTTTTACCAATTGTCTTTTCCCAATAATTTCTGTTATAGGTAAAGGATTTAGTTTAGAATTAGATGTTTACATTGAATTGTTGTATCTGTGTATTCTGAAATAGTTCCTTAATCTTTCCATGACCTTGAAATTTTGAAAATTGCAGGCCAGTTAATTTGTAGATTGTTTCATGACTTGAGTTTGTCTGATGTTAGATTTAGCTTATGCATCTTTGGCAGGAGTATCACCGAAGAGATGCCACGTTCTTCCCATTGCATCTTATCAGGTGGTGCACAGTTTTGATTTGTCCTATTACTGATGCTAACTTTGATGACTTGATTAAAGTGTCGTGTGTTAGTGTTCTCAACTGTAAACTTGTTCTTTTTTCCTTTGTAATTAATAACTTTTGTGGGGCAGAATTGTGAAATTACGAATATATTCAATTTCTTATTAGACCTTCAATTCATTTATTTATATCCATCTGAATTTACAGTTTTCTCTTTTTGTTTAGTGTTTTATAATATTTAACTACCCTTGAATATTTGTCCCAGATTTGGGCAGCCCTTTCAAGTTGCTTTTGTTTGCTTTTGAATGTCTCCATGATTCCTTGAACTTATCAACAAATATTTTCAGGCACAGCAAGATGTTCCAACCTCATCTTGTGCTTTCCCTGTCTCAGCTCTGGATTCAGCCATTTCTCTAAGGAGCCCTGCTTCGTTTTAGTAAAGAATGATTTTTAGAAGCCAAGATCTAGGTGCTAGGTATGTTAGCTGATATCGAGGTGTCACTGCTCCCAGGCCCTTTCAGTAGACAAAGCAAGGGAATTTGTGCATATATGTGTACACACACATAAATACGTACACACATTTGTATATATACATATGGTCTTACCTGTTTTGTGCTGCTATGATAGAATACTACAGACTGAGTAATTTATAAAGAACAGAAATTTATTTCTCATAGTGCTGGAGGCCGGGAAGTTCAAAATCAAGGCACTGGCATCTGGTGAGGGACTTTGTCCTGCATCCTCACATATTGGAAGGCTGAAAAGCAAGAGAGGAACTCTCTCCACCAAGCTCTTTTATAAGAGCGCCTGATCTCATCCATTAGGGAGGAGCTCTCATGGCCTAATCACCTGTTTAAGACCTTATCTCGTAATATCATCACATTGGCCATTAAGTTTCAACACCTGAGTTTTGGAGGGGACACGTTGAAACCATAGCACATATACACCATTTTGCTTATGTTTATCAATATACATTGAACAGGGCCAGGTGCAGTGGTTCACGCCTGTTCCAGCACTTTGGGAGGCTGAGGCAGGTGGATCACTTGAGGCCAGGAGTTCGAGACTGGCCTGGCCAACATGGCGAAACCCCTTTTATACTAAAAATACAAAAAATTAGTCTGGCTTGGTGGCACAAGCCTGTAATCTCGGCTACTCAGGAGGCTGAGGCGGCAGAATTGCTTGAACTCCGGGGGGGCAGAGGTTGCAGTTAGCCGAGATCCACTTAAGCCTGGGTGACAGAGCGAGACTCTGTCTCAATAAAAAACAAAAACAAAAAACACCATATATATGTGTATGTATATGTATGTATATACATGATATCTGAATTGATGCTGTTCTATATATATTGAATTCAGATTCAATATCAGAATTGATGCTCTTCTATATATATGTATAGATTGACGCTTCAGTATATATATTATCAATTCAGATTGACACCTTCAATTCCATTCCAACACCACAAGATTTATTCTAGTTTTCACCTTCACCCTATTTGTAACACTCTTCCCTGTCAGAACATGTCATAGTTATTTTAACTTCTAAGCTCTGTCGGCCTTACTATGTAATGGCTACCTTTATTAAAGTGCTTAATGGGTCAGAGGCTGTGCTAAATGCTTTGCTTTCATTATTTAATTTGATCTTTCAACAACTCTATAAAAGCTTTCTAGAAAAAAAAATGGAGACTAAAAGAGATGGATATAGTTTCCCTATGCAACAAGTGAAGGACAGAACTGAGACTGGAACCTTGGTCTGTGTGACTTAGATATCTGTGCTCTTAATCATTATACTGTTTTCAGCCACTGCTGCTGTGAGCACAACTCTTTAGGATTAGCTCCTAGAAGAAGGATTGCTTGTTTATAGGGTGTGCACATGTGAAATTTTGATAGGCCCTGATACATCACCCTCTAATAAGTTATTCTAGCGTATACCTGCCAACATTGAGAGCACTCACTTTCCTGCATTCTCCTCAACGTTGGATATTATCAATTATTTTCGTTGTGTATATTTTTTGTTTTTTAAATCAATATGAAAAACCCTGTCCCTCTTCAGTCTTCTCATACTAAAGCCTATTTGATTATGTCAGTTTTCTTCTCAAAACTTGTTTCATGATTTTCTCTTATTCTTAGAAAACTATCCAAAAATGTGTCTGGATAGCATACAGAAAGAATGCATGATATGGCTTCTGCTTAGCCAGCGCCACCTCCCTCTGTATGTCAGTTCTCGCTCTGTAATCTGGCACCCTATGCCTCTGTCAGCTTTCTCACACATGCTTTCTCTTGCTTGCTTCTGTGTTTTTGTACGTACTGTCCCTTCTGTCTAGAACACTCTTTGTTTTTACTCCCCCATTCCCTGTTCAGCTACCCTTTTCTTCTTAGCCAAATCTAGTTTATTCACTTTCCAGTTTAGATTCACTATAAAACCTATGTTAGATGCCTTTTCTATATGGTTTATTACCTTAAGGTGTTAAAAGGTTACTTCAGAATTTTATATACAGAAAGAATATGCTGGTTAAGTAAGGTTTCTTTGGTAAGTATGTAAGAGAGTATGTAAGAGAGTAAAGGAAACCTTACTAGATATTAACTGTATTCATGAAAATTACCAAGCAAATTTAAAAATATCAGTTTTAAAAATCTTATAATGGTTTATAACAAACTGCAATGTAGTTTAATCGTGTTTTTCTCTGTAAAGTACCTGCCATCCTGGCTGGACTTGACCCCAGGGACATTGTGGCTGTGCTGAATGAAGAGGGAGGCTACCATCAGATTGGACCAGCAGAATATTGTACTGACGCCTTCATTATGTCAGTGACCATAGCATTTGCCACCCAGTTGGAACAGGTGAGACTTTCCATGAGATTGGTGACTTATGAATAATTTGAAAACATTATGTAAAACATTTTAGCTTTCAGCTATTAAAAAGACTTGCAAGTAGACTTTTTTTTTAACTTTTGAAAAATGAGTAAAAAACATGTTTTCTTTCATACTAGAAAGAAAACTTTTTAATTTAGAAAAAAGAATAGATTTTGATGATCTTGATTGTGAGAGAATAAATCTTCAGGATTTAGGAGAGTGACCATCAGTTAACATTGTTTTCCATTGTGCTGTGTGGCATTGTAAGGACTGATATGAAAGGATTTTTAAATTTGTGAATAATTTACTTTTTGGAGAAACTTAAAATGTCAGGAATACTTTCTGCCAGTAATACTTAATGCATATACAGTTTTGGGTTCTATTTTACCTTGTTTATAAACGAACACATTAAGCTGTTACTATCATGGATGCTAGCAGAAGACACAGATTCTTGGATCAGACGAAGGAATTTATTACCTTTAGCACAGCAAGAACATGAATATTGGTATATTTCCTTCAGTTGCCCTTACCCCAAGTCCCATGGGGACTACACAGAGGGGCCCAGGTGGTTGCTCTGCACATAGTGGGTTTTATCACAGCTGAGGAAACTGAATTTGGGGAACCTGCCACTTTTATTGTAAACAGTAAGCAGTCCTGGTGTTTGTCCAGGAAGACACATTACCTTCTCTCTCAAGCTGCTTAAACGACCCTGGGAAATGGGCTGAGTAAAAGAGTGGTCTGGGCCTTGCAGTCTTGTCATACTCTGCAAGAATGTGTAGGGATGCTCAGGGCTCATGGTAGATTGCTTTCCTCCCAACAGCAGCTCAACACAAAACTAGCTCTTGTTCCACTGTCCTTCTCAGGTCTACTTCCTTTTTTTTTTCCCTCCTCTGCCATCAACTTGGTTTTACAGGTCTACTTTTCTTGACATTATGTTGTTCTGTAGTAGCTGAAATGAATTAATACTTATACAAATAGATGATATGGCTTATAACTGTACAATTTTTATCAGGTGATTCCCCTTCCCCTTTTTTCCGCTAAGAGACAGGTCTTTCTTTGTTGCCCAGGCTGGAGTGCCTTGGGATGATCATAGCTCACTGTAGCCTCAAGCTCCGAGAGTCAATTGATCCTTCTGCCTCAGCCTCCTGAGTAGCTGGGATTACAGGCATGTGCCACCACACCCAGCTAATTTTTAAATTTTTTGGAGACAGGGTTTCACTATGCTGCTCAGGCTGGTCTCGAAATCCTGGCCTCAAATGATCCTTGCACCTGAGCCTCACAAGATGCTGGGATTGCAGGTGTGAGCCACCATGCCCAGCCTTATTTACTTTCTTAGAGGAACAGAATATCCATGTAATCCACATTCACAAATGAAATATGCAATTAGTGACCACATTTTTATTTTACTTGCAAGGTACATCAGGTAAAGATTTTTATCGGGAAATGTGTTTACTTTGTCACACTGAATTCATGCCCACTATATAAAGAACTTGGTGTTCTTTGAGTATTTACTCTTTGTCTCCTGATTTGGTACTGTGAATTTCCTTGTTGATACATACATACTTTTGCATTTATATCGGTTTCCGTATTTTTCTTCTCTTCTTAAAGCTCTGCTTCTGGATTTGTTATAGTTTAATATGCCACTCTAGTTGCAAGGAAAGACAGATATCTGTTGGCTTTTTATTTATTAACCACATCAGAAAACTCTTGTCCACGTGTCAGATAATTAGGAATGTACTGTATTTTTACTGTGTTGTTACCATATTTTCTAAGCTTTTTATTTTTTATTTTTATTTTTTTGAGATGGAGTCTTGCTCTTGTCGCCCAGGCTAGAGTGCAATGGTGCAATCTCAGCTCACTGCAACCTCTGATTTCCCAGTTCAAGAGATTCTCCTGCCTCACCCTCCCGAGTAGCTGGGATTACAGGCGCCTGCCATCACGCCTGGCCAGTTTTTATATTTTTGGTAGAGATGGGGTTTCACCATGTTCGCCAGTTTGGTCTCAAACTCCTGACCTCAGGTGATCCTCCTGCCTTGGCCTCCTAAAAGTGCTGGGATTACAGGCGTGAGCCACCATGCCCAGCTGAATTTTAAATCACTGTTTTAACAGTTTTATCCTCCTTAGGGAGGCATAATTGTTCATATTTATTGATTCCTGACTGTGTAGTGCTTTGTATAATAGACATTGTGCCTCCCACTCTGCATATTTCGCATTTAATCCTAACACAGTCTTCGAGTTGGTCATTTTCATTTTAAAGATAAGGAGACCAAGTTGTAAGAAGATCTTACGGCTAGTTAATGGCCCAAGTATTTCTGACCACGTGGTCATTTTTAATATTCTCTTGGTCCCATATAATGCTCTCTTGCCTCTTAATGAGTTTGGAATAAAATAGATTTGAGTTGTAATCTCATTCTATTTTCTAGCTCCTTCAACGTAGGCAAGTTACATAACCTTTTTGAGGCTTGATTTTATAGTTATACGGTGGTGATATTTACCATCTTTTCAGTTGTGCATGAGGAATGAGGTAATATTAGTAAGTTGCCTACCGTGTTGTTTGTGAGAAAGTACATTTGTATGGTAAAGTTTCCTGTGGGTAATTGACCTATTGAGTCCATAACTTTTAAAAACCAGTATAATACAGTTCTTGGTAATACAGGTGAATTACTGGGACAAATTACTATTTCAGTTTAGTTTAAAAAAAAAAACACACATACAGGTTGATGTCTGGCAAACTGTTTACTGTCTCTATAAAAAAGTAAGCCAGATAGATTCCTCACAATGTTAAACAGAATTACGACATGATCAGCAATACTACTCCTAGGTGTATATGCAAAAGTATTGGAAACAGGTTTTCAAATAAAAATTTGTATGTTAGTGTTTATAGCAATACTATACACGATAGCCAAAAGGTGAAAACTACCCAGATGCCCATCAATAGATGAATGGATAAACAAACTTTGGTATATGTACACAATTAAATACAATTTAGCTATCAAAGTACTGCCTGTGGGTGGTGTGGCACACAGCTGTAATCTCAGCTCCTCAGGAGCCTGAGGCAAGAGGATCCCTTAAGTCCCAGCAGTCCAAGACCAGCCGGGGCAACATAGCGAGACCTCCATCTTTATAGTAAAAACAAAAAGGAATGAAGTACTGATACATGCCACAACATAAAGGAATGTTGGAAACATGCTAAGTGAAAGAAGCCAGATACAAAAGGCCACATACTGTGTGGCTCCATTTATATGAATCATCTACAATAGGCAAAAGTTCCTTCAAGCAGATTTGTGATTTCCAGGGACTGGGGGCAGGAGAGTATGAGTGGTGGGGTGTTGCTGCTTAATGAGTGTATTGTTTATGTTTGGGGTAAAACTAGCTGTTTAGTTTTTTCCTCTCAACTTAGTCAAAGGCAATGTGAGAAAGCATCTAGCAATAAACAAATTTACAAACCTTTTCCGATGCAAATCAGTGACTTAGCACATGTTACCATAAAGTTTTAATAGAATGGAGGATTGAGTTTGGAGCAGGAACACTGGCTAGTGACAATCTTGCTTCCTTCTTTTCTTAAATATTGAAAGTTAAGAGTAGGAAAAAAATACAGTCTCTAAATATCAGGATAATAAAGAATTTCTAAATAATTTCTTCCCATAATGGGAATAATTTAGAATTAAATATACTGTGAAATAGTTAAGGGTCTTTATTTCTTAGTATTTTTATTGCTTTATGATTATGAAAGAAAGTAAAAGAAAATGAAAATCTTCTCTAAACTCCTCCAGAATAATCATTGCAACGGATAGTATGTTCTTCCCCAGGATTTTCCATTCTCACATAACAACAGCTAACTGTGTGCTAGGCATTGTTGTAGCAGCAACTATGTATCTCTTTTAATCCTTCCAACCCTAAAACAAGTGGATACACAGAGTGATTAAGTAATTCTTCTAAAATTTCACAGTAAGTTACTGATGGAACTAGCGTTGGGGTTTGGGATCTGACTCCAGAATTTGTGACTGTAACAATTATAAATGCATAGGTGCTCCTCTCAATGTGTGTAAATCCACATGATTAAAATCTCCTCACTTAAACATGAATACATTTTAAAGTAGGATTAAAATAGCTTGCATTTATTATGTGACTGGTACTGCGCTGTTGTAGTCTAAGTGATTAGTACTTTTATTTTCACAAACTATGCAAACTATCCTGTGATTTTTTTAAACCAACAGTGTATCTTAGAGAGGGCTCCTCAACCCTCAGGCTGTGGACTGGTACAGGTTTGTGGCCTGTTAGGAACCAGGCTATATAGCAGGAGGTGAGCAGCGGGCAAGTGAACATTACGGCCTGAGCTCTGCCTCCTGTCAGATCAGTGGTGGCATTAGATTTTAATAGGAGCATGAACCTTATTGTGAACTACACATGCAAGGGATCTAGGTTGTATGCTCCTTATGAGAATCTAATGCCTAATGATCTGAGGTAGAAGTTTCCTCCTGTAACTATTCCCCCTATGCCCTCCTGTTTATGGAAAAATTGTCTTCCATGAAACCAGTCCCTGGTGCCAAAATGGTTGGGGACCGCTGTCTTAGATAATTTTAAAGTTAGTATGTTATTGTTTAGCAGCCATGGTGTATGATAATTATAGTTAAGCCATCCCCTATTGATGAACACATTGAATGTTTATAGCTTATTGTTTAACAATATGCTAGTGAACATTAAAGGTCTGTTAGAAAATATTTTATATTTTCTAGGACAGGAATCCCATCTCTTGGTCATATGTGGCCATGAAGCTAGTGACTCTGAAAAGTAACACTCATAGTACAAAAGGTATTTTTTTGGTGTTAATTCATAGGCCTCTAAATTTTGACAGAATAGCTAAAAACTTTAGCGGAGACCTCAACTAAGATGTTATATATTAAATAGCCTGGATTAAATTTTTTACAAACCTTTTCTCATTCATAACATAGAGCCTCTGACGGCTGAGGAAATATAAGATGAAATAAAATATGTGAAAATAAGGAAAGCTCAGTTTGAAATACTTAATCTCTTCTAAGTAGAACTTTCACATATTCATGGACCAGTTGAATGCAATGAAAACTTTAAAACAACAGAAATCTATAAAGTCTTTTAGACTCTGCTTTTCTAAGACAACCCTTTTTTAAAACAGTAATTTGGTAGCAATTTGGCAGAAATTCAGAAATTTTATTTGAGGGTTAAGACATGAAATTCAAAAATCAACATTTTAGCAAATATTTTTGGAATGCAATAGATACACTAAGCATGTTTAGTGGTTTAGAAAGTAATACTGTTTTCTTTTTCCTGAAATGTTTAGTTAATTCCATGTACCATGAAACTTCCAGAAAGACAGCCTGAGTTTTTCTTCTACTATTCTTTACTGGGAAATGATGTTACAAATGAACCCTTCAATGATTTGATCAACCCAAACTTTGAGCCAGAGAGAGCATCAGTTCGCATCCGTAGCAGTGTAGAAGTTCTTCGTGTTTACCTGGCTCTTCAGTCTAAACTACAGGTGAGTACTGCAGCAAATCCTTTTTAACTGGAGGTGGTCTTTTAAGCGTTAATTTAGTACCTAAACTAAATGAGAGTTTAGTACCTAAACTTAATCCTATTTCAGTAGTAGAGGTTATCTTTCTGCCACATCTTCTAATTTTTTTTAGGTACTATCCTGAGTCATGACATTGTTGGCATTACAGTTACTTCAGAATTTTATGAGATAGCACCTCTTTTCCCCATAATTGAGAAAAGAGGTATATCAATTACCAGTCCTTTGCAATAAAAACAATTATACCTGGAGCCTAGAGCAGTGGGCTTGGGCAGGGTTTGATTATTGTTAGTGGAGATATTATGTGTAGTCACACAGATCATACTCTTGATTTCAAAATATATATGCCTTGCTGCTATTAAAAGCAATGAGGTAAGACAGCTTTCTAAAATCTGCCCTTGATTTATTTTTTATGAACTCTTTTTGAATTGGACTCCATTTAAAAGCAAACATTGGCTGAGCATGGGAGCTCACGCCTAGAATTCCAGCACTTTGAGAGGCTAAGATGGGAGGATCACTTGAGGCCAGGAGTTCAAGAATAGCCTGGGCAACATAGCAAGACCCTGTCTCTACAAAAAATAAAAAGTTACTTAGATGTGGTGGTGTGTGCCTGTAATCTTAGCTACTCGGGAGGGTGAGGTGGAAGGATTGCTTGAGCCCAGGAGTTGGAGACTGTAGTCAGCTGTGATCACACCACTGTACTCCAGCCTAGGCAGCAGAGCAAGAGTCTATCTCAGAAAAAAGATAAGTTAACCTCACCTAGTAAACATTACTCTTCTGTCTTTTATGACACTTCCTTTTGATCAAACTGAAACAGGGTGGTGTTGTATATGGTTAGATAGTCATTTGTTTAAAATAAAGTATATGGTTAGATAGTCATTTGTTTAAAATAAAGTAATGGACAGGAGGTGAGAAGAAGCATTGGGAAATTTTAGTAGAACTGAATTTTAGAGATGGTTCTACTAAACCCAAGATATTTAGAAAACTGAAGACTATATAAAATGATGACATGCAGGAAAAAGCAGTTTGAATTTTATTCTGTATCTGACGTATCAGTCCTTACCAAAAGTATTGATTTGTTTATTAGTTTCTAATGGAGGACATTTACATCATATAAATACTTTTTTTTCCAGCCCATAAAAATGTTACACCTTAATATAATAACTTTGAGACTAAGTTCCAGGTCTCTCTTAACTCTTTCACTGATGATATTAGAGCTAAATATATTTTACAGCATGATTGCTTGTTGATTATTCATTAAAATACTAAGTTTGCTAAGGCTTCAATATAGTAAGGGAAAATAAGTTATATATAATTTTCTGGAGCAGTCTTTTTTTTTTTTTAACTTGTCAAAAGGTGGTAATATTGAAGTTTTAATTAGCTATCAGTGATTAACAGTATATTCCACTCCAGAGATATTCTTTTACTTACTGTTAAGCACTCTTTTTAATATGAGGTCTGAAAAGCAAGAAAAGAGAAATGCTCAAGATATCTTATGAGTGAAAAAAACAAAACTATTTGAGGTTTTTAAATTCCAAATCAGGATTGATCCACTGACTTAGTTTTTGAAACCATGTTTAAATTAATGGTAAAATGGAAATAGAAAAATGTTGAGGTATTTTTTTTGTTTAAATTCATGCATTAGTTATTTTCTTATACACTTTGCATAGTAAAATATTAAAGTAGTTCATCAAAGAGGCAGAAAAAGGAGCAATAACATATGATTATGTAATACCAAAAGAAATGAAAAGGGTAGTAGCTATTATTGAGTTTCTAGTAAACTGTGTTTTATCACCAGTTTTAACAGTTATGTGTGAGAATTCATTACTTAGTCACTTCAGGTCAATGAGGTGCATTATATTTTCTTTCCGTGAATCATTTTACAACTTCTTATTAAGTTTATGATGTTTAGGAAAAAGGAGAAAGTATAAAGCCCTATTTTGATTTTTCCCTTTCATATTAGATTCATCTCTGCTGTGGAGACCAGTCACTTGGAAGTACAGAAATACCTTTAACTGGATTACTTAAAAAGGGCAGTACAGAAATCAACCAGCACCCAGTCACAGTCGAAGGTGCTTTTACCCTTGACCCTCCAAACAGAGCCAAACAGAAGCTTGCACCGATTCCTGTGGAGCTAGCCCCAACTGTGGGAGTGTCTGTGGCTCTTCAGAGAGAAGGCATAGACTCCCAGGCAAGTAGTGGCCCTCCTTCATTCCCCCGGCTTCACTAGTCCCACTCATGATTACTTACAAAAGTTGAATTTCAGAAGAGTTACCTTCATAAGGATGTGTTTATTAATCTTAGTTAGTGTCCTGTGTTATATGATACCCCCTTTCTGAAAAGACCTTTCTGAAAAGTGTTGTGACTTCTGTTCCTCTTAGCCCTCTTAGCCTTTGGGACAGTCTTCTTATGTAGTGGTAACCCACTTATGGTCTCCCCCACCCCCAACTCAGTTAATGACTAAGGCAGAAAAGGAACTCCAGTGAAAGAGAACATTTTTAGACCTAGTTTCTGAGAATCTGCATTACTGGTATCTTTTTGGTTAATGCAGCCAAAGCCAAAATAAAATCCTTGGTTCCTTAGTGCTTTGTAGTCCTCATACTCTCTTTAGTCAGTTTTCATAATACAGATGATCATTTATTTGGCCGTGTATTTTTTTTATTGTATCTATTCCCAGAATCAACTTTATCTTGTTCTTTCAAAAAGCTGATCTTTATACAGGTTGTGAATTAAAGATAGGAAAACCGAAATGAGTGTTTAAAAGATATATATACATATATTTTTAGTGGGGAGTGGGATAAAGGAGAGACAGAAAGTCATACTAGACATCTGTTTTTTCTCTTTAGGAGTATAGTTCTCCATTGTACTGCCTTGGGAGGAATAATCATTCCCAGGGACACCTATGCCTGACTTCTTTTCTGAAATATCCTTTCTTACCCATTAGGATGCATTTTAGTATTCACCTCTGGATATCATATTTCCTCTGTTCATCTTCCTTTTTCTGGTCCTAGATGCTATAAAGAAATTTGCAAATTATGAAGAAAAATAGACTAGGAATATCCAAACTGGGAAAGGAAGCTTATATTTTTAAAAAACAACGCAAAGTTTTTTGCTTAATTATGAAGGAAAGTTCTTTGCAAATTACACTTTATTTAAAAATTGTTTTTAGTCTTTAATTGAATTAAAGACCCAGAATGAACATGAGCCAGAGCATTCAAAGAAGAAAGTTTTAACCCCCATAAAGGAGAAGACACTTACTGGGCCAAAATCACCAAGAGTGTCCCCTGTTCCATCTCACAACCAGTCACCTCCAACAAAAGATGATGCAACAGAAAGTGAAGTGGAAAGTTTACAGTATGATAAGGACACCAAACCAAATCCAAAAGGTAAGGTTTTTTTGTTTGTTTGTTTACAGATCTTTGAGGTATTGCATTTTGCAGCCATCTAAAAAATGACTATGAGAACTTAAATGAGTTTTAAGTAAAAATTATGGGTTTGTTAAGAACCAATAAGGCTGGGTGCGGTGGCTCACGCCTGTGATCCCAGCACTGTGGGAGGCTGAGGCAGGCGGATCACCTGAGATTGGGCATTTGAGATGAGCCTGACCAACATAGAGAAATCCTGTCTCTACTAAAAATGCAAAATTAGCCAGGCATGGTGGCTCATGCCTGTAATCCCAGCTACTCGGGAGGCTGAGGCAGGAGAATTGCTTGAACCCAAGAGGCAGAGGTTGTGGTGAGCCAAGATCGAGCCATTGCACTCCAGCCTGGGCAACAAGAGTGGAACTCCATCTCAAAAAAAAAGAAAAGTAAAGAAAAAAAACCACCAATAATGTGTGGAAATATAAAAAATTTCAATGCAAAGTCATTGCAATCTATCTAACTTCAAAATAGAATTCGCTAAATTTAGGTAAGGGATTTTTTATTTTACTTGTACACTGGAAATATCCTATTCAATAGACATTGAATAATATAGTTTTTGCAAATAGATTTTTTAAATGATTAGATTCTTAAATATCTTGAATTTTGGAGAAAACAGTTATTGACTGCCTCTTATAGTAAACTCATAATAACCATTTTTGATCCTAAAGTTAAGGGAAAGTCTGATAATGCATGATTATCTGATTTAATAAAAAATTTCCTTCCGTTGCAGTTATAGTTAGTAGTGTAAATAACTAGTAGTGGATTAGGAGTTAGATCTCTTTGCTGTAAGGTACATCTCTGTCACTGAGTAGCTGTGTGACTTAGGCCACTCACCGAGTATCTCTGATCTATAATAGGGTTGGACTAGATACCTGTCTTTTTAAGTTTTAGCCTTCTGTTATTTTAAATATGCCTAAAATAACCGAAACTACTTTAAACAGGTGATGTCATTATGTCAGTAAGTCTCATATACAGCCCTTCAAATGTTAAGTTATGTGCCTCTTGGAAATAAGTTAGTGCCTACTAGGCTGCAGTCATACATATTTCTCTGTTCTGTACATTTTCTCTATGTGTTGAGAGTAAGCTCTTTTTTCACATAATTCTAGAATGGAAATTGAAACCTGGGTTATTTTGTGTGAGTTACTTTTAAGATACTTATACCTCAATTCATATGTTTATGAGACAAAATAGCCCAATTCCTGCTTAAAGGTAAATGAGATGATAGCCTTAAACTACCTGTACAATTTAAGATAAACTGTTAGCAAGTGTGATTGTTTTGTTTTATTTTATGTTCATTTTAGCCAGTTCTTCTGTACCTGCTTCACTGGCCCAGCCAGTGACTACATCCAATGCTTCAGAAGTAGCTTCAGGACAGAAGATTGCTGTTCCAGCAACATCATATCATTTTTGCTTTTCAATAGACTTAAGGAGTATACATGCCTTGGAGATTGGTTTTCCAATCAACTGTCTATTAAGGTGTGATTTGATTTTGTTTCAAAGTATTATTTTCTGAAGAGAAAGGACTTTCCTGTGTTTGGGGAATTGCAAAGAGAAATGTCACCAAAGAAGTTATAACATTTGTTAAATCAGTGGACTAAAAGGGGGTAAGGCTATATCCTAATGATTTTGAATTCAAACAAGGGTAGCATTGGTAGAGGAGAGGTAACTGTCTTATCTATTCTGTTATAATAATGGTAGGCATTTATAATAATTTATTCTAAGTAATATAACTATTATATGCATTTTGATATACATAATATGCCATTTAAAGTACAGTGCCTCTTAAACTTCAGAAGTGGTTTTTTTCTGGAAAAAGGTATTACTGGTCAAAATAATGGTAGTGTATTATCTGATTTTTCTATATAACTGTATTATAATGGGAGCTCATATTCCTAATACCCACATTTCATAGCTATGAATCTAAACACCATACTTAATCAGCTGTAAGTGGAATGTGTCTACATTGTTCTATATTAAGAATTTTATATAATATGTCAAGTAGTTTTACACAATTTGTTTTTAATGATGTTACATTTTTATAGTCTTTTGTGCCTGAGATATAAATTAAATATAATACAATAATGTGTTTAGTTTGGGGTAGTTAGCATCTTCTTATAAATTTCTTTGGAACAAGCGTTAGCATTTACAAAAGTTGAGGAAAAAATTGTTAAATCCATGTAACACTCTTCATAGAATTCACTTGATACAGACTAATAGTTCTATCTTTGAATCATTTTAAGGCACTTTAAAAATGCTGACCATTTAACTTTTTCTGTTTGATAAATTTTCATACAATGCTCTCTATTGGTATGGAATTGTAGTTTGCAACTGTGTCATGGAATTTGTTAGGTAACACTGGTATTTGAAAAGTTTCTCATCTGCATGACTTCCTTTATGTATTTATTTTTCTTTTAATCACTAAATCCTGTAGTGTGGTGGTAAGCATAGGGATTTGAAACTCTAGGGCATTTAACTTTCTCAGAGATAACTTGATTTAAATGGATATGTAATTATATAGGAATTGGGTGACTACGTAGAATTCTTGTTGGAAAGCAGTTTTTACTATTAGTGTTTGAGTTTTAGTTCTCATATATGAATAACAAGATGCAAGATTAAATTTAAATGAACATTATAATATCTTTATGTTTGGCTTTAAATACAAAGTAAGTTCAGCAGTAGTCAGGCGTTCTTCCATTTAATCTAGCGTGGGCTTGTGATGAAAGGGAGAAACGGTGTTGTTATGTCTCTCTCGGATTCATCCATAATACATGCAGACTGCTTGCATCCTTGCAAGATTACCATAATTACCAGATTACCCTGAACGCATCCTTTTGGAGTGGACTAAGGGCTTTTTATCCCATAAAAAATCAGGACACTATTGTATAAAAGAAACTAGGTTTACAAATAAAATTAGGAAACATTTCTTGAATATTATATATGGCAGAAACTGCCTGTGTCCCTGGGAGTGCAGAGGTAAAAAAGGTAGGACTTGTGCCCTCCAGAAACTTCTTATACAGATGGCACATTGTCTTTCTACCATGTTTCTATTACAAAGTGATATGTGCTCATAATACTCATATTGTACTTTTTTTCTAAGAAACAGACTATATCTCGTCTGTATACCATATCATAAGTTTTTTTTTTTTTAATTCTAGGTACTCATATCCATTCTTTGGAAGTGCAGCTCCTATTATGACTAATCCTCCTGTAGAAGTTCGGAAAAACATGGAAGTTTTTCTTCCCCAATCTTACTGTGCATTTGATTTTGCAACTATGCCTCATCAGCTGCAAGACACCTTCTTAAGGTAATGCATACAGTGTATGTATGATATTAATTATTTTAAGTCAATTCTTGAAAATTTGTATTTTATTAAAAAGGAATTCCTATAGGTTTAAATCCATAGCAGTTTATGCATTTGAGGATCAAGAAACAAATTTACTAATGACGTGTATGAAATTTGTGCATCTGCTACAGGGTTTTGCGTGGTTTATTATGAAGGTTCTTTTTAGATTTTCTTATCTTATTTACCTGAATTTAGATATTTTAACTTTGTTAAAACAAACTATATGTAATGAGGGACCTTTGAAAAGTGGTCCTGTCTTTTCCTAACATAATATGGGAAGATAAAAAGCTAAGAACTAAATATTTTTGTTGATTCACCGAATGATAAAAATTGCTTTTTCTATTCTGAACCTATAACTAGAGATGTTAATCTGACTATCTGAAATGGATTCATGAAAAAATCTGAGATCTGCGAAACACCTTTACTTTCTCAGAGTATCACAATTCAAATTTATACATTATTTAAAAAAGAATGAAGGGTAACTTAAATCTAACCATTTGTGGGAATTACAGCATTTGAAGGTTTTTATTACATAGAAAATGGTACAAAAAATGTAATAGTAGGCCTGGCATGGTGGCTTACACCTGTAATCCCAGCACTTTGGGAGGCCAATGTGAGCAGATTGCTTTGAGCCCAGGAATTTGAGACTAGCCTGGGCAAAATGGCGAAACCCTGTCTCTACAAAAAATATAAAAATTAGCCAGCATGGTGGTGCGCACCTGCAGTCCCAGCTACTCAGGGGGCTAAAACGGGAGGATCACTTGAGCCCAGGAGGTGGAGGCTGTCGCGAGTTGTGATTATGCCACTGCACAGCAGTCTGAGTGGCAGAGCAAGACTCTGTCTCAAAAAAAAAAGTATAGTCATGAATTACTTAAAGATAGGGATACATTATGAAAAATACATTATTAGATAATTCTATTGTTGTGAACATTGTAGAATGTATGTACTTAGACAAACTTAGACGGTATAACCTACTGTGCACCTAAGCTAGATGGTATAGCCCATTGCTTCTAGACTGCGAACCTGCACAGCATGTGACTGTACTGAGTACTGTAGGCAGTTGGATAAAGGTAAGTATTTGTGTGTCTAAACAGAAAAGATACAGTAAAATATGATATAATTTTATGGGACCACCATTGTATACGAGGCTCATCATTGATGGAAACATCATTTCATATTTGCTGCCTGTGAAATTTAGTGTTCAGTCTAACAATTGTGTTAGATGACATTCCAGGTAACAAAAACATCTTTGACTCCATTAAGGGAATTCAAAGAATTTAGTTCAGAAAAGACTTTAGGTCAGAGTTGATAGGTATGAACACATGTTTCTCTCTTCCTTAGGATTCCATTACTGGTTGAACTATGGCACAAGGATAAAATGAGTAAAGATTTACTTCTGGGAATTGCGAGAATCCAGCTTTCTAATGTCTTGTCTTCAGAAAAAACTCGTTTTTTAGGTTCTAATGGTGAACAGTGTTGGCGTCAAACTTACAGTGAAAGTGTGCCTATTATAGCAGCACAAGGGTAATGCATTTCACAGAATTGGTCTTTGCTTTTTCTTTTTAATTCATTGAATGATTTTGATTAGCCAGCTACCATTTCACCCTTTCATAACCTCTTTTTTCTGGTCTTCTCTGACCTGTGGCAGTTATACCCCACTTTGCCCTTTAGCTTTCTGATACGCATTTCACCTCACAAAAGTCAGGAGTCTGTGCTACCACAGTATTGTAATAGTCAGATGGCTAATTATTTTCCTTCCCCTCTCTAGCTTTAGAATTTTAAATGTAAGACCTATTTTTTTTTATTTTGTGATTTGAGATTAAACTTTATAATGTGTTTTATATTATTTTGCATTGGGAATGGCTGAGACTGTTTTCCCACTTAAAATATTTTACTCCTACCCCAAATCAAAAGTCTGAGGACATTATAGATATTTGGCAGTCAGAGGCAGTTTTTAAAATAATTATTGGTTTTTTGCCCTGAACTTCATTGCCACAAAGAAAAACTTGAGTTTTCTTAAATGTATTTTAAATACAGTAAAATACTTGTTGAATTATCTTTTTAAAATTAACAATAAAAGTTTAAAATTTAATTTAACATTATATATCATATGCCCTTTATCGTTCAAGATAAGACTAAAAAAAGATAGAAATAAGGCTCAGTAAAATTTTAGATCTAAAAGTATTATTGAAATGTCTTTCCTTATTCCTCACCATTCGTAGCCATTTTGTCTCAACTCCTATTATTGAAGAATCTTTCTTAAAAATTAGTTTTTTTCTGTCATCATAAGAGGATAATAAAATCATTAATCATGAAAGCTATTTTAATGCTGCCTGTTTGTTATGAATATTTATTTTTATTGCCCTACTTTGTAGACAGAAGTTTTAGGAGATTTACTTAAGTAAGAACCTTAGATACTGTCAGGAGTTTCTGTCAGATATAGTCATGTTTCGTTTAACCTTATTCACTTCTTCTGAAATCTGTGAGATTACAAGAGGAAAATGTAAAAGTTGGTTAATTAAGCTTTCTAATTGTGTGAGGACCATTCGTTCAAGTTTTGTTTGACCAGAGTATATTTGATTTAGACAAAATCATGGTTTTGTGTTGCTAATATTTTATTTTCTTTCTAATATTTTCTCTTGTTTTCATTTGGCTAATGGCAAATGCTGCATGCAGTTCTATGATGCAAAGAGGTGCTCATTATGATAATACTAACATATAATTATCCTAGAAGCATTGCTTATGTGCCGATTATGCCTAGAGGCATTGCTTATATCTAGTAAAATATTTATGAGTGTGTACATCCCAGGAAAAGTAGAAAAAAGAATTCAGAATAACCAGTATAATCAAGAGTAGGGGAATTGTTAAGTATATTTTACTACATAAATTCATTTGTGTATTTTACAGGCAATAAAAAAAAATCACATTTTTAAATTAATATTATGATGTGAGAAAATGCCCCTGAAGTAAATAGGAAAACAGGACAAAACTATATGAAGTCAACATGGATGTGTGCATGTATATCTATATGTAAATAAAACAGGAAGGAAATAAACTACATATTAGCAATAATTACCTGTGGGCAGTAAGATTTTAAATTTCACCTTTATACCTTTTACAGCTCTTAAAGGGGTCATTTTGTAGTAAACGTATGCATGTATTTAGCAGGGTGTTTGTGATGATCAGTTTATATATGTGGATGGTGTTGAAGCCTACAGAAGCTACTGCAGTTTCAAAAACAATAGAGTTAGGTGCAGAAAATATTGCTTACTCCCCATTGCTAAAGCACTGTGGAAATAAAAGGAAAAATGATATAAAAGTATTTCTGTGACTTTTAAGGTATTTCTTATTTTATTTGTAGATCAAATAACAGGATAGCAGATCTTTCTTACACAGTGACTCTAGAAGATTACGGACTAGTAAAAATGCGTGAGATTTTTGTCTCTGATTCATCTCAGGTAAATACAATTGAATGTTATCAAATTATTTTTTAAAAGGAATCTTATGTGCGTATGTGTGTGAGTGTTTAAATGTACTTTTTGGTTCATCTCTTAGGGTGTGTCTGCCATACAACAAAAGCCATCTTCTCTTCCTCCAGCACCTTGTCCTTCAGAGATCCAGACAGAGCCTCGTGAAACCTTAGAATATAAAGCAGCACTTGAACTAGAAATGTGGAAGGAGATGCAAGAAGATATATTTGAAAATCAGGTTACTTTTTAAATGTTACTTTAAAAGTTCTGTTTTGTCTCTTTGTATATTTTTCCTTCTCCATAGCAAGGTTTAATCTCTAAGTTCTGTAGGTACTTTATCTAATTTTTTTGAATGTCAACAATGCCTTAAAAAAAAAAATTGAGAATCAAAAAATACCTGAAATGTGGCAACTTGGCAGAAGCCACTCAGAATTCTGTAAACTTTCTTCATGATTATTGGGTAAAATTAGGAAGTTACTCTTTAAATTTCATGTCCTCATTTGGCATACGCTCCTGGAACTCGCATCATTAGTCTCCAAATAAGAGTTAGAAAGCACAACCCACTGTTAGCTTTATACTTTCCTGAAGTGAACTCAAATGGATATTATTTGCCTCAGGCATCCTTTTTTTTTTTAAGAATAAAAAAGAATGCGTGAAAAAATCATATTAGTGATTAGCATCGGTTCTTTGACAACTGATTCATTTATTTGACATATTTGGGGTTTTTTGGTGACTTTATTTTTCTTTCTTTTGTAGCTGAAGCAGAAAGAACTGGCTCATATGCAAGCTCTTGCAGAGGAATGGAAGAAAAGGGACCGAGAAAGAGAATCACTAGTAAAGAAAAAGGTAGTAACTTGTGTAAAAGTGAGAAAGAAAAGGAAGAATATTAATGATAGTATCTTGTATTTGCATTAAAGACAGTCTCTGGAAGGAATAACTAATTATAGTGGTGATATGTTGGCATGGAAGAAGTAGATGGTGGCTCTGGATAGAAGGGAGGCATTTCACTGTAAAGTATTTTGTGCTTTTGGAATATGCAAATGTATTACCTATTCAAAAAATATATAAATATAGGCCAGGTATGGTGGCTCACACCTGTAATCCCAGCACTTTGGGAGGCTGAGGGAGGATTGCTTGAGGCCATGAGGTTGAGACCAGCCTGGACAACATACTGAGACCCCCATCTCTTAAAAAAACTGTGTGTGTGTATGAATATACAAAAATGAATAGAGAAAAACCCAGCTGATGTATAAAAAAGAAAAAGATAGCACATTTCAATATATATATAACTACATATTATAATCTGTAAGTTAGTAAGATGTCTCAAAAGTTTAAGCTATTTTTAAGAATTATGAAATAAACCACATTTTTAAAAATGATAACATGAGACCATCTGATTTTACTCCTGAAGCAAGAGCTTAATATTTGTCCATTTACACTCAAGTTATTAAATAAAACAACCCTAACAGTTAGACTTTCTTCAAATATTCTATTAATAATTTTAGGACTTCAGAAATACTCTTAGTGGTTAGTCAGTATTCAGCTTCAGATTTGAGGGGACGGCTCTACAGGTCTCCAGTGCTCCTTCTCTCTGTAACCCCCTCCTCTCATCAACTCTAGTTGCCTCAGCCTCTCTAGTCTCCATTCCATTTTCTCAGCTCAGCAAGATTGCTAGTGTCTGTTTGGGTTCCCCTTTCTTGAGCTACAGTCTTCAGGCAGTAAGCTAGATATATTGTAGGGGTTGCCTCATTTATTTCCCACCTTTTAGAGATCATCATCCTGTGCTGCCAGTTGCCCAATGGCTGAAAACAGTTGTTTCATAAATGTTGTTTAATTTGTGTTTATAGAGGAGGGCCATTTGTCTTTTATGGGTGGAAACAGAAGTATACAGGCCTTTGATTTTAAAATAACCATATCAGCTTTTTCTAACTTAATTCTCACCATTAAAAACTTGAATAACCAGTGAACTTTTAAAAAAGCTGAAAGACAAAAATAAGAGTACATCAAAGTCTCTATTCTTTAGAAAAGTTCAGATAATCAATATTACAATAATTAGAAGCCCTGACATACATTTTAACATTATACTAGTTATCTTGTTATTTAAGAGTGAGTTTTATATTAAGTAGTAGTTACAGACCTCACCTATTAGATATTCATTGAATCTGGGGGAGCTGGAAAATATCATTTTAATTTTTAAACTTTTTAGCCTAGCCTTTTAGACAAGATGAGTTTATCCTTGAACCATTTTTCTTCATTGCTGTTAAAGAGTATTTTAGTATTGAGGTCTGCAAAATTCAAATCAGGAAATATTTGAAAAGTTAATAAAATTACTAGAACCGTGACAAAAATTCAATTTGTGCCATAATTAAACTTTCTGTGAAAACTCACCAAGTAATTTTTGGTTTATTGTCATTTTGGTAATAATGATCTTTTCAGCTGAAATTTGTAATTGGTTTCCATTTATACAGCTTCTACTCTTTCAGCCCGAAATCATGAGTTCCTGGCTAGTTAATAACTCCAGTCAGAAAACAATGTGATGCCTACCTAATAAGTGATTGTGCTGTGTACTTAAATTAATCATATAGTAAAGGTAGATTTGAGATTGAGATTTGCCATTTTCTTTCAACCTAAGTGCATTTTTGAGACCACATACTTTAATTCATTTGTCTTAAAGTATCCTGTCTTGCATGGGATCAGTTTTTCTTTTACATTTTTTCAACCACTACAAAATAAAGTCAGTAGTGAGAAAAAAAAAAGTTGCTTTTCAGTATGATCAAATATTTTAAAGCTAAATACTCAGATTCTCACTATAGTATTTTTTAAATGTCAATTTTATGTGAGCCTTTTCTGTTTATTTTTGTTTTATTTACCTAATTTTTTTTTTAAAAAAAAGAAAAACGATGTATAACTTCTTTCATACTTTGAAATTTTACCTGAAGGAGTAAATCTATATGTGGTTCATGTTCTGCCCTCTGGAGCAACTGAGATATACTGTCTTACATATGACTGTCCATCAGATAGCTGAAGATAGTCATTACCCACATAGAAAGAAGACCTCAGTTCTACATAAGGGAGCATGAGGAAGTGTTCTGTAGATAAGATCATGCTTTCACTTTGGTGAAGATTGGTGAATATTGCCAGGTAGACTCAAAAGGTATTCCAGACACAGCCCCTATAGCAAAAGGCAAAGAAGTTTGAAATAGACTCTGCATTAAGAAAATTATAAGTAGTTTGATGTGGGAAGAGGGGAAGAAAGAGTGTGCCTCAAGAAATAAGAGAAGTTGATGCCCTGGAGAATAAATGATCTCATAATCCATTATGTAGAGTTTAGACTAGATACTGTAGGGTTTTTTTAACCAGGCCTTCCTGAGAGAATGAAGCCCTTAATACCCTAAGGGATCCATTATTGGTAATAAATTCACTTTATCCTGTGCATCTAAAATGGTAGTTAGTACCATTTTAGGAGAGGATGGAGAAAATAATTAAATCATTTTCTGTGTTTTGTGGTTCAGATGATAAACCCTAGTTGAGAAAGGTAGAAATATCAGAATTTTTTTAAATGAAGATTTTTATATAAAATAAGATAATGAGGTTTTCATTCTGTAACAATAATTCTGATGGAAGTATAGTGGATAGAATAGAGGAATGTGAAACTAACGTCCAGGAGACCAGGAAAGCAATATGTCTTAAAGAAAACGAAAGCCAAAAAGTTATAGTAGCGAAAGGTTGTGGAAAAAAGGTGGGTGTTATAGAGATGATTTTAAGGAGGTTTAGGACCTCAAGCGCTAAGACGTCCTCACGGCTGCTCACAATCCTACTGCTTTCCCTAGTCAATTCATTTTCTCACTCACCAGAACAGTTAGTTTTTGTCTTAACAGACAATCCTTCCTCATCCTTACTCAGTTTGTCTCTGTCTTTGAAACACTTCCTCTACTTGGCTTCTTTGACTATACTTTTTTTTGGGGCTATACTTTACTACTGTTGTATTCCGCTGTGTTCACTGGTCTCTCTTTCCTAATTGTCATGCTAGATTCTCCTCACGTTGGCTTTATTGGCTTGTCCCAGAGCCCTGTCCTCAAGTATCATCTTTTCTTCTCTCGGTATGCTCACTCCTTTGATGATTTCATTCACTCTCTTGGCGTTATATACACCAAGTCACCCACCACACAGACACCCCCATCCCCTTACTTCTTCCCTGGACTCTGCACTTGGCTATTTAGTTGCTTACCCTACATACGCGTTTCAAATTTAACAGTCTTTTGTTTTCATCCTCTGTAAATTTAGATTAAGTCTAATATATTAGAGGATGTGGAAATCATAATATATGAATAACAGTTAAAATTTGTGTTTATCTTGGAGAAGAAAAAACACCAGAAGGAGGAAATATGGCCATCAGCACTGTCAAATTCATAAAAGCACATTTTTTCTTTGAATTGGAGGATGTAAATTGTGACTTTCCTATTCTCAGGTCCTGTGTTTCAGTGAAATGATACATATTTTTGAATTTGTGTGTGTTTTAAGTTTGGGAGAAGGTAGGTAACTTTTTTTTTTTTTTTTACTATATTTTAGGTGGCTGAATATACTATTCTAGAAGGAAAACTTCAAAAAACTCTAATTGACTTGGAGAAGAGAGAACAGCAGCTTGCTAGTGTGGAATCAGAGGTATTTCATTCATCTATCATATTTTTTTTTTCATCTATCATATTTTTTTTTTCAGCATAGAGGGATTTCTTGCAAAGTAGAAATACTATTTTGAAAGTTAGGTGCAAAATAGTCCCGAGAGAGAAGGGATTCAGGATGGGCTGCTTATAAGAATGAGACAGCAAAGACTGGAACTAGAGGTATTCCATTTGTCTTACATAATTATTTACAAAGAGGTGGAAAGTGGTGTTATTAGTAAGCATGTCATCTATCATATATCTTTATTTCACAGTCTATATATGAAATTCTTACTGTTTATTACTTTGTGCTCTATATATTTCATGAAAATTGTCTTTTAGACATGCAGAAAACTGCTGTTCAAACTGCTGTTCAGCATATCTTACATATTGGAATAGGTAGAAAAGTATGTCAGAGTGTTTAAACTTAATAGTGTAGATATGTTCCTAATACAAAGGCTCTGTTCTGTGCGATTAGGCAAGAATCAGACGTTTCTAAAAGAAGAGAAACTTAGGCATATTTGCTTACACAAATAAAAAGGTTTTATTCAAATGGAAATGTTAAGTGGTTAGGGTTTTGAAGTGAGTTTATACAAATCGTTTATGGATTTTTATATGTGTGTATAATAGTATTAAAGTGATTGAAAATTTATAATGGTACACTTGAACATTAACTCTCTAATAACTGAAAAATATGTGAAAATAAATTTGTCAATATCCTGAACATTTGAGTATATAGAAAGATATTGGAATGTTGAATAGTATAATACAGCTAGTAGTAAACCAACCTCTTAAAGATGCCTTTGTTTTAAGCTTCAAAGAGAAAAAAAGGAACTGCAATCAGAACGTCAACGGAACCTGCAAGAACTGCAGGACTCTATCCGTAGGGCCAAAGAGGATTGTATTCACCAAGTAGAACTAGAAAGGTTAAAAATCAAACAACTTGAAGAGGATAAACACCGCCTTCAGCAACAGGTTGGATAACGTACTTGTCATCTTTTTATACTTAGTTTATTTGCATTCTAGTAATAAGAGAAATAGTTCACTACTAAAAAGTGGTAAAATTCACAGTACTTTAGACTATTAATCACATTTATTGCACTGAGATTCAAATATACTTTAAGTTGGATCTTCTAACTATTTTGTGTGAAATTGTGCATATTTCAGGTCATTTCCAACTTAAATCTTTTTCTGATAAGTCTTCTTTAAGCAAACAGATATTCTTCATGTAGCACTAAACCAAATTCATTTAAGGACCAAATTTAGTTAAGATCCAAATTTCATGAGAGAATTGTCAGTGTTCCTGTTTCTTCTCCTCATACTCAGTAAAGCTGATTGATATAATCAACACTGTTGTCCTTGTTTTTGTATTTTCTCTTCTCAGCTTCTGCATCACCACTCTCCTTGTTTTTCTCTATCTTTCTGGCCACCCTCAGGCTCTTTTGCAGGCTTGTCTTCCTTTAACCATTACATATTAGACTTCCTTCAAGCTCAGGACTTACTTTCTGCAAAAATAATCTTATTCATGATTTCATGCCCATGATTTCAGAGACAATCTGTACATCTGGGGACTTTCACATCCAGGGTCATATCCAAGACCTTACCTTTGCCCTCTAGACCCATATATCTGATTGCGTTTTTGGCATCTCTATTCAGATGTCTTAAAGGCATTTAAAACCCATTGTGGCCCTTGTCTCCATACTTGACCTTCTACCTTTAAATGTTCTTTGTTTCAATGATGGGCCCCTCTAATCTACTCCTCATGTTGTAGCCAGAATGATATTTTTGAAATTTGGGAATCTTGATACTCTCCTCTTTAAAATCTTTCAGCATTGTCTCGTTGCTCATAGGACAAAGATCAGAATCATTGCCTTGTCCTGCAGCCCTCTGCATAGATCAGAGCCTGTCTCTCTGACTTCATCCCACACTCTTGTGCCTGTGCTGTATACTCTCTGGCCATGCTTGTCTTCCATCAGTTTCTCAGGCATGCCATGCTCACTTCACGCACAGGATCTTCATGCTTGCTGCCATTATCTGGGCCTGATGTACTCTGTTCCTCTTTCGATTTTAAGCTAAAACATCACCTACTCCTAGAAATCTTCCCTACTTCATGCTCCCCAAGTCTAGGTCAGGTTTTAATTTTATGGTCTCATAGGACATTATTCTCCTATTCTTTTTCTTTATGATATGTCATATCAGTTTGTTTTTATTTTCATTAGCATGATAATTTAATCAGTATCAGATTGTTTGCTCCATAAAAACTGTTCTGGTTTATAGCTGTATCCCAGGAGTCCAGGCCAGTTGTCAACACATAATAGGGGCTCAATAAATATTTGCTAAAAAAAAGAATCAAGCTGTTAAAAATTAAGCTTATCTTTCTTGAAAAATTCCAGTGTAGATTAGATATGTATGATGAATGCCTCCCAAGTCTTCAGTAAATTTTCTCATGAACAGTTTCCACAGCAGCACAGGGCCATTATTTAGGTGGTTGTAAAAATATGAATTTGATTGTTACCAAGTAGGGTAGACTCGTTTAAAATACAAAAGATAAAGTTGTAAAAGTGGGCACTTGTGGGATTCACCAGTAATGCTTCTCTTCTTCCACTTAGCAGGAAGATTCAACCATCTAGAACAAAGGCTCTTAACACGTATTCGAGTCACCAGGACAGCTCTTGAGAAATACGCATGTTTGTACCTTGTCTAAGACTGGTATAAGCAAGGCACGGTGGTTCACACTTGTAATCTCAACACTTTCAGAGGCCAAGGTGGGAGGATTGCTTGAGCCCAGGAGTTCAAGACCAGCCTGGGCAACATGGCAAAACTGCACCTCTGCAAAACATATAAAAATTAGCCAAACATGGTGGTGCACACCTGTGGTTCCAGCACTCAGGATTCTGAAGTGGAAGCATCACTGGAGCCCAGGAGGTCAAGGCTCCAGTGAGCTGTAATCACAACATTGCACTCCAGCCTGAGCAACAGAACGAGACACTTTCTCAAAAAAGAAAAGACTTGCAGATAGTGTTGTATATTGTGTAGTTTACTTCTTTGTAGGAATAACTAACTTTGGTGGGAAGAACTGGTATTTTGGAAAAATTACCCGGAGCACACTTCTATTCTTGAACTACTGTTCTAAAACCTGGGGGAAAAAAGGGGAGGTAAGAAGGACAGGAGAAGTTACCAAGATGCCCAGATTGCTAAGTCCATGACTGTATACGTATCACATTTTAGGTATGGAAAAGCTCTTTGGGCCCTTACCTTGACCATGTTATGTGTCACACAATTATATAGAATTATATAGAATCTATACAATTGTGTGTATAGAATTATACACACAATTCTAACTAGACTGGCAGAAGGGACAGTTAAACACACTGTCAGTGAGAGCTGATGAAGATAAAGTATCTGTACTCAAATAGATTATAGCAGGCACCGGAACTCAAATCACTATATTTATGGATCACTTAGCAAAGGAAGAAGAGCCCAACATGCCTTGATAGCTTACTGCTTTATAACCCTATTGTAACAAGAATTGTTTATGATAATGTTCTGGAATTGTGAAGAAACTACCAAATTTAATGGTTTCTTAGCTTTTGTTTAAAACAGAAAAGTGACAGACTTTAGAAAGGTTTCTATTCAACTTTGGATGTTAAAAAATAGGTAAACTTCTGTCATATGGAAAATTCTCATGTATGGAACACCACATTACCTAAAGATGCTAGATAAATCCTAATTATTACTGATGATTTCCATTTTTGCCACATATTTTCTTAGTATTAATATTTCAGATTTAGGTAAGTCCTATGCCTTAGGGAAGAGGTAATTGGTTTATCTAATGATGGATAGTCATAGCAGTACATGTTTTTGGAAAACATCTTCAGCAGTCTTTGTTCGCATTTCAAAAAAAATCTCATTCAAGAAGAACATCTTCATACCTTTTTTTAGAAAAAATTTGAAACTGTTCTAAGAGAAATTTGAATATTCAGTCAAGGCTGACTGTTGTGTCATTTTGTTTTTCAGGAAGTACTGACTGCTTTAAAGAAAGCATTATTCAAGGGGATAAAAAAGTCTGAAGTCGCTTTTTGCCCCTGCTACTGACTTAGCTCACTAGGTCTTTGACACTACCTCAATTATTTAGCCTCTTTGACTTTCAGTTTTTTTTTTTTTTAACCTATTAGTATGAAGGAATTGAACCAAATAATCTTTAAATTACCTTAACTTGTAATAGTATCTGAATTTGTAAAATTCATACGGTACCAAACTCTAGAAACAAGAAATGCTACATTAAAATTGAGCTTATTTTTATTTACATGGATACTTATCTGGCATATCTGTAATGCTCAGTCTTTTTTTGGCAGGGGGTCAGGATTATTCATTTTTTCACATTTTATTTTCATTACATTGGGCCAGGCAGAGTCATGCACCAGAGTATTGATGATTATGTTATTCTTTTGCTTTCAAACAGTAACTGTCTCTAAATTCAAGATCTGGAGCAGAATCAGAAGAGGTTGACCACTGCTGCTGGGGGCTAGGGATCTCTGGGAAAAAGGAGTCAGCGTGGAGCTGACTATGGAGGCCTTATGTTCCAGGGCTCCATTGGGGTAACCGAGGATCTTCCATGTGGCTCAGAGGAGCTCCTCAAAACACAGGCCTGGAGTTAGAACTTAGGAATTGGAAGGACGACCACATTTGTAAAGACAGAACCTGAAAAGATGTCGTCCTTCCATCTGTATCCCAGAATCCTGTGTAGGCCTTCTCCTTAAGTAGAGGGCCAGGGTTGGGTTGTTGGCATCAAAGTAGTCCGGTAAAAGTCTGGAAACTTCTCACCATCTCTTCTTTATGTTCCTGTGCTTTGGACACTGGGTAGTTGCTTTAGACTATTCCTGATTGTTCGTCCTCAACTCTTCAAATTCAAGAAATTTCCATTCTTTTATAAACTGAATCTCCCAGTCACTCCTTGATTTACTTAACTGGGCTGATGGTTTTTCTGGTTTCTTTTTCCTTCTTTGTTTTCTGAGGATTTCTAGTAACTTTGGCCTGAAATCTTTTTCTCTGTTTTTATTCCTGAGTCTTCTCCTGAGATTCTTTTCCACTGTAGCTGTAGGGCCTAATCCTGGGTTGGCAGAGAACTTGCACTTACTCTGCTCTAATGGAATCCAGGAGAGACAGAGTTGCCTTAGTGTTGAAATGTGTTAGCTCATCTCTGCTTCTGTTGGTCTCTTGCTGAATTTTTTCTTACATGCGACATCTTAAGAAAAGCGTAAAAAAAGTATATATCTGAAGGTAACTTTTAAATTTGACGTTTGAGCTTTACCAAAAACATTTTCATGATACTATTTGATAAGAAATTTCATATTCTTCAAAAGTTTTTGTATAATCAGTTGATTTACTGAATTTTTAATTACTAAGGATCTTTATTTTCCTCATTATACCTAGCAGTTTTCCAGATTTTCTACTATGAGCATGCTTTAGAATAAAAAAAAAAAGACCCTGTTGAATTGAATTCTTTATTGTTAAACTTTGCATATCATTGTTTTGAAATGGCTAAACTTTTTTTAATACAGCTTAATGATGCTGAAAATAAGTATAAGATTTTGGAAAAGGAGTTCCAACAGTTCAAGGACCAGCAAAACAACAAACCAGAAATCCGTCTACAGTCTGAAATAAATCTTCTCACCTTGGAAAAGGTACACATGTTAATTTTGCACAGTTTAACTAGTCCCAGTGATCAATTTATAAAATCAGTAAATAATGTGTATACAATGTAATAATGTTTTGCTGTAATGTTCTGATGTCAAATAACGCATCAGAGAATTAAAGGCACATGATATTATTAGTACTTGAATTTCTTGGCTTATGTCACTTGTAGCTTATACAAATTAGAGTCCTTGGTTGCAGACATCTCAGAATTGACTAACTCTAGTAAGGAAGGAATTTACAAAACTTTCAGGAGGCTAAAGAACTATGGGCAGGATAGGGGAAGCAAGGCATAGCCAAGATCCTGTCAGAAAACAGTCTACTTTGGATGCTCCTGTTGGTGCTGTCACTGCCATGTCACTGGATTCCCTGCCCTCTGATTCTAGTGTCATGCTGTTGAACTGTTTTGTGGTAGCCATTGTGAGTATTCTCTCCATGTATCACCCCTGTAGATTCGATGTCCTAGGTAGGAGTATTCATTTGAACCACACACTTGCACTCTGTCTGTCAGCTAGAAAGAAGGCATGGTTGTCTTATTTTGTTTTCTATTGTTGGAAGCCATGTTCTTCTCATTTAAATTGAGATTCCTCCACAAACAGAATGTTCGGGTGTTAGGCATTAAAAATAATGTCCATTAGACAATCTAAGTTTGACAATATGTGTTCTTGCATTTTATGATTTGATAACTTTTAGCCATGATTTTAAAAATATAGCATTCAGAGGAAAATAACACAGGTAATACATAGGAAAATTACCTTCAAAGTTTAAGGATTTGATTGTGCCAGCCATTCCCTGTCTTTTCCTACTCAGCTTTGTGTTGAAGGCGTCCTTGCCCTCATAGACTCGCCACCAGGGGGCACTAGCAGAAGACTGGTGGGTGGCAGTTGGATCAGTGCTGCAGTAGTTTTTTCCATCTCTCTACTTCCTTTATTTTCACCGGCAGTAGTAGAATCTTTTTATGGTTCCATGTCCCATCAAAGAGCCCTTCTCTCCAGCTTCCTTCCTCACTGTCATTCTAGTTCACTGGACAGCAGAGCTCTAGTGAGCATTTCCTGTGGGCATTTCTATAGTTTGGCTCTGTGTCCCCACCCAAATCTCATCTTGTATCTCCCATAATTCCCAGATGTTGTGGGAGGGACCCGGTGGGAGATAATTGAATCATGGGGGCAAGTCTTTTCTTGTGCTGTTCTCCTGATAGTGAATAAGTCTCACAACATCTTATGGCTTTAAAAAATGGGAGTTTGCCTGCACCAGCTCTCTCTTTGCTTGCCACCATCCACATAAAATGTGACTTGCTCCTCCTTGCCTTCTACCATGATTGTGAGGCTTCCCCAGCCACGTAGAACTGTGAGTTCTCCATTAAACCCGTTTCCTTTGTAAATTGCCCAGTCTCAGGTTTGTCTTTATCAGCAGCATGAAAACAAACTAATATAGGCATCATGTTAACATTCAAAAAGTTTCAAATGCTGGAGCATTTTAGATTTTTGGATTGGAGATGCTGAACCTGTAGTAGTAGTTTACAAAATAGGGCTGATACGAGAATGCTGGAAGTAAAGGTAATTTTTGGCCATATGGGGGAAGGTCTTAGATGCTAAGTGAAAGAATTCAAATTTTATCTGGTAAGAAAAGTCAGATGTTACTCCCAAGTTTGTAAGATTGGTGTAATGGATGTTAATAGAAATGAGTTTTGATGAATCGTAATCAGAAAGCAACACTGGGGGCTGCGTGCAGTGTCTCATGCCTATAATCCCAGCACTTTGGGAGGCCACGGTGGGCAGATTGCTTGAGCTCAGGAGTTCAAGGCCAGCCTGAGCAACATGGAGAAACCCTGTCTCTACAGGAAAAAAAAAAAATACGTATATATATATAATGTATGTGTATATATACACACATACACGTATATATGTGTATATATAATGTACATACACACTAGCTGGATGTGGTGACATGTACCTGTTGTCCCAGCTACTCAGGAGGCTGAGGTGAGAGGAGCACTTGAGCCCAAAAGAGACTACAGTGAGCTATGATCCCACCACTGCACTTCAGCCTGGGCGACAGCAAGAACTTATCTCAAAAAAAGAAAAAAAAAAAAACAAAGTAGCATTGGAGAGTGAGAGATAGACTTCCATGTTTGGGAAAATGGACTAAAGAATAACAATCACAGCCAAGAGTACTTTGAGAGAAGTAGTGTCTGGTGTCTGCTAAAGTGTGGCAGGGAGAGAAAGACTGTGGAATAGCTTCAAAATCTTTTACTTAATAAATCCAGCACTCAGATCCTTAAAGCTTATGTTGAGATACTATAATCTGACAGTAGGCTGTGGACTAGATTCCTTTAGGAGCTTTTAATACTTATTGTGTACTTTCTATACTTATTTCAGAACTACCATAATCCAAACTAAATTCTAAACTTTCCAAGGCAGAAACCATGTTATAGCTGTTTTCATATTACCTGTTCTTAGGACAGCACACTGTACCTTGTAGCACTGAGTAAACATTTTGTTAATCATGATGATGAACCAGCACCATCTTTGCTACTCAGAATTTTCATTTATTCATTTATTCAGCAAAAATTAATGGAGGGCATGTTGTCATCTTGTTACAAAACTGTTTTGAGATGTTAAGTTGCTGCTAATCATTCCACCAGCTATTTATTGAGTACCTTCTGTGTTACCAGGATTATAGTTAGTCTTGAATTGAACAAGACAGATTCCTCAGGGAGATCCATTATAGAGGAGAGAGTAAAAAAATAACGAGATCATTTTTGTTTATGTCAAACATGAAAGTAATAAAAAAGGTGATGTCATATTGAATGTGGCAATGTAGGTGGCCTGTCAGGATAGATACTACCCCACAGAAGGTGGTTAAGGAAGGCCTTTTTGAGGAGGTAACTAACATTTTAATTGGGACCTGTGAGAAGAGAAGGAGCTAGCAATGTGAAAAGCTGTGGAAGGTGTCCAGGGAACAGCTGCAAAGGAACTGAAGTGGGACTAAGCCTGGATTGTTTGAGGTTGAGGCCGAAGGCCATCCTAGAGCTTGAGGGAAGGAGAATATACAAGATGAGGTTCAAAGTATGGGCCATTAAAGCCATGACAAGGAGTTTAGGTTTTTATTCTAATAGAGTTATAGTGTAATAGTCGTTAACAGTATGAAAATGAGCCACATCACTTTGGTTCAAATCCTAGCTCTGCCACTTGTTTTACTTCTCTGTACTTATTTCCATATCTTTTAAATGGAGGTAGTAAAGTAATAAGGTTGATGACAGATTTAAATGACTCAGTATTTGTAAAATGCTAAGCACAGAACCTAGGACATTGTTTTACTTAAATCCTGTGTTTGTAAATATAAGAGTTAAGTAAATAGTGAGATACCATTGAAGGGTTTTAAGTAGGAGAGTAACTTGATCTTTACATTAAGGAACAAAATTATTCATCTAGTGTGTAGAAAATGTGTGTTAGAGGACAAAACCTGTCTCTTTGGCTTATGACCCATATATTCAACTGCCTGCCCAACATCTTTTCTTGAATGCCTTATAACAGTAGTTCTCAAACTTTCGGACTCAGGGTCCCTTTACTGATGATCACTGTATTAGAAATGGGAAAAAATACCTAGATAACATTTTTATGAAAAATATTTTCTAAAACAAAAAATGGAGAAGAATAACATTGTTTTACTATTTTACAAATCTCTTTAGTGTCTGGGTAATAGACATCTGAAGTCTTATATCTGATTTTGAATTCACTCTGCTGTGATACTACACATCATGTAGCCTCTGGAAAATTCCAGTGTAAAGTGGAAAATTCCAGTGTAAAGTGGAAAATTCCAGTGTGCGTTCACAGGAGAATGAAAGTGGAAAATTCCAGTGTGCATTCACAGGAGAATGAAAGTGGAAAATTCCAGTGTGCATTCACAGGAGAATGAGAGTGGAAAATTCCAGTGTGCGTTCACAGGAGAACGAAAGTGGAAAATTCCAGTGTAAAGTGGAAAATTCCAGTGTGCATTCACAGAAGAATGAGAGTGGAAAATTCCAGTGTGCATTCACAGGAGAATGAGAGTGGAAAATTCCAGTGTGCATTCACAGGAGAATGAGAGTGGAAAATTCCAGTGTGAAAGTGGAAAATTCCAGTGTGCATTCACAGGAGAATGAAAGTGGAAAATTCCAGTGTGCGTTCACGGAAGAATGAGCGTGGAAAGTTCCAGTGTGCGTTCACGGAAGAATGAGCGTGGAAAGTTCCAGTGTGCGTTCACGGAAGAATGAAAGTGGAAAAGACAAATAATCTTTTGGTATTATGAAAATAGTGTCCATCTCCTGGACCCTTGGAGGTCATTCTTCAAGATATCCCTGAATGTCCAAAACTAAACTCAGTCATCTCCCTGAAATACATTTTTTATCTAGTGTTTCTGAACTCAGTAAATGTTTCTGTAGCCTGTTAACTGCCAAGCTATCTTGAGGTACTCTTATGCCCACACTGATTTAATTGCAAGTGTTAATTGATTCTTTTTCTTACCTGTTTGGACAGTCTCTTCATTTTTCTGCCAGTGAACTTGAATCCAGCTGGACATTTCCCACTTCTAAAGTATTTCCGTGTTTATAAATATGAATTCTTTTGTACCTACTAGAAATATTTAAAGCACTCATTGGATAATGTCACATCGATTCTCACAAGATCTATTACGTGGGTGTCTAAGAGTACTTCTCTTTTACCCTGGGGAAATTTAAAGACCAGAAATCAAAATAGTAACAGAGGTATTATCTTATTCATCCCTGAATATAGACTGGTTGACTAGTAATATCCACGATAAAAATAAATTTTAAATGACTTTTAAAATTTCTTCCAACTACGCTTTTATCAAAAGGATAAAAATCATTAAACATATTAAAGGTATAAGCAGTACTGTGAGCTTGCATTGCGAGAGAAAAGTACATAATTGATTTGCCTCTATTTTAGACTTAATACATTCATCCAGCATGTTTAAGTGCCTAGTGAAACAAGGCTTTTCAGCTCTTCTGAAAATTCCTTGTAAATCTTTTTGGAGCCAGAAGAGGGCAGAATCTTATTTCTTAAAATAGTGACAAAGAGATAATTGCACAAAAAGAAAGACCCAAGTTTAAAAGTATCTGATTTAATTTGTAAGCTCTGGTTATGTCTGATTGAGAGCTTTTTTCTTTTCTCATTACCTAATATTCCTATTTCTTACTGAAATTGTCTGAAAATAAGTTAACATATAGTTTTAGCAAATGGAATTGTTGATTCTTTTTACAGGTTGCATATCCCTTATCCAAAGTGCTTGGGATCAGAGGTGTTTCCAGTTTTAGATTTTTTTGAATTTTGGGATGTTTGCATTGTATTTACCTGTTCAGCATCCCTAATCTGAAAATCTGAAGTCTGAGATGCATTTCTTATGTGTCATGTCAGTGCTGAAAATGTACTGGATTTTGGAACACTTTGGATTTTTGGATTAGGGATACCCAACTTGTATTGTGTAAGAAGTGAGTATTAGTTTATGGTTTTCTTTTAGTTAGGAAATTTTTTAATATATATAGCTTAAATAATGGGGACTTTAAAAATGAAATGTGGAAGGCATGTAATTTAGTAGGGCCTACAGAGGTTGAAAAGACTGAAGATATATTGAAAGAACATAGATATTTTTAATTAAGCTAAAATTTATGTACGTAAGAATATTTGGCGAGTATCTACTATATGCCACCCCTGACTTGGGGCAAATGGGAAAGTAAGAGAAAAATCAAAGATAGGAAGGGAAAACTTACATTATCCTTTTGGGACTTCCTTTTGTGACTTCACTTAAAGAGTTCATAAAGTAATTGGGAGATTACTCAGAGAGCAGTAAATGACCTTGAATAATCAAACTCCAAGGAATGTGATAGAAACCATTTGGCGTTCGGAATCTAGTAGTTTTAAGACAGCTTCATGTAGAGGTAGAATCTGAGTTGAGCCTTAAGATTTAGGTAGGCAGAGGAAAAAGAATTGGCAGGCTCAGGAAGTAACTTGGGCAAGGAGTGGGGAAGACACCTGGTTAGAGTAGATTTCCTGTTGAGGAAAGCAGGTTGAGCAGGTAGGACAGATACTATATTTTGCAATGCCTTCAATCCTAGGTCAAGTAGTTTAGGTTTATTACTGTAGATAAATAGTAGCTACTGTAGATTTATTTAATAGTGGTTTTTACAAGATTTGTAGATAGAATAGATTTGAGGCTGGGGAGCCTGGAGAGACAAGAGAACCTCTTATAGTCAAGATGAGTTGAGAACAACCTGGGCTAAGGAAGGTAGTGGTAGGAATATAAAGGAATAGAATTTGAAAATATTTCAAGAGAGAAATGCAGAGTTCCTTGTGACAGAATTGACCTGGGAATAGCAGATTAAGAGACAAAGACAATGCCATACTTCTAGTAAAGAACTAGAATTGTAGGTGTATCAAGGGTAGAACTAGGGAGATTGGAAACCAGTGGATTTTCATCTATGCTTTGAGTTTTACTAGCCTCTGAATGAACTGTAGGTCCTGAGCTGAGTTTTTCTTTCAGGAGTATATAACTTGGCTTATGGTCTATTACCTCAGTCATGACCAAGAAAACCTAAGGAAAAATATAAGTACAAAGGCTTCCAGAAGTTTAAATCTACTTACAGTAAGGGCTCTTAAGAACCCAAGGTCTTTGAATGTCTTGAAATCATAAAATTTTAGTTGTGTACATTGTTTCTGGGAATTGGGTCTATATATTTCTTTAGAATCACAGAGACATCTATATCTTAAAAAATAAGTTAGGAATCATTGATTTGGGTGTAGGAATAAATTAGAAGAATGAGGTTTGTGTCTCAGATTTACTAGCTACAAGATTTTATTAAGAATAAAGAAATTATAACTATAGCTGTGTTTTAAATTAGTGTGACTATGCAAATACAAATTATTTTAATAATTATGGCAGAACAGATATAACCTATCCACAATTTTTTCTGGTGGTGCATTGAGTATAAATAATTCCTCTAGGTTCATCTCTGGCCTAACTCTCATTCTTGGGCTCATCTAGTATACTAGACCTTCTCCAAGACCCATGGACATGATTGCTTATATAATTGAATACTATCCTCTTATCCCACAGGTATAAAAATATTTTTTTCTTTTCTTCTGAGGTATGGCCTCTTGTTAAATTAACAAGTAGCCGGTATACATCTTTGGGGCGTAAGTAGCAGAGATCATCTTCAATAATCTCAGCAGTATTATTCAACTTAAGATGCTTGAGTCTAGTTGTGAAATGTCAACACATTTAAATCCAAGCACTAGGGATTTGTAAAGTAGAAAAGACCTTGACTCCATGTAGTCATATATTACTGCAGAAAATGTTCTGCACTTTTGTGAAGGGAATTTGGCCATCTGCTTTTCCTTTCATTTTATTTTCATATGAGTTTTCTGAAGTTGGAATTTTTGGACAGTATCTTCATTTTTGTTTTCCTGTAAAATACTACAAGCTATATGTATGGGAAAAACTAGACTTGATATAAAAATTAGACTGGTTCAGGCAGATTATTACATTATCACTTAATAGTAAAACTATCTGTTGGCTACATGAATTTGTTTGGTACTTGGTTTGAAACACGGAGTACATTCCAAAACATAGCCAAGTTGGCTTCAGTTCATGTACAACAGATTGCCTGCTGCAAGTATAAATAATCATATTTTTAATTGAATCACTTTAATGTTTTTCTTTATATATTTGAGGAAAAATAGAAAATAGAATGTGTGTTATTAAGGAACATTATTTTTCTTACTCTTGGCTTTATGTTAACATTCTTAAAATATTTTTGACTTTGTACTCTTTCTTAGCAAACTGCTTTCTGATAAAACATTTCACTGTTTTCAGAGTTTCACAATTTTGCCAAAATACAGTTATAAAAGCATCTCTACTGGCTGTCTTCATAAGACAAAATTCCATATGAAGATAGGCCTCCAAAAAGAAAATTTGGCTTCTAAGATTTAGAGTGCCAGCTAAATTGGAATGTTAACAGTTAGAACTGTTTTTTGTAAAAAATGAATGTATTTCTCACTCCATGATCTTTATATAATATATATGTTTAAATACATTTATAGTAACTGTCTGGAGGTTAAGACTAATTCAGTTCTTTTTAGGATAGACAGGCAATAAAAATAAGACTATATTTTAAACAAGAAAATGTTCATGTGCCATAATATTTATAGTAAATTATATAACAGTTTTAGATGATGTCGTATGTTACACTGTATAAACTCTTTTCTTAAGCCAGACTCTTTGTATATATTATCTTTCAGTGGTTGTACACAGTGGTATAGTGTTTCACTTGATATGATTTTAATCACTGTTAGGTTGAACTTGAAAGAAAGTTGGAATCTGCAACTAAGTCTAAACTGCATTACAAGCAGCAGTGGGGACGAGCTTTGAAAGAACTTGCCAGACTTAAACAGGTATGTAGTTTATAGCTTATTCTTTTTATATCTTTTTCCCTTGTTTCTTTGCAAATTCGCATGTTTGGCAATATCTGTTACATTCAGATGTCTGCATTTGAATATTGCTATTTTTTGAGATTAGAGGTTTTTATAAAAATATGTTATAAAGGCAAGATCTTTCTTTTTTATAGTTAGAAACTGAAACAATTGTGTCTTTAAAAAAAAAAAAATGCCAGCTATCCCTTTCCCCAGAAAAAACTGGGAATAATTTATTTTACTTTCACTTATAAAACAACCACTCTTTTCTTTCTTAGGATTAAACTTTCCACTGGGAGTGCCTTTTATGATGAAATTTAAGGATAACTTGAACATTTTGTCAAGTTTAAGAATATATTTCAAATGTTATTCTTAAGACACAGTAATTCAGTAAAGAAAAGGAATTACAGGGAATTTTTGCATGATTTTTAAAGAGTTTAAAAACCTTGATAGAAGTTTTCTGAATTGTTACATATTTTTTTCTTTCCTGCTACTAATCAACAAATGCTGCATGCTTCAGAAGAACTTAGTCTTAATTTTGAACATATTTGATCTGAATCATTTGAAGAAATTATGAATAAGATTTTTATTTTGAATCTCACCCTAACTGACCTAAATCTTTTAGAGAGTAATAATGGTTTGTTTATTCCAAGTGCACTTTTACTTAATGTGTCAGTTTTATTCTGAATGAAATTTCACACATAGGGTCTTTCAGGTTTGTATTTTTCTTAATGTGTCTCCATAACTGTCAAATACTATTAAAAATCATTATGCTATTATACTAAATGCTTACCACTTTCATAGAGTACTACCAGTCTACATGAGAATTAAAAACTAGGGTAGATAGTTTACCCTAACATAGATGACAGAGGAGTTGAGATTGTAAGCATTACAAATGAAGACAGGTAGATATAGATATAAAATAATGTGCCATGTGACTATGTTAATACTGACAGGACTAAGGATAGACATTATGTGTAGTACTAAGAGTCTCCTGTATTGAAAGCAGTGTCTTACATGTATAATAAGTATAAAATAGTATTATACCAGGTGTAAATCTATTCAAGACATTGGCCTTTCCATCACAGAGCTGGCAATTTAGTAGTAAGGAAGAAACAACCATAAATATAAAATTTACTGCCTAACAGTAAGAGCCTTGACGCAGACCATATAGAGTACTTGGGAGTTGGAAAGGTGTCATAGGAGAGGAGGTGTTTGTGATAGGCCTCTGGAGATAGATACTTAAGATTTTAATAAAGGAATTGGTTGTGATTTAGGAAAGTAGTGGGGGAAATGTGAATATAATGAATAGAATGATCATAGCAAAGAGGCATGAAGTGGGAAAGCATAGGCTGTTCTTATAAAACAGAGGAGGACCCGTTTTCTAAGTCATTTCTGGTGATAAGGGCTGGAACTTTAGTAGCAGTAGGAATGCAACAAGAAGATTCTTGTCAAAGATGATGCCAAGGGCCCAAGCTTCAGTGTCTGGTCCAGTTTTGGAAATATAGTTACGAAAAAGCTGTTTGGAGGGTGGGAAGGAGATAGGATTTGCAAATTTGGATGTTTTATTTTTACAGAATGAAATTTTTACAGAATGAAATTCGGCTACCAGTTAGAAAGAATGATTGGGCTTAAAAATAGACATAAAGGAGTCCTTTGTTTAAAGTTGTGCCAGCTAGAACTTGGAATTCTTGTGTCTAAGAAAGAAAAAAGAAAGCTAATGAAGGAAATAACAACTAGAGAAAATGTGAAGATCATTATGATGATACTGGTAGGGCAATTAGCGTGTATTGAAGGCTTACTTTGTGCCAGGTGTAGCACTAAGCCCTTCAGAATTTATCATTTAATCCTGACAAAGATCCCTATATAGCAGGTAATATTCCCGTTTTATTAGGTTGGTGCAAAAGTAAAACGGTAGAGGTGCAAAAGTGAAAGTGGCAAAAACTGCGATTACTTTCGCACCAGCCTAACAGATGAAGAAACTGAGACTTGAAGAAGTTAAGTTTCATGTGATCACATAGGTACTAAGTGATAGACCTACCATTGAAAGCTTTTGAGGAATCCAGCCTCAGGCTTCTTTCCCTTTTATGATATTACGGTCTTAGTCCATTGATGTCAAGGAATGAAAGAATTTCTAGAAGAAAATTAGCCACTCTGACAAGAGTACTGAGTTAGGCGAGTTGGTATAGCCTAAGAAGGAAAATGGCATCATTGACCACAAGAGAGACCAGGTCTGGTAATGAGAATTAAAGTGATTTTGAGAGAGAAGCAGCTAATATATGGTCCTGCTGCCAAGATATTTAAGTTGCATATAGTATAATAGAGAGGAGTCCCTGTGGAATTGGGGCCAAGGAAATATGAGAATGGCTGTTAAAGGTCACAAGATATAAACTCCATCAAAAGCAGCATAAATAGTAATTAAGAACATGGCCCCGGAGTCAAGAGAGCTAGGTTGAATTTTGGTTCTACCTCTCTGACTTTGGTAATTTAACTTCTCTGATTAGTCTCTTCATTTAAACAACGAGAAATTTTCTTCCACAGATTATTCTGAGAATTAAACGGGTGGTTTTAAAGTGTGTATTTAATACGGTGTTTGATACATAGTATGTGCTCAGTAAATGGTACATAACTTATTAAAAAGAGATGAGCCATAAAGCCATTCTGTAGTGGTGGTGCGTTCAGTCAGTGGGGACCTAATTGGACAGTAGCTTTGGATATTGATGAACAGAACAAATACTAGAGGGCTGTGTGACTGAGAGTCAGAATTCTTAAGTGTGTATAATTGAGGGATGTTGTTATGCAGTGATAGTTAGACGTTCTGTAGAAAACTGTACAGAAGGAAAAAGTATGTAAGGGCTAAATGTACAGATGTGCAAGAGTGTCAGTAGGTAAACTTCCCAAGTTTGAGTATAAAGGAATGTGAGTACGTTGAGATGAAGAAAGATCTGTAGTTAGTTCATTCTTTCATTCATTCAGCAAGTGCTTATTGAGAGCCTGCTATGCACCTTGCACAGTGGGATGCTATAGATATAGCAGTTGCTCCCATGTGGAACTTAAAGTTCACCTAGGAGGACTGATACTTAGAATATAGCAGGGTGGTGAGAAATGTAAATGAAGTCAGCAAGTATTAGAAAAACAAGGGGACCACTAGGGGCTATCACCACATATGTCACTCAAAGCTAAGGGAGAAATATTTCAAAGAGAAAATGCTTCAAATAACACTACTAGATAGGAAATCATTTCAAGTTTTTAAATGGAGAGTAGATGGGGAAGAAGTGGAAGATAGTGCTTCCATTGAAGAAGCTGAGTAGTGAACAGTCATTACACATTACCCAAATCAGCTGAAAAGGGAGAAAACTGTTAGCTATTGGTTAGGGCATTTTCTGTGCAGAACTGAATAATCATTAATTATTGAAACTTAATCTCATTATAATTGACTTTTTTTATTGATAAGTGTCTATGCAAGAACTTTTTACTTTGTCATGTTCATGTGTGTATATTATAGATTACATTCTTTAAGTTTTTCACCATTTGAGGTAGTTTCAAAAAATATGAGTAAACAAACAGTGTTCTGAATAGAATCCCCCAAATTCCTGGCTTTTGATTAGTTTTACACTGGGGTATTGAAGGAGTCTCCTTTAAAAGAAGATTCAGTGTGAAAGGCTCCAATGTAAGAATTCCTCCTTCCTAACACACGCATCCTCATACACTTTTGTTATCTTCTGGATCTTTTTTCCATTTAATCCATTTTTTATTTAACCTTCTTCCTGTGTATTTCCTACCCTCTTGCCCAAAAAGCATTGCAAAGTAATTTTAGCTATTTTATTCAAATAAGGAGGATATCACAAACATTCAGATACCTTTTGTAAAGAAAAGGGAAAACAAAGTTTTAAATTAGTGGTTCAATTCTGAAAGTTATACTTCATGAAAGAAAAGTTCTTTGAGTGCAGAGATGCTCATTGCTTTTTCATTGCAAACCAATTTAATCCTTATCCCACAAACTTTCTGCTTTAGAGGCACCTCTGTAAACACATTTTGAGGTCACTAGGAATCATTGATGTTCTGCAGACTACACTGAGATGCAACACTTTAAGAAGAAAAGTAATAGACCTTGGGGTTACCATAGTGAGTTGTGCTCTGCCCCTAACTGTTTTAGTAAGATTAAAATTAATAACTTCATCAAATAGGCACATTTCATGTGTGTGAAAATTACTCAGTTTTTTTCCTTAAATTTTTTATTAAAAACACATTTATTGTGCTTGAATATAATTTTGGAATCATCTATCTGGTTTTGTTCAGAAGATTGTTTGTGCAACTTCTTGTTTAAATTGGATTAGTACCATGTTAATTTTACATTGCCTCTGGTGAATAGCCACGGGGCTGTAATCTCTGCCAGTAATTTGTCACATCAAAACCCTCTGGAGGGCCATACAAAACATTTGTGTAGTACGGATTAGATGGTGAAAGCCATATCTTAGATTGTTAATAAATGTTAATGACAAAACCCAGCTGGTAAAGCTTGGAAATAAGACCTAATGCTTGGTGCCCATTGCCAGAAGAATGTTTAAACAGAGATTTCCATTACTCGAAGGTGACCCAGAATAGTAAATTTGTGAATTAAAAAATACAACCTTCTAACTATTTTATAACCTTCTAATTATTTAGAAAAAAATCTTTTCTTTTGATTCGCAACTGTAAAAGCCTGTTTCCCAGTAGAAAGCTTTTTTGTTCTTTGGTAACTGGGAAGGCAACAGCTGTAAAATATAAATAAGCATAACATAAAATGAGTCCTGATTTAGAAAACAAGGAAGTGATACCCTTAAGTTTGATATCATGGGACAAAGTTAAAAGTTCTACTTGTTAGACTTGTAAGAGGTAATTTAGTTTCCTTTTTTCTTCTTCAAGATATACTATAGAAATATTTTAAAACCAAAAGAAATACTTGAATTGCATTGGTCTACAAATACTCAAGTGAAGTTGTCTGCTTTCCTACTTGTGCTCTAAATAACCTATTTGCATATTTACTTAAAAACATTTCTTGACACCTTAGAATATCATTAAGTAGAATAAAGCTTCCTTTTTAAAAAAATAAATGAAGCATTGTTATGAAGTATGAGTTTGTTGTAGACAATTTAACATTTTTATGTCAGATATATTCAAAGTAGGTATGTATGTTCCCAGGACAGGAAAGAGAAGTAATATTTTGGGAAGGATTGTGGGTCTGTTACCATATTTGTGCACAGTAGATCTGTTTAAAACTGAGCTGATATATTTAGTTAAAACAACACAGACTTCATTGGCTGACATCAGCACTATCTTGTCCAGCCTCCTGCTTATCTACTCTGAGTAATTAATTTGATTAATTTATAAGTAATTTAGCCAAGGATGGGATGTAAATCTTTGTTTAAGAAAACAGTTGGAGGTCCAAGTCTTGGTTAAAAACTGTGTCTTGAAACCATCCAGGCCCTCCTACTGACTTGTCAGCTCTGGGTTATTTTCAGAAAACTTTACTTGAGTTCCTTAGTTTAGTTGTAAGTTTTTTCCCACAGACTTACATGGTATGTGTGAGTGGGAGAGTAAGTAGTGGCCACTTTTTAGCCGCTGTTTAGTCTAGTGTATGTATGTTTACATCTCCTCTCTGGATTTATAGGCAGCCAAGGCAAAATAAAGATTATACTCACTTGATTGAGGAGCCTTTAACCCAGAGCACCTGGCACTGGAGAGGACTTCTTTCACTAACCTCTAATTTGTGTGTGTGTGTGTGTGATTATTATTAATGCCCTATTCTTGATTCAAAAATCCAAGCATTTAAAGGGTTTTCTTATGTTTTAGAAAATGTTAAATTTTATCAAAAACCTAGTTTTACAGGGTAAAGCTAATAATCAACTTTTATTACTTATTTCCTGCTTGCAGTCATACTTACTCAATTTGTAACACCATGTAACATAGACACTACAGATCACCAGTAATCCTCTCCTTAGCCAAAGAAGACAGTTTGGTGCATTTTTGTCCAGATATGTTTTTCTTTTTAAATACCTTTAAAATGAAATACACATTTCAAAGGAGGTTCTTCTCCTCTTTCCACCTGCCTCCTGGTTTAAGAAACAGAGCATTATGAATGCTTTAGAAGCCCTCTGTGTCCCTTTCTCAACTGTGTCTTCTGTTTCCAGAGGTAATTACTATCCTGAATTCGATATTTATTATTCCTTTGCTTTTTTTCATAATTTCGTGACATAAGATATATTAAAAGTCTACTATTTGCAAACAACGTTGCTTAGTTTTGTGTGTTTTGAACCTTCATATACATACAATCATTCTCTATAAATATTGCACAATTTTATCCAGGATAAGAGAACCCTGAATGTGTTAGTGCCTACAAGAGTTTCTCTAGTATTTATATCTAAAAGTAGGATTTCTGGTACTGGGGGACATTCATTTCTTCAGTTTCACTAAATATTACATAATTATCTTTAAAGTGGTTGTACTAATTTGCAATTCCCAAGAGTAGCATATAATCGTTCCTGTCCTTCACATTTTTGTAAACAGTTGGCTATTGTCAGATGTCTTAAATTTTTCAGTTTGGTTGGCCCCAAGTAGTGTCACATTGGGGCTTAAATTTTCATTCCTGTAGTTACTAATAACTAACTTTGAGCATCTTTTCCTATGTTTGTTTTTGAAACAAGGTCTCACTGTGTCACCCAGATTGGAGTGCAGTGGTGCATTCACAGTTCACTGCAGCCTCAACCTCCTAGGCTCAGGTCGTCCACCTCAGCCTCCCAAGTATCTGGGACTCCAGGTGCACGTCACCATGCCTGGCTAATTTTTGTAATTTTTTTTTTTTTGTGGAGACAGGGTTTTGCCACGCTGCTTACATTTCTTCATCTGTGGAGTGCCTGTTTATGTCTTGTGCTCAGTAGAAATTAATCAACAAGTGTAATTCAGATTCTGGAATATCAGACAAGAAGTTTGAAATACTACCATCATTATACTGTAGAAAATAGGTGATCTGATGAAGAAATGTATTAGAGAAGTGGTATATTTTGAGACTGTCTTGTGTGTAATTGGAGAAAGAATGGGGAGAAAGCAATATTTAAAGAGATACTGGCTAAGAATTTTCCAAAGTAAAACAGATATCAGTGCATATATTCAAAAATATCTATGAACTGCAAGCAGGATAAATACAAAGTAAACCTACCTAGATGCATCACAGCAAAATTGACAAAAAGCAAAGAAAAACCTTAAAAGCTGTTGGGAGCAGGGGTGGATAGATACATTGCCTTCAAAGGAGCAATGATAAGACTGACAGATGACTTTTTAACAAAAGTAAAGGAATTTGTAAGCCTTTACTAAAATAGCATCCCTAAAGTACCAAAGAAAACAATTGCTGAACTAAAATTTTGTTACCCAGTAAAAGCATTATTTATAAAGGAAAGACTTCAGACCAACAAAAATTGGCAGAATTTGTCATGGCAAATCTGAAGCAAAAGAAATACTTGGATTCTTCAGGCAGAAGAAGAAGAATGATCCCAAATGAAAGCTTTGAAATGCAGAAGAGTAAAGAACAATGGAAATAAATATCAGGCTAACTGTAAATGGATATTGGTTGTAGGAAAACAATAAGAGTATTTGTTGACTTTAAAATATACATAGAATTAAAAGTTATGACAAAAATAGTGCAAAGATATGAAGAGAGTGAAATGTTTAAAGTATGTTAAATTATCTGAAGATGCAAAAGTCCTAATTAGATTCTGTTAAGTGAGGGATACATATTTCTAAAAGAAGAGTTAAAAATGATTTAGTAACAAGATAGGGGATGAAAATTGAATGACAAATTATTTCATTAAAGGGAGAGAGAAGGAACATAAAATAGATGGAATGAATAGAAAATCATAAGATGGAAAGATTTAAATCTATATATATCACCAATTGCTTTAAATATAAGTGGACCAAATGCTCCCATTAAAGACAGATATTTAAAAGCTGAATTTTAAAAAGTTAACAATATGCTTTGTAAGAGATAAACCTTAAATATAAGAACATAAGATGGTTGAATTCTAACAGAAGGAAAATATATACTACAATAATACTAAGAGAAAGCTGGTATAGTAATACTTCATATTAGGCAAACCAGACTTCAGGGTGAGAGACATTTTACTGTAGGTAAAGGAAGTTTTCATAGTTATAAAAGGGGGTTAATCCACCTGGAAGATGACAACAATTCTACATTTGTACCTGGTAACATAGCAACAAATTAGATAAATTAATAGAGCTTAAAAGAGAAATAGGTAAATCTATAATGATAGAAGATTTTACCATAACTCTCCTGAGAACTGATGGTGCAAACAGACCGAAAATAAGTAACAGTGTAGAAGATTTGGGCAGCACAACTAACCATTGGTATATTCTAGAACACTTCATCCAAAAACTCCAGAATATACACTATTTTCTAGTGCACATGGAACATTTAACCAAGTTGCTTATATGCTGGATTAAACTACAATTCTCAACACATTCCAGAAGATTGTAATTTAGAATATGTTCTCTGACCACAGTGATATTAAACTAGAAGTAAAAAGATAATACGAAATGTGCCCAAATGAGTGAATATTAAGTAGTATACTTCTCGTAACCCATGGTAAACTGGAGACCACAGTAAAATTAGAAAATATTTTGAATTGAAAAATAGTGCACATAAAACACATCAAAGTGTGGGATTTAGTGAAAGCTGTGCTTAGAGGGAAATGTATAACCGCAGTTGTGTTTAGAAAATAAGACAAGAATAAATCTGTTCTCTAAATATTCCTTTCAAAAACTCAGTAGAAGAACAAGAAAGTAAAGTGGAAGCAAGGAAATAAGATGAATAGAAATTAATGAAATGAGGGGAAAAGTACAATAAAAATCAATAAAGCCAAAAGTCATGTCTTTGAAAGGACCCCTCTACTCCCCCTTAGCAAGTATTCAAGGACAAAAAGAATAGACAGTAACTATCCATATCAGGAATTGAAAAAAGAGACAAGACTACAGATCTCAGCCATTTACAGAGGTAAGAGGATAGTATGAACAATTTCATGTGAATTTGAAAAAAGAACTTCCAAAATGGATACACCAAGAAACAGAAAATAGAAATAGTCTTATAGCTATTAGAGAAATTGAATCTGTAATAAAAAACCTGCCCACAAAGAAGGCTGCAGACCCATATGTCTTCACACTTGAATTTTAGTGAACATTTTAGGAAGAAATAACACTAATCTTACACAAAGATTTTAGAAAATGGGAAGTGAAAACGCTTCTCACCTTTTTAAAATGAGACTAGCATAACCTTGATCCTAAAAGCCTACAAGGACAAAAGTAATTGGCCAGTCTTTTAAAACATTAAAGATAACAAGTTTAAGATATTAAACTTGTAAGCATTACAGCAAAGTTTATTTATTAGGCAAATGCAAGGTTGGTTATTTACCACATTCAAAGAGTAAAGGAGAAAAAAATACCAATAGCTGCAGAAAAAGTCATATTCCTTAACAAACTAAGACTAGACAGTAAATTTGTTAATCTAGTAGAGTTTTTACATAAAGCCTACAAAAAAATTCTTAAAATAATGAAACTTTCCTCAGATCAGAAATGAGAGAAACATTCCCTCTATTACCATTTCTTTTCAACATTGTATTGGAGGTGTTCTAGCCAGTGTAATAGGGCAAGAAAAAGAAATAGTGTGTCATTTGGAAGGGAGAAAGTAAAACTACCTGTATTTGCAGATAACACAGATGTATTTAGAAAGCTAAAAAGTATCTAAACTGACCTATTAGGAATAAGTGAGTTTAGCAAGTTTGCTGGAAACAAAGTCAATATGTAAAAATCAATGTTATTTGTCTACTAGAGTAATTAGGAAATGAAAATTGTAAAGCTCTACCATTTACGGTAGCATCTAAAATCAAATATCTAGCAGTACAATCAAAGAAATATGTTAGTCTTAGCATATAGAGGACTGTAAACTATTATTAAAAGTTAAGACCTACATCATTAGGTAAACCATTTCATTGATTAAAAATCAATATTTTAAAGACACTGGTTTTGGCCAAATTGATCTGTGGATTCAATATAATCATAATAAAATCTCAGCAGGTTTTTTTTAGCCTTAGAAATTGAAATTTATATGAAAATGTAAGAGCCAAGAATAGCTAAAATCATTTTGAAGAATAGCCAAAGGTAGAAGAACTTACACTATCATATATTAACACATTGTTACAAGAGTTGAAGTAATTAAAACAGTGTAGTGTTAATGCAAGAATAAGTAGATGAGAGCATCCAGAAACAAAAACATACATATATGGATGGAGGTGATATGTGACAAGTAGTAGTAACTGCCAAGCAACAAGAGAAGAGGTGTTTTTCAGCAAATGTTGCTAGGTCAGTTTTAGCTCTATATGGGGAAAAAGTGAAACTTCAGGAGGGTAACATAAAAGAATATCTAACAGACGGAGACAGGCAAAAAATGTCTTAAATAGGAAAGAGCACTAACCAAAAAGGAATAAACAGAAAAATCTGAACTATGTTAAAATCAAGGACTTCTCTTTATTAAAAACAACATTAAAGGAGTGAAAAGACAGGCCAAAGACTACTGGGAAATGGTTGTAATTTATATAATTGACAGAGGACTTATCCAATATTTACAAGCATCAATAACAGAAGATGGACAACCAGGTAAAGTACCAAAAACTTAAATAGGAACTTTATAAACAAAGATACCTAAATGTCATAAAACTATTAAAATGTGTTCAACCTCACTGGTCTTTAAATAGTGCAAGATAAAAATCACAATGATATTCTGCTACGTAACCTATCAAATGGCTAAAATGAAAAAAAAAAATGACACCACCAAGGGCTGGCAAGAATATAAAGCACTGGAATGCTCAAGTGGAAGTATGAATTGATATGACTACTTGCAAACTGTTTGAAAATACAGGTTGAACATCCCTAATCCGAAATGCTTCAAAATCTGAACTTTTTGAGCCCTGACAGGATGCCACAAGTGGAAAATTCTACGCCTGACCTTATGTGACAGTTCACACAGAATTATTTAAAACATTGTGTAAAACATTGTGTAAAGTTACTTTCAGGCTCTGTATACAAGGTGTATGTGAAACATAAATGAATTTCATGTTTAGACAGTCCCATCCCCAAGATATCTCGTTATGTATATGCAAATATTTCAAAATCAAAACACTTATGGCCCCAAGCATTTCAGATAAGGGATACTAAAACCTGTATTTACTAAGGCTGTTCTAATTCTTATATCCTCTGACCACGCAATTTGAAGCCTATGTATATATCCAGTAGGAATGCATACAAGTGTGTTCCAAAAGACATGTATAAAATCTTCACATCAGCATTATTTATAATTCAAAACTGGAAACTGCCCAGTGTCTTTCAGCAGTGAATGAATAAATTGTATATTCATTCAGTGGAATGCTGTATAATAATGTAAATGATTAACTGCATAGAACAATGAGTCTCTAAAACAATGTTAAATGAAAGAACCCTGACACAAATACGTACTGTACAGATTCTGTATTAAGTTCAAAACTTATTTGTGTTGTTAAAATTAGGGTAGTAGTGATCGTTGGGAAAGGGTGAATGGTTAGTGACTGGGAGGAGACACAAATTTCTGGGATTCTGGCAAGTCTGATCTCCGGATGGTGAGTATGTGAGTGGTCTACTTTGTGAAAATATATCAAAATGTATCTTGTCATTTGGCAGTTTTCTGTTTCATTACAATTCAATGAATACTTTAAAAAAATAGTTAACAGAAACCTATTGACCCAGCTTTCCCACTTTGGGATTTTGTCCTAAACAAAAGAAAATGACTTACGGATTCCTGAGCTAACCTGTGTGATAGGTGACAGGGGGTCCTGTTACAGCATTGTTTGTAGTAACAAAAGTGTCTGTCATTGAGAAAGTGGTTGAATAAGTCATGGAATATGCATTATGTGGAATGTTACTCATTTATTTTAAGACTTTATCTATTGACCTGAAGAATTGTTAAACTTTTTTCAAAATGCAAACTAGAATGTATTGTTTTCATTTTTGTTTAAAAACATATGTGCATAGGTTTTTGTATGAGTCTGGAAAACAGAGTGGAAAGGCATATTTACTGACATAGGAGTGGAATTAGTGATTTGTACAGGGACAGTTACTGAATTTTTCTAGGTGCATCTTTGTATAATGGATTTCTCAGATGCTGCTCTTACCACCAGTCTTTTGGCAGTTCTTTGTGTTGACAGTTCATTGTATTGACAGCTGCCTCTTTCTTGCCTTCAACATCTATTGTCCTGTGATAGTCAGCTAATATCAATCACTGATTGAAGGATTATGACTTACAGTAAAAGAGAAGTAATAGAGTGTTTAGAGAAAACTTACCTGGGTATTTTCTGGATAATATATAACTCATAAAATTAGCAGTGCAAGGGTGGGCACACACCTTGGGCGCAGAGGCCGAAGCAGGAGGATTGCTTGAACCTAGTAGTCTGTGGCTTTAGTGTGCTTCATTGCTCCTGCGACTAGCCAGTGCACTGCAGCCTGGGCAACACAGTGAGATTCTGTTCTTAAAAAAAAAGAATTGGCAGTGTGTGCCTATATCATGGGTGTTGTCAAATAGGATTATAATCACAAGTCAAAGTCATATGAAATATTTGTTCCTAATATTAAGGATATGGCTTGTTTCTTTGTTTCTTTCAAGAGGGAACAAGAAAGTCAAATGGCTCGTCTTAAAAAACAGCAGGAAGAATTGGAACAGATGAGACTACGTTACCTGGCTGCTGAGGAAAAAGATACAGTAAAAACCGAGCGACAAGAATTGTTGGATATAAGAAATGAATTGAACAGGTATAATAACTAAAAGAGTGTTTCTTTCAAAAACCAAAGTTTGGTTCAGGGAAGGTACAACTTCAGGTCTCTCAAGGATAAAGTAGATCGTATATAAAAATACAGAAAATGTAACAGACATATACAATAGAAAATCCATGCCAGCTGAGTGCTGTGGCTCATTCGTGTAATCCTGGCACTTTGAGTGGATGGTGGGAGGATCGTTTGAGCCCAGGAGTTCTGGGCTGCAGTGAGCTGTGATCATGCCACACTGCACTCCAGCTTGAGTGACAGAGTGAGGCCTTGTGTCAAATTTAAAAAGAAAAGAAAATCTATGCCAAAGACTATTAAACTTTTTTTTTTTTTTGCTATGAATACAGCTGTGGAAGTCCATTCAGCTCTTGTGTTTCCATTTATAGCATTACTACTTTAAAATTTATTTTTGTGTGGTGATTTCAGGATTATTGCTACTATTGAACTGAGTCTTGACTTACATAAAGTATAAGAAATTTCAAATTTAGTTACATTATTAATACCTGTAACAATAGCTCTTAATGAGCCCTTACTTTGTGCCAGGAACCGTTTTAAATGTCTTGTATTGCCCAGCTCTTTTTTTTTTTAAATCTTCAAAGCTACTTTGTGAGAAAGATATTTTCACCATTTTTGAGATGAAGAGATTGAAGATTAAAGACAGAGCTTAAACATATTATTCAAGGTCATGTAGCTAGTAAATCATGGAGCCAGGGTTCAAATCTGATTCCAGAGATTGCATTTTTAACTACTATGCTACACTGGGCTTCTCTGTAGTGCTGTGTTCATCTTAATCACAACTTCAACAGTGTTTCATGTTAGAAAAGTAATCACTAGGAAGCAGCATAAAAATGAGTTCTAGTTTTTTTGGAGGGTAGTTTTGGGGGAAGACTTTTTGGCTTAGTCTATCAAGGGTCTAGTATATTTTTGTTTGAGCAAAGTGCAGTTTTAGTTAACTTGGACTGGTTAAAAAATATACCATACACTGGGTAGATTAAACAGAAGTTTATTTTCTCACAGTGCTAGAGGCTAGAAGTCAAAGATCATGGTGCCAATGTGGTTGGTTTTAGAGGGTCACCTTCTCGCTGTGTCCTCTCTCTGGTGTCTCTTCTTAGGAGAGCACTAATCCTATGATGAGAGTTCACCCTCCTGGCCTCATCTAAACCTGATTATCTCCCAAAGGTCCATCTCCAAATACCATCACATTGGAGGTTAGGGGTTCAACATCTGAATTTGGCAGGGACACAGTTCAGAGCATACACATTACATTTATCAACAGTATCTTATTATGTCTCCATGTATGAAGTGGAGAAAAATGTGGTCACTATATTAAGTGGGTTCCTAGCTGAATTAAATAATTGTATTTAAAAGATAATTGAAGAAATACCAGTTGTAAAAGGTCAGCTCCAACTACCATGCTTAACAGGGTTCAATCTGTGGTACTTTTATTCTCATTTATTCAGGATATATTTATTTGGTATCTACCATGTTGTAGACTTTGAAGATATTACAACTTAATGAATTATAATATCCTTGCCTTCCAAAATTTTGCTGTCATATATAGCACTTTCTTGGTTCCAGTTTAGCAAATATATGTTTAGCTCCTGCTGTTTGCTAAGCACTGATTTGGTGGGTTAAAGATATCCATGTTGCCTATCAAATCTGTAGATCATACACAATCTTACTAATGCCTTAATAAATTAGGATTCTGAGAAAACTGAAACCAATAAGATTAAATATATTAGAGACAAAAGCAGAGTCCTCTGTATAAGCTATAAGAAAAATCAGTTAAGTGATAGATAAGACATAAAACAGTTGATATGTAGAAGCCTAGGAGAACTTCTGTGGCCACTAATAATGGTGTGATTTGGCTACCGAAGAGTCAGTACAGTTAGGGTCATTCATAGAAGTAGTGTTCATTATTCAGTACTGGGAAATCACCTCTGGGGTGTTCTTACCACTATGCAGCACACTTTAAGGGAAATTAGCTACCTAGAGAGCTTCCAGTGGAATGTGACCAGGACAGTAAGGGGCAATATATCATGCCATCCAAGAAGTGGTTAAGAGCGTGAGGGATATTGAACTTGGAGAACTCTTGGGCAAAGTGGTAGGTAACTGTTTTCACATATCTGGAGAGCTACCATATTAAGAAGAAGTAAGTAGGCTTCTCCTCTTAGGCAATATCATAGCCAATTATTGAAAATATAAAGAGGCATACTGAGTTCAATATAAGAAGGAACTTTCTAAGTTAGAGCAGTTCTACGAAGTAATATGTTCCTAGTGGCAGGGAGTGTGCTTGTAGAGTCCAGAATAGCAGTTGTCAGGAATGTTCTAAAAGTTTTCTTTATGAGTTTCTTCAGCCATCAGGTTCTAAAATTCTTTTGTGATCATGACTGATAATTGCATTTTAGCAAAGATTTGGTAGAGATGATCTATCAGTTGTGCAAAAATTGCATTTGTCCCATATGCATAGACAGATGATGCACAGAAGGGAAATGGTTAAACTTTCTGGTACATAGTTTGGCATTGTGTGCATTAATTAACCTAGAGGACCCTATCCTCCAAGGCAGCTATAAGAGTTAGCGTAGGGGAAACAACGATTCAGAAATCTGCCCTTCCTTATCCACATGAATCACTCAAATTCCATGGAAAGACTTGGTACCAGTGTCTCACTAACCACTCGTTTCCCACCCAGGTCCCAGAGTACAGTGCCCTGCACTGTTTAGGCTTTTTGTTTTAGAACAGATAAAGACATTTGGTATCCTTCTTGGACTGTAGTTTCCTTTTTTGTGTGAGGAATTATAGGAGTTTCATGTTTCAGAGGGTCATCTGAACAAATGAAAGTGTGTTCTGCCAACAGTCATGTACCCTCTGGGGCCATCCTGGTCTGTGAGAGCAGGACTTGTTCCTCACTGCTTCTTTCTCCCTCTCCCTCATCCTGTGTGTAAATTTAGAAATAGACTTAGTCTTCAGAGGAAATAAGCCACGGAAAAGCCAGTCTCAAAGGGAGGAACTTAGATGCAACTGCTTTGTCTTACAATCAAGACAAAATAATCGGAATCATTGCAAATTAAAATACTTTTGTAGCCACTAATATAGAAAAATATAAAATTATATCTTTTTTTTTTTTTTTTTTTTGAGACAGAGTTTTACGCTCGTTGCCCTGGCTGGAGTGCAATGGCCAATCTTGGCTCACTGTAACCTCGGTCTCCCAGGTTCAAGTGATTCTCCTGCCTCAGCCTCCCAAGTAGCTGGGATTACAGGCATGTACCACCACGCCCGGCTAATTTTGTATTTTTAGTAGAGATGGAGTTTCTCCATGTTAGTCAGGCTGGTCTTGAACTCCCGACCTCAGGTGATCCACTTGCCTCGGCCTCCCAAAGTGCTGGGATTACAGGCATGAGCCGCCATGCCCAGCCAAAATTATATCTTAATTGTATGTTCTAAATTAAACATATTCCATATCCAAACTTAGTGTTATTATCACTTAGTAAGTAGGCCAGGTACAGTGGCTCACACCTGTAATCCCAGCACTTTGGGAGGCCGAGGCAAGTGGATTACTTGAGCCCAGGAGTTTGAGACTAGCCTGGAAAACATAGTGAAATGCCGTCTCTACAAAACTATATATATATATAGTTTTTATATATATATATATTTATATATATATAAAAACACACACACACACAAAAATTAGCTGGGCGTGGTGGCATGGCCTATAGTCCCAGCTACTCGGGAGGCTGAGGTGGGCAGTCCATTGAGCCCAGGAGGTCGAGGCTGCAGTGAGCTGTGATCGCACCGCTGCACTCCAGCCTGGGCGACAGAGTAAGACCTTGTCTCAAACAAACAAAATATACTAAGTATTATTATTACTGCTCCATTTTCAAGACAGTTTGACCAACAGTGTTCTGTTGGAAATACCCAAATCGCAGGTCAGCATCTACTCTCCTTTTCTCATCCCCAAATGAGATTATAACAAACATAACTTGAAGATATCCATACAAAACCTTAACATGCATATGCCCTTTGAACCACACATACATATAGAATTTCACTTTCTGCAAATAACTAGAGATACAACTCCATAATAGGGAATTTTCTTGGTTCACTTCTGTATCCCCAAAACTTGTTTGGCACAAATAAATGTTTGTTGAATGAATTTTTTAAAATATGTTCAAAACAGGAACAACAAAGGTTTAAAAACGAGCAACCTAAAGATCAATAATAAAGGATGACTAAATGATGATACCCCAAATGATGGAATATTATAAAACAATTTAGAAGAACATTTAATGATATAAAAAAATCACACTATAAATGAGAAAAGTAGTATACAGAATTGCATATGTAGTATCATTAAGTTTTTCAAGACATACATATTTTAAGTATATATATGCATTTTTTAAACTTGAAAATACAGAAAAATGTTACTCAAATTGGGATCACATTACAGATGATTTTTTTTGTTCTTTACATAGCTCCAAAATATCTAGTTTTCATGTATTTTGTAATTAGAAAAGCAAGTATTGTTTTTAAAGTTGCGTTTTATAAATGTGCAGACTGTTGACTAGCCAAGTGGAACATTGTTTTTGTTTTCTTCCTGAAAATATTACTGAAACCTTATTTTACCATTGAATCATTTTGTTTTAAACAGTGATGTTAAGAAAACCAGCACAGTTGCTAGAGTGGCATTTGTTCTTGACTTCTCAGGTTAAGGCAACAAGAGCAAAAACAATACCAGGATTCCAGAGAGATTGCAAGTGGAAAAAAGGATGGTCCCCATGGCAGTGTATTGGAAGAAGGCTTGGATGATTATTTGACTCGCCTAATAGAAGAAAGGGATACTTTGATGAGAACGGGTGTGTATAATCACGAGGATCGAATAATAAGTGAACTCGACCGACAGATCAGAGAGATTTTGGTAAAAAGCAATGCCAGTAATTAATAACATTTGGAAAAGCTTTATAGAGACTCTAAGTCTAAATTTTAATTTCTTTGTAAAACCTTCAAAAGTGAGGAAAATGGATGTTTTAAAATGGTATTTTCAATTTTTTATAAGCAAAATTTTGTATGTTACTGTATAGTATTTATTTGATCTTATTTACTTTATGCTACCTCTCCCACACTGGTTTTATTTGTAATTTGCATTTTATATACTCATTTTAAATGACTTTTCAGTGTTTTTCATAGTTTATAATCTGATGGCTAACTTTCAAAACAGCTTTTCACTAAGTTAATTGTAGGAGAAATGACTGCGGTAATTTCCAGTTCTATAATATTTCATGTTGAGCCAAAAGAGTATATCTTGCACTTTAAAAATGCTGTGTCCTATTCCATTTGAATGTAAATTCTTAAAAGTTGAAACCAATTGTAACCAGTTTAACTCATTTTAGATGACCTTTTTTTCTTAACTTATAATATTTGCAAGTGACAAGTTTGAAAACAAAGCAAGATCAGTGCAGAGAAGCCATATGACATGTTGGGTGACAAATTGGTCATTTATTTAAATAAAGTTAATACAGATTAAATTTGTTTCAAGAGCTATTGAATTTTCAAATTCTCAGTGTACTTATAACTTTTAAGAACATGAAGTATTAGCTTAATATAGTTTTCTCTGTTGGTTTCTTCCTCAAGTTTGCATTGTTTTATTGTGTTAAAATTCGAGATTTGTTTTTATTTTCCAGTTATAGTAATACTAGCTGTCAGCTTAAACCCTCTGTAATAGAACATGGAAACAGACACATAAAGACATTAGCTGAAAAAATAGAATGAAAATCAACTATTTTTTACTCCCCCTAATTTCAATCAATCTTTTTCAAAGTGCACGAGATTCAGTCATTGAATTTATTCAGTGCCATGTCTGTATAAACTCTAAGAGTTCCTTTATATCATATTCTTCAGAGCCAACATTTGTCCTCAAAGCAACGCTTCCCACCTCCTTTTACAGAGTACTGAAAAAGTTTTAGCAAAGTCACAGATTAGGTTGAATTTCAAAATATATGTACTTTAAAAAGTCCTGATTTCTAAATGTAATTAAGTATATACTTTAGGAAGTTACCAATAACTTCCATCAAAGCAGAGTGTAGGATATATGGTAACATTAATTTTCTGTCATTTTAAATGAGATATATTTCTTATTAGGGAAATTAAAGTCCCTATGCTTTTATTTTTTTCCTTATTAACAGAGCATTAATCTTCTAAAAAATAACCCAGCAGTAAATAATAAATTACCGAATGAGAGGATAATGAATCTGTGAATCATAGCAGGAATTTGCAATATTAATTATGATTAGCTATTTTTCTCTCATTGATTTTTGTGCCACTTGAATGGAACAGAAGTATGCCTTTTGTTTTGAAAGGTCTGGGGTAAAATGCTGTGACTGTTTACTGCAATTGCATTGTGTGTTGCCTGAGACTGCTTTCAAACACTAGAGGGGGCCTCTGATGTAGAGAAACAAAAAGGACTTTTCTAAAATGGATGTGTAGTTCATTTTGCCTTCTGTAAAGCTCTTTTGGCTATTGTAATTTAACAAATAAAATCATAATTGTGTGCATCTCTGAGTTCTTGAGCAGCTTGAGTTCTTTTTTTTCTAAACAGAGTTGGCAAAGTGTTCGGGTTTTCCTATTTCTAATGACTGTCTTTTTTTCTCAAGTGTTGACATACTATTTTTTGTCTTACAACTAGGGGAGTCTGAAATCTTAATTCTCTTTTGTAGTCCTTTTAGCAATAACCATTCCATTTGTAAGTGGCATCGAATGTTTTTACACGGATTTTGCCTAGGAGTTAATGAGTATGACCGCAGTAGATAAATCAATGAGTGGGTGCGGGCATGGGTGGGTGAATGAGTTTCCAATAACAGGAAAACATCAAATATTTTAAGGTGAAATCAGATTTACCTTTAAAATTTCTGTGGTTTTTTCATGGAAAAAGTCTAGTTTCCATGTTTAATGCAGGCATGTACTGCATAGGAGGGGTGTTTAATGTCTACCAGGTATATCTAATACCATATCTGTATAAACATAGGAGTTCCCTTGCAGATAAATCCTAGTAATTTCTATCTGTACCTGAATTCCTGTTGCTTCAAGCATATGTGGGAGTTTGAATGTGGTTTAAGGATGTATTAGGGCCTCTGCTGATGGGGAGACAGTCTCGTCTGACCAGATGATTTTCTCCTCTACTTCCTGTCCAGATGCTGCCCAACCTGAATCTGAGTTCACAGATTGCCCCAGCATATATTGCCTGTTTGCAGCCACTTCAGAATGGACCAACCTGTTTTTTACAGTCTGTAGGAAGGGCCCTCTGGTAGCTATTTATGGACTTAAAAGATGTGTTCTCACTACCTTTTTGTCTAACTTGATTGAATACCTAAATTTTTTATTTTTTAAATTGATACAATTCACACACCATAAAATCACCATTTTAAAGTATACAGTTCAGTGTTTGATATAGTCACAAGGTTGTACAACTGTCACCACTATTTTATACATTTTTATCACCCCAAAAAGAAACCCCTGTACCCATTAGCAGTCACTCCTCATTCCCTTCTATCCCAGCCCCTAACAACCACTAATCTTTTGGTCTCTCTGGATTTGCCTATTCTGGGCATTTCATATAATGGAATCCCAAATTGGATATTGAAAAGAGAAAATATTAGAAAACCTAAACTATCGCTAGTTTCTATATGTTTTATCGGATGTTGAATTAAATGATACAGAGATTCAGAAGACCAACATAAGGGCATAATATTCATCATCATATTCATCCATTGGGAAAAGAGTTCAACTTTTCTTCTATCTATCACCTCTAAAGCACTGACCAAATACAACAGTGAAAAGTGGATAATGTTCTAGCAATTCTGATACTGAAAATGGGGTTATTGACACATATCATCGGTATCTCATCAAAATTGCACACTCTTCCATGCTTTTCAGAGTTTGGGGATAAATGAAGCAGTGTCAACCAGAATGTGAGGTCTGCGAGGGCAACGACCAGTTCTGTCTTAGTTTCTTCCAGAACTAAAAGAGTGCCGGCCATATGTAGGCACTCAGATAATATTTGCTAAATTCATAAAGAAATAAAAAGATTGTGTATGGTCTACCTGTCAAAATAGATGTAAAAAAATTTGACGGCTGATATGCAGGGGAAAATAGGACCCCATGGCCTCACTGACAGGTTTATGAACTTGTGGTCTGACTGCCTAGGCCCTGTAGAAGTGGAGGAGTTCTGTTTGTTGAATTGTTTTTTGCTTAAAAAAAAAAAAAGTTTGCTTTAAATTCATAGATGTAGAAAGTAGACTAGTGGTTACCAGGGGCTGAAAGGAACTAGGGGAAAAGAGGAAACGGGAATTACTGTTCAATAGGATCAGAGTTTCTGTTTGAGATGGTGAAAAAGCTCTGGATTTTGGATAATGGAAATAGTTGCACACATTGTGAATAATTCCACTGAATAGTACACTTAAAAATAATTAAGATGGTACATTTTATGTTCTATATATTTTACCACAATTTAAAAGTTTGCTTCAAACTGTGCCTCAAATCTGCCTACCCAGTGTTCTCATGCTGAAAGTTTTCTGCACAAGAGTCGCTTGTCAAGTCATTTCTGAAGATAACATCTTGTCATTCTTTGATTGTAGAAATGGATCAAAGATGCTTCCCTGAATGTTTATAGCACCTTTACCAAAATCTGAAATGAGTGAAAACTAATGGCTACATTTAAATCCTGAGTTCTAAAGATAAGTTGGAGACTCCTCGAAACTTAGAATTGTAATGCCTTCATGTTTTATAAAATTATGTCTTGTTATCTTTAATGACAATTTAGAAAAAAAGAAATTGGTTTTTAAAATTTAACAGATAGGCCAGACGATGGATGTAAATTGGAGCGAGAATTAAAAACAAAAAAACAAACCCCAAAACATATTACTAGTACCCTAAAGTAGGCTTAGTGTCTTTTTCTGGTGGTAGGTTGTCTTACTGTCGGTTAGTGGTCTTACTAACCAATAACATGGTTTGTGTAAGCCTGTTAAAGTCTGGCTGAGTAATTTTAAATTATGACTTGAAAATTTAAATCCGTCTTAGACATTTGTGTTTTGGCAATTGTATTAACAGCATATCCCTTGGAGCCTAGATGTTTCATCGTACCCTTTTTCTGCCACTTGCTCTAGTGTACGATCATGCTTCTTCCTAGCTAATGTGCCCTCTGCTTCCAGGTCTTGGAGACACGTAATCCATCCATATTGGCATAAATGGGGAAATAGAGACAGAACTGCCGAAGTACCAAAATGTTCTACTGAAACTAAAAGAATTAGATTGCTCACTGATTTTGTTATATAACCTCTGTTTGGCATCAAATTAGAATCTGCTATTGTTAGGAATGTAACTGTAGAAAGGCTGCTATAGACTTAATTCCCATTTTATTTGCTTCTCTGGGGGTTGTCTTAGTGTTTTCATTTGAAATGTTTTTACAGATGTAGGCTCTTCAGATATGAAGTTGCTGAAGTGGAGACTCAGAAGTTTAGCTTTCAAATTGAAGAGGGGTGGAAATCTGTTTAGGAAGATTAATTTTTAGATAAATAATTTACTGACTGATATATTAATGTACAATAATCCCTAGAGGCTTTTAAAGATGTTATTATATTCTTAAGGTTTCTAAGAATGTTAAACCTGTCATTCGTAATAGGAGAGAACTAAAATAGGGTCCATTTATAATTTCTTCTTGGAAACATTTCACTCACACATTCGTCGACAAATTTCTTTTCTTTTCCAAATAACTTATTTAATAGTTGGACAGCAGAGCTCTTTTCTTGATTAACATGTTAACTAGTCAAAAGCATGCAGATGCACTGGAGGAGTGCAGAATTTTCCCCAATAGTTTAGATTAAAATTTGGCTAGAGCAAATCAAACTTTACTATAAAATCTTACTTTGACATAATTGTAAATTTTAGTGAATGTCAACCCAATAGTGAGAGTCTGTGTCTAGTAGGTTACAGTATACTGCTCAATTCTTCAGCAAGTTCTCATATTAGTGAATAGATTGAGCAGGATTAAAAACATTATTAAAGCACTGGTTTCATTTCTATGAGTAATTTGCAAAGAAGGATTTAGTTACTAAAATTTCAATCTGTTTCCTTGAAATTTGGAATCTCAAGACTATTATCACATTACTTGAATTCAGTTCATATTGTGAGCAAAATGCGATGCCCTGCAGATGGTAAGTCAAATCAAGAATCTGAGGTGTTACTATTAGTATACATCTTCAGTTATTCGGTTTAGATCAGAGAAGATAGTGTAGCAGTCTGCTTGGCGTATTCACTTAATTGTTGCCTTGAGGAAGGAGATTTCGGTTCCTGATTTAGCTTCATTGTTGGCAGATGAGATTAATGGTCTTCTCTTGGTTTCTGGCAGAAGTTTATTTAGGTAACTAACTGAAATTTGTAAAATTTGCACAAAGAGAATAAAAGTATCAAATAGGAAAAAGACATGTAAATAGTTTTCAGAAGTAATTTAGCCCACAGACTTTTTTTCCTTTTGCCAGTAAAAATTGCATTTGCAAGTTCACATTTAGCCTATCTCTTCTCCTCTATTACCAATCCTCATTTTTTTTTCTCTTCCATCTCCTTATCAATGTATAATATTCGCCAGGAACAATGACACTCCAAATTTGTCTTAAAAAGATTATTTAGAAAAGTCAGAGCGAGAGAGATATGCTGAGAGAGAGAGGGATAGACAGACATAAAGAAAGAGAAAGAGATGGAGAAGAGACAGAGCTTGGAGCCTAATTTTCATTTGGGCTATGTTTTCTTTTTCTTTCTAAGGTCTATAAAATTGTCATATGGTTCCACTGCTTCTACTATTATTTTTTGCCTCATATTGTCACTTGAACCGCAGTGTCATTATCACATCTATCTGAGCATCTCTATGATCCCAGCAGTGCAAATATGAAGAGATACAATTGTCAACCTGGTATGTTTTGGCATGACTCCGGAATTTAAAATTTCCTCTATATGTGCAGTAGGCATTTTAATGCTACCCTCAGTGCATATACACATTTAGTATAATTCCCAATGGTGTGTGCCCTTCTACTAGATAAAAGAGAATAATCTCCTATTTACTGTGATCAAATAAATTGAGGAATTCATTCAACTAAAATGTATATGTTTAGCAACTATATGGAAGCTTTTTAGTCTAAAACTTTACATAGTTGTGTATAAAGTATTACTATTGTTCTTCCCATTATGGTATCTTGGAAAGAGATTTACACATTTCTTTGTTATTAAGAAATTATGAAAGTGTCAGGGGGCCTCCAATGCCTTCATGTAATCAATAGCAAAGACAGAATAAAACATATATAGACAGATAGATTTCTTCTCGTTTATCTACACTCACTGCTCTCCCAAGGATGGCTTCAGTTGCTATGATGCACAGTACACAAAAGTTTCTAATCACAGCATTATTACTAAAAGCTCTAATTATACACGTTAATTATTTTATGTCAAGAACCTTTTTCTCAGATTCAGTAAGAGGAGACACTAAATTTGAAACTACAAGTATTATCAAACCCATTTGAACCAGAGAAGCAATTTGTCATAAATTACATTAGATTAGCTGCTAGTCATAAGGGAACTTCAGAGGTAAGCTTATTGAGGAGACTAGAACACCCCAATCTATTTCTAAGCCTGTACTCCAAGAAAGTTGGCTAGCAAAGGATGAGGGAATGAGTATATGCAAACTCAGATGGACTCTAAGGTACCCTTAAAATCCATAGGGTCCAATGCACTCTATAGAACATAACATTTTTGACATTTGGGGTACAAGGGATGCTGTTGTCTGAATGCTTGTGTCCCTCGAAGTTCATCTGTTGAAACCTAATTACCAATGTGATGATATTAGGAGGTGGGGCCTTTGGGAGGTGATTAGATAATAAAGGTGGGGTCCTCATGAATGGGATTTGTGACCTTATAAAAGAGGACCCAGAAAGCTGCCTTCATTCTTCTACCACATGAGGACACAGCTATCAGGGACATCTATGCATCAGACAGTGGGCCTTCACCAGATATCGATACTGGATTTCTTAGCCTCTAGAACTGTAAGAAATAAATTTCTGTTATTTATAAGCTACTCGGCCTTTTGTATTTTGTTATATCAGGCCAAACAGACTAAGACAAGTGATAGTAATGGTCAAAGAAAAGAAAAGAAAAAAACTCCCCAGCAAACTTAGAGGAACTTTCTCAACCTGATAAAGGACATCTATGAAAAACCTACAGGTAATGTCTCGCTTAATGGTGAAAGGGAGATGCTTTCCTTCAAAGATCAGGAACAGAAACAAGAACATCTGCTCTATTCAATAGTGTATTGGAAGTTCATAACCATTGAAATAAGGAAGAGAAGAGAAACTAAAGTCATCTAGATCGCAAAGGTAGGAGCAAAACTATCCTTGTTCACAGATTACATGATTGACTATCTCAAAAAATCCAATGGAATCTACAAAGTTTCTAGAACTAATAAGTACATTCAGCAAGGTTGCAGAATACAAGGTCAGTATGAATAATAACCAAAAATCAGTCACATTTCATATATTAGTCACACACAGTACCAATACCATAAAAATATACAATATTTAGGAATAAATATAACAAAAATGTGAAAGACGTATGCACTGAAAACTATAAAATATTATTGAGAGAAATTAAAGAAAACTGAAGTAACTAGAGAGACATGACGTGTTCATATATCAGAACAGTCAGTGTGGTTAAGGCGTCATTTTGTAATCCCTATCAAAATCCCAGCATACTTTTTCATAAAAATTGAGAAACTGATTCTAAAATTTCTGTTGAAACACAAAGCACCTAGAATATCTTTATAAATCTTGAAGTCAGGTAGTGTTACTCTTCCCATTTTGTTTTTCTTTCAGAAAGAAAAAGTGGGAAGACTAATATTACCTGATTTCAAGATTTTTAAAGCTACAGTAATCAAGACTGCACATACATAGACGGCTGATTTTCAACAAAAGTGCAAAGGCAATTCAGTGGAGAAAAGATGGTCTTTTTGACAAATACTTCTGGAAAAACTGGATGTCCATAAGTAAAAAACTAAATTTTGATCCCAACTACTAGACACAAGTTAATTCAAAATAGTTCATAGGTATAAATGTAAAAGCTAAAGTTATAAAACTTCCAGAAGAAAGCACAGGAGAAAGTCTTTGTGGCTTTAGGTTAGACAAAGATTTCTTTCATGTGACACCAAACGCACAATCCATAAAGGAGCAAACTGATAAATAGAACTTCATCAAAATTAAGAACTCTGCACTTCAAAGACACTGATTAGAGAATGAAAAACAAGCCATGCTTAGAAGAAAATATTTGCAAGTCATGTATCTGATTACAGGATTTATATCCAGAATACATAAAGAATTTTTGAGCATCAGTAAGAAAACAGCTCAGTCTTTAAAAAGATAAATCATTTAAATAAATGCTTCACTACAAAACATATACGGATAGCCAGTCAGTACAGGAAAAGAAGCTCAATATCCTTACTAATTAGGAAAATGCAACTTAAAACCATAACAAGACACTGCTACACAACTATTAAAATGGATAAAATTAAATGGACTACATAGACTGACCATGGACTCCTAGGTATTTACTCAGGAAATAAAGCATACATCCATACAAAGAATTGTACATGAATGTTCATAAAAGCTTTGTAGCTAAAAAAGAAATGTTCTTCAACAGATGAATGGGTAAACTATGACATATACATACAATTAAATATTACTCTTCAATAAAAATGAGTTACAGATAACATGCAACAATATAGAGGAATTTCAGGATAATTACACAGGATGAAAGAAGCCCAATGAAAAGTACATTATGTATACTTCCATTTATAGAACGTTCTAGAAAGTGAGAATCTATAGTGATAAGCAGATCAGTGGTTGTTTCCCGTGGGGATGCTGGGTGAGGAAATGAACAGGATGGAGAAATTATAAAGCGGCATGAGGAAACTTTAGGGGTAATGGATAGGTTTATTATTTTGATTCAGGTGATAGCTTTACAGGTTTATACATGTCAACATTTTCAAAATGTATACTTTCAATATGTGCCACTTATTATTTTTTGGCACATATTTATCTTATGGCAATTAAACCTAAATAAAGATGTTGGATTTTTTTTAAATACCGGTACTAAAATAACAGCTGCCAATCCACCCTTGGTTGTCTTTTTGTATTGATTGATTGATTGATTGATTGAGATGGAGTCTCAGTCTGTCACCCAGGCTGGAGTGCAGTGGTGGGATCTCGGCTGACTGCAAGCTCCGCCTCCCAGGTTCACCCCACTTTCCTGCCTCAGCCTCCTGAGTAGCTGGGACTACAGGCGCCTGCCACCACGCCCAGCATGTACTTTTCCACAGAAGTAGATTTTCCAGATAACTGAGGCTTAGCATTTACTCCATTGGAAACTGCTTCTTTTAACCATTTTAAAAGTAAACCTTCAAAAAATGTATCACAGCCTCCTTTGAATGTTGCATCAGAGACTACAGAAACTGAGTTACCTTTTCTGTATATCACAGACTACCATGACGGGCCACTGCAGCAGAGGGGAAAAAGTACTATATTTGGAGTTATTTGATATTATGTTCCGGTTTATAGCTTGCTTCCTTTCACAGGGAATTTGAGGCACTTTGCAAAATTATATTTAATTCAAAAGGAAAAGAATAAATTATTGAAGGAAAGAGAAAATACAGACTAGCAAGTACTAAAGCTAGGGAAAATATTAGTGAACTGGAATATTGTCAAAATCAATGGTCTTATTGTAAGTGACAGAAATTCATTCTGAAATCGCTAAGCACCAAATAGAAAATAATTACCCTGTAAAAACGATGGCGGTAATGAAGAATGGTGGAAATGGCATTGAGATTAACACCAAGAGGACCCTCTCTGTATGTTCTTGCTTCTGATTCTGTGTTTGCAGACTTCTTTCCTTCACTGTATTAAGGGAGTGAGAAAAAAATAAGAACATAGAAGACCTAAATATTAATATGATTATTATTATTATTATTATTTTGAGATGGAGTCTTGCGCTGTCACCCAGGCTGGAGTGCAATGGCACAATTTCAGCTCACTGCAACCTCCACCTCCTGGGTTCAAATAATTCTCCTGCCTCAGCCTCCCAAGTAGCTGGGATTACAGACACCCACCATCATGCCTGGCTAATTTTTGTATTCTTTAGTTGAGATGGGGTTTCAACATGTTGGTCAGGCTGGTCTTGAACTCCTGACCTCAGGTGATCCATCCACCTCGGCCTCCCAAAGTGCTGGGATTACAGGTATGAGCCACCACACCTGGCACTAAATATAATTAAAAGGTATAATTTGTTGTAGATATGCGTTCTATATTCAGAGAACAGAAAATCAACCTTTACAAGTTTACTTGAAATATTCAGAAACAAGGAGCATATATTAGTCCACAGAAAATATTAAATTGTAAAAATATTTAGTAGGGGGTGGCTGGCTAGATGGCCAAATAGAGACAGCTCCAGTCTGCAGCTCCCAGCAAGATCAATGCAGAAGGTGGGTGATTTCTGCATTTCCAACTGAGGTACCTGGCTCATCTCACTGGGACTGGTTAGACAGTGACTGCAGCCCGCAGTGGGCAAACAGAAGCAGGGTGGGACGTTGCCTCACCTAGGAAGTGCAAGGGGTTGGGGAACTCCCTCCCCTAGCCAAAGGAAGCCATGAGGGACCGTGCTGTGATGAACAGTGCATTCCAGCCCAGATACTATGCTTTTTCCATGGTCTTCACAACCCTCAGACCAGGAGATTCTCTCTGGTGCCTATGCCACCAGGGCCCTGGGTTTCAAGCACAAAACTGGGCGGCCATTTGGGCAGACACCGAGCTAGCTGCAGGAGTTCCTCTTCATACCCCAGTAGTGCCTGGAATGCCAGTGAGACAGAACCGTTCACACCCCTGGAAAGGGGGCTGAAGCCAGGGAGTGAAGTGGTCTAGCTCAGTGGGTCCCACCCCCACAGAACCCAGCAAGCTAAGATCCACTCATTTGAAATTCTCGCTGCCAGCACAGCAGTCTGAAGTTGAGCATGACCTGACCATGCTCCAGCTTGGTGCGGGAAGGGGCGTCCACCATTGCTGAGGCTTGAATAGGTGGTTTTCTCCTCACATCATAAATAAAGCCACCAGGAAGTTCAAACTGGGGGGAGCCCATCGCAGCTTGGCAAAGCCACTGTAGCCAGACTGCCTCTCTACATTCCTCCTCTCTGGCAGGGCACCTCTGAAAGAAAGGTAGCAGCCCCAGTCAGGGCCTTATAGATCAAACTCCCATCTCCCTGGAACAGAGCACCTGGGGGAAGGGGCGGCTGTGGGCGCAGCTTCAGCAGACTTAAATATTCCTGCCTGACAGCTCTGAAGAGAGCAGCGGAGCTCCCAGCACTGTGCTTGGGCTCTCCTAAGAGACAGACTGCCTCCTCAAGTGGGTCCCTGATGCCCATGCCTCTTCACTGGGAGACACCTCCCAGCAGGGATCAACAAACACCTCATACAGGAGAGTTCTGGCTGGCATCTGGCAGGTGCCCCTCTGGGTTGAAGCTTCAAGAGGAAGGAACAGGCAGCAATCTTTGCTGTTCTGCAGCCTATGCTGGTGATACCCAGGCAAATGGTATGGAGTGAACCTCTAGCAAACTCCAACAGACATGCATCAGAGGGGCCTGACTGGTAGAAGGAAAACTAACAAACAGAAAGGAATAGCATCAACATCAACAAAAAGGACATTCACAACGAAACCCAATCTGAAGGTTGCCAACATCAAAGACTTTGGTCTTTGATAAATCTTTGGAGATAAATCCATGAAGATGGGGAGAAACCAGTGCAAAAATGCTAAAAATTCCAAAAACCAGAATGTCTCTTCTCCTCCAAAGGATCACAACTCCTTGCCAGGAAGGGAACAAAACTGGATGGAGAATGAGTTTGATGAAGTGACAGAGTAGGCTTCAGAAGGTGGGTAATAACAAACTCCTCCAAGCTAAAGGAGCATGTTCTACCCCAAAGCAAGGAAGCTAAGAAACTTGAAAAAAGGTTACATGAATTGCTAACTAGAAAACCAGTTTAGAGAAGAATATAAATGACTTGATAGAGCTGAAAAAAACAGCATAAGAACTTCGAGAAGCATACATAAGTTTCAACAGCCAAATCGATCAAGAGGAAGAAAGGATATCAGAGATTGAAGATCAACTCAATGAAATAAAGCGTGAAGTCAAGATTAAAGAAAAAAGAGTGGAAAGAAATTAACAAAACCTCCAAGAAATATGGGACTATGTGAAAAGACCAAATCTATGTTTGATTGATATACCTGAAAGTGACGAGGAGAATGGAACCAAGTTGAAAAACACTCTTCAAGATATTACCCAGGAGAACTTCCCCAACCTAGCAAGACAGGCCAACATTTAAATTCAGGAAATACAGAAAACAACACAAAGATACTCCTCGAGAAGAACAACCCCAAGACACATAATTGTCAGATGCACCAAGGCTGAAATGAAGGAAAAAATATTAAGGGCAGCCAGAGAGAAAGGTCAGGTTACCCATAAAGGGAAGCCCTTTAGACTAACATGGATCTCTCTACAGAAACCCTGCAAGCCAGAAGAGAGTGGGGGCCAATATTCAACATTCTTAAAGGAAGAATTTACCCAGAATTTCATATCTAGCCAAACTAATCTTCATAAGTGAAGGAGAAATAAAATCCTTTACAGACAGGCAAATGCTGAGAGATTTTTTCACCATCTGGCCTGCCTTACAAGAGCTCCTGAAGGAAGCACTAAACATGGAAAGGAACAACTGGTACCAACAACTGCAAAAACATACCAAATTGTGAAGACCATCGACACTATGAAAAAACTGAATCAACTAAAGGGCAAAATACCCAGCTAACATCATAATGACAGGATCAAATTCACACATAACAATATTAACCTTAAATGTACACGGGCTAAATGCCTCCAATTAAAAGACATAGACTGGCAAATTGGATAAAGAGTCAAGACCCATGGGTGTGCTGTACTCAGGAGACCCATCTCACGTGCAAAGACACACATGGGCTCAAAATAAAGGGGTGGAGGAAAATTTACCAAGCAAAGCAGGGGTTGAAATCCTAGTCTCTGATAAAACAGACTTTAAACAAACAAAGATCAAAAGAGACAAAGAAGGGCATTACATAATGGTAAAGGGATCAATACAACAAGAGTAGCTAACTATCCTAAATATATATGCACCCATTACGGGAGAATCCAGATTCATAAAGCAAGTTCTTAGAGACCTACAAAGAGACTTAGACTCCCACACAGTAATAGTGGGAGACTTTAACACCCCAATATTTCTGTCAATATTAGAAAATTAACAAGGATATCCAGGACTTGAACTCAGCTCTGGACCAAGCAGACCTAATAGACATCTGCAGAACTCTCCACACCAAATCAACAGAATATACATTCTTCTCAACACCACATTGCACTTATTCTAAAATTGCCACATAACTGGAAATAAAACACTCCTCAGCAAATACAAAAGAAGAGAAATCATAACAAACAGTGTCTCAGACCACAGTGTAATCAAATTAGAACTCAGGATTAAGAAACTCACTCAAAATTGCACAACTAAATGGAAACTGAACAACCTGCTCCTGAATGACTACTGGGTAAATAACAAAATGAAGACAGAAATAAAGATGTTCTTTGAAACCAATGAGGACAAAAACATAATATACCAGAAACTCTGGGACACATTTAAAGCAGTGTGGAGAGGGAAATTTATAGCAGTAAATGCCCACAAGAGAAAGCAGGAAAGATCTAAAATTGACACCTTAACATCACAATTAAAAGAACTAGACAAGCAAGAGCAAACAAATTCAAAAGCTAGCAGAAGACAAGAAATAACTAAGATCAGAGCAAAACTGAAGGAGATAGATGCATGACAAGCTATTCAAAAAATCAATAAATCCAGGAGCTGGGTTTTCTTTAAAGATTAACAAAATAGACCACTAGCCAGACTAATAAAGAGAGATGAATCAAATACATGCAAAAAAATGATAAAGGGGATATCACCACTGACCCCACAGAAATACAAACTACCATCAGAGAATACTATAAACACCTCTACACAAATAAACTAGAAAATCTAGAAGAAATGGATAAGTTCCTGGACACATACACCCTGCCAAGAATAAACGAGGAAGAAGTCAAATCCCTGAATGGACCAATAAGTTCTGAAATTGAGGCAATAATTAATAGCTTACCAACCAAAAAAGTCCAGGACCAGACAGATTCACAGCCAAATTCTACCAGAGGTACAAAGAAGAGCTGGTACCAATTTTCTGAAACTACTCCAAACAATATAAAAAGAGGGAATCCTCCCTAACTCATTTTATGAGGCCAACATCACCCTGATACCAAAACCTGGCAGAGACACAACAAAAAAAGAAAATTTCAGGCCAATAATCCTGGTGAATATAAATGCAAAAATCCTCAATAAAATACTGGCAAACTGAATCCAGCAGCACATCAAAAAGCTTATCCACCACGATCAAGTCGGCTTCATCCCTGGGATGGAAGGCTGGTTCCGTATACACAAATCAATAAACGTAATCCATCACATAAACAGAACCAATGACAAAAACCACACAATTATCTCAATATATGCAGAAAAAGCTTTCAACAAAATTCAACACCCCATTCATGCTAAAAACCTCTCAGTAAACGGCTAGATATTGATGGAACATTTCTCAAAATAATAAGAGCCATTTGTGACAAACCAGCAGCCAATATCATACTGAATGGGCAAAAACTGGAAGCATTCCCTTTGAAAACTAGCACAAGACAAGGATGCCCTCTCTCATCACTCCTATTCAACATAGTATTGGAAGCTGTGGCCAGGGCAATCAGGCAAGAGAAAGAGATAAAGAGTATTTGATTAGAAAAAGAAGAAGTCAAATTGTCTCTGTTTGCAGATGACATGATTGTATATTTAGAAAACCCCATCGTCTCAGCCCTAAATCTCCTTAAGCTGATAAGCAACTTCAGCAAAGCTTCAGGATACAAAATCAATGTAGAAAAATCACAAGTATTCCTATACACCAATAACAGACAAACAGAGAGCCAAATCATGAGTGAACTTCCATTCACAATTGCTAGAAAATGAATAAAATATCTAGGAATCCAACTTACAAGGGATGTGAAGGACCTCTTCAAGGAGAACTACAAACCACTGCTCAAGAAAATAAGAGAGGACACTAACGAATGGAAAAACACTCCATGCTCATGGATAGAAAGAATCAATCTCATGAAAATGGCCATACTGCCCAAAGTAATTTATAGATTCAATGCTTTCCCCATCAAGCTACCATTGACTTTCTTCACAGAATTGGAAAAAACTATTTTAAATTTCATATTAAACCAAAAAAGAGCCTGTATAGCCTAGACACTCCTAAGCAAATAAATAAATAAATAAATAAATAAACTTTTTTAAAAAAAGCAAAGCTGGAGGCATCACGCTACCTGACTTCAAACTATACCACAAGGCTGCACTAACCAAAACAGCATGGTACTGGTACCAAAACAGATATATAGACCAATGGAACAGAACAGAGGCCTCAGAAATAATACCACACATCTACAACCATCTGATCTTTGACAAACCTGACAAAAAGAAGCAATGGGAAAAGGATTCCTTATTTAATAAATGGTGTTTGGAAACCTGGCTAGCCATATGCAGAAAGCTGAAACTGGATTCGTTCCTTACACCTTATACAAAAATTAACTCAAGATGGATTAAAGACTTAAATGTAACACGTAAAACCATAAAAACCTTAGAAGAAAACCTAGGCAATACCATTCAGGACATAGGCATAGGCAAAGACTTCAGAACTAAAACACCAAAACAATGGCAACAAAAGCCAAAATTGGCAAATGGGATCTAGTTAAAATAAAGAGCTTCTGCACAGCAAAAGAAACTATCATCAGAGTGAACAGGCAACCTACAGAATGGGAGAATATTTTTGCAATCTATCCATCTGACCAAGGGCTAATATCCAGAATCTACAAGGAACTTAAACAAATTTACAAGAAGAAAACAACCCCACCAAAAAGTGGGCAAAAGACATGAACAGACACTTCTGAAAAGAAGACATTTATGCTGCCCACAAACATGAAAAAAAGCTCATCATCACTGGTCATTAGAGAAATGCAAATCAAAACCACAATAAGATATCATCTCATGACAGTTAGAATGGCAATTATTAAAATGTCAGAAAACAAAAGATGCTGGAGAGGATGTGGAGAAATAAGAACACTTTTACACCATTGGTGGGAGTGTAAATTAGTTCAACCATTGTGGAAGACAGTGTGGCAATTCCTCAAGGATCTAGAACTAGAAATACTATTTCACCTAGCAGTCCCATTACTGGGTATATACCCAAAGGAGATTATAAATCATTCTACTATAAATACACATGCACAAATATGTTTATTTCAGCACTGTTCACAATAGCAATTACTTGGAGCCAACCCAAATGCCCATCAATGATAGACTGGATTAAGAAAACGTGGCACATATACACCATGGAATTCTATGCAGCCATAAAGAAGGATGAGTTCATGTCTTTTGCAGGGACATGGATGAAGCTGGAAACCATCATTCTCAACAAACTAATACAAGAACTGAAAACCAAACACTGCATGTTCTCACTCATAACTGGGAACTGAACAATGAAAACACATGGACACAGGGAGAGGAACATCACATACTGGTGGGAGGGATAGCATTAGGAGAAATACCTAATGTAGACAACAAGTTGATGGGTATAGCAATCCACCATGGCACATGTATACCTATGTAACAAATCTGCACATCCTGCACATATACCCCAGAATTTAAAGTATATTAAAAACAAAAAAGAAAAAATAATAATTGAACAAAGTCTCCAAGAAATTTGGGATTATGTTAAATAGTCAAACCTAAGAATAATTGGTATTCCTGAAGAAGAAGGGAAATCTAAAAGTTAGGAAAACTTATTTGCCAGAATAGTTGAGGAAAACTTCCCTGGCATTGCTAGAAATCTAGATATCCAAATACAGAAGCTCCAAGAACTCCTGTGAAATTCATTTCAAAAAGATCATCACCTAGGCACATAGTCATCATGTTATTGAAAATCAAGGTGAAGGAAAGAATCTTAAAAGCTGTGAGACAAAAGCATCAGGTATATATAAAGGACAACCTATCATATTTACAGAGGATTTGTCAGCAGAAACCTTATCAGCAAGAACGATTGGGGTCCTATCTATAGCCTTCTTAAACAAAATAATTGTTAATCAAGAATTTTGTATCCAGTAAAACTAAGCTTTATAAATGAAGGAGAGATAGTCTTTTTATGACAAAAAGAAATGTTCAGTTTGTCACCACCAAGCCTGCACTACAAGAAACACTAAAAAGAGTTCTAAATCTTGAAGCAAAATCTTGAAATACACCAAAACAAAAAATCATTAAAGCATAAATCTCACAGGGCCTAAGAAACAATAACACAATGAATAAAAAACAAGGTACTTAGGCACCAACTAGCGTGATTAATAGAACAGTACCTCATATCTCAATGCTAACATTGAATATAAATGGCCTAAAGGCTCCACTTAAAATGATACAGAAAGGCAGAATGGATAAAAATCCATCAACCAAGTATCTTCTGTCTCCAAGAGACTCACCTAACACATAAGGACTCACATAAATTTAAGGTAAAGGAGTGGAAAAAAATATTCCATGCAAATGGAAACTAAAAGTAAGCAGGGGTAGCTATTCTTATATCAGAAACAAACAAACAAACAAACAAACCAAAAACCCAGACTCTAAAGCAACAATAGAAAAAAAAAGAAAGACAAAGAGGAACATTATATAATTAGAAAAGGATTAGTCCAACAGGACAATATTACAATCCTAAATATATATGCACCTAACACCCAAATTCATAAAACAATTACTACTAGACCTAAGAAATGAGATAGACAGCAACACAATAACAGTGGAGGATTTCAATTTTCCACTGACAGCACTAGACAGGTCATCAAGGAAGGAAGTCAACAGAGAAACAATGGACTTAAACTATACCCTAGAACAAATGGACTTAACAGATATTTACAGAACATTCTACCAACCACTGCAGAATATACATTCCAATCATTAGCACATGGAACATTCTCCAAGATAGATCACATGACAGGCCACAAAACAAGTCTTGATAAATTTGAGAAAAATCAAAATTATATCAAATATCCTCTTAGACCACAGTGAAATAAAACTGGAAATTAACTCCAAAAGGATCCCTCAAAACTATGCAAATACATGAAAATCAAATAATCTGCCCTTAAATGATCTTTAGGTAAACAGTGAAATCAAGATGAAAATTTAAAAATTCTTTGAACTGAATAACAGTGACACAACTTATCAAAGCCTCTGGGATACAGCAAAAGCATTGCTAAGACGAAGCTTCATAACATTAAATGCCTACATCAAAAAGTCTGAAAGAGTACATTTATGCAGCCAACAGACACATGAAAAAATACTCATCATCCCTAGCCATCAGAGAAATGCAAATCAAAACCACAATGAGATACCATCTCACACCAGTTAGAATGGCGATGATTAAAAAGTCAGGAAACAGGTTGTTGGAGAGGATGTGGAGAAACAGGAAAAATTTTACACTGTTGGTGGGACTGTAAACTAGTTCAACCATTGTGGAAGGCAGTGTGGCGATTCCTCAAGGATCTAAAACTAGAAATACCATTTGACCCAGCCATCCCATTACTGGGTATATACCCAAAGGAGATTATAAATCATGCTGCTATGAAGACACATGCTCATGTATGTTTATTGCAGTACTATTCACAATAGCAAAGACTTGGGACCAACCCAAATGTCCATCAATGATAGACTGGATTAAGAAAATGTGGCACATATACACCATGAAATACTATGCAGCCATAGAAAACTATGAATTCATGTCCTTCGTAGTGACATGGATGCAGCTGGCAACCATCATTCTCAGCAAACTTTCACAAGAACAGAAAACCAAACACCACATGTTCTCACTCATAGCTGGGGACTGAACAATGAGAACACTTGGACACAGGAAGAGGAACATCACCCACCATGGCCTGTTATGGGGTGGAGGGAGGGGGGAGGGATAGCATTAGGAGATATACCTAATGTAAATGATGAATTAATGAGTGTAGCACACCAACATGGCACATGTAGACATATGTAACAAGCCTGCACATTGTGTACATGTACCCTAGAACTTAAAGTATAATAATAAATAAATAAAGTTTTTTAAAAAACAGTACAAATTTACAATCTAAGGTCACACCACAATGAACCAGAGAAACAGGAATGAACTAAACCCAAACCCAGCAGGAAAAAAAAAAAATAACAAAGACCATAGCAGAACTAAATGAAATTGAAACAAACAAACAAAAAAAATGGAAAGGATAAATGACACAAAGAGCTGGTTCTTCAAAAAGGGAAATAAAACTGATAGACCACTGGTAAAATTAAGCCAATTTCTAGAAGAGTCTTTCCAATGTTATCTTCTAGAGTTTTTATGGTTTCAGGTCTTAGACTTGGGCCTTAGTAGATCACACATTAGGCCACAAACTAAATATTCATAATTTTTACAAAGTTGAAATCATATGAGGTATTTTTTCCAATAACAATGAAATGAAATCAGAAATCAATAGCAGACTGGAAAATGAAAAATCCACAAGCATGTAAAAATGAAACAATGAATATGTCAAAGAAGAAATCAAAAGAGAAATTCCAAAATGCCTTGACACAAATGAAAATGAAAATGCAATATACCAAAATTATGGGATACAGTGAAAGCAATGCTGAAAGAAAAATATATAGTTAAAAGTGCTCAAATAAAAAAAGAATAATCTCTAATTGACAACCTAACTTTACTCCTTAACTAGATAAAAGAACACTCTAAACCCAAATCTAGCATAAGAAAGGAAATAGAAATTAGAACATAGACAAAATAAAGAACAGAAAAACAACAGAAAAAATAAGTGAAATTAAGTGTTGATTTTTTGAAAAGATTAACAAAATTGTCAAATATTTAGCTAGTTGACTAAGCAAAAGAAACGAGACTTAAATAACTAAAATCAGAAATTAAAGAGAAGACATTACTATGGATTTTTACAGAAATAGAAAGCACTATAAAAGAATATTATAGACAATTGTAAACTAACAAATTGGATGACCTAGATGAAATGGACAAATTCCTAGAAACGCACAACCTACCAAGACAATCATAAAAGAATAGAAAATCTTTTAAAAAATCTATAACTAGTAAAAAGATTAAATTAGTAGTGAAAAATATCCCAACAAAGAAAAGCCCAGGACCAGATGGCTTCACTGGTGAACTCTATGATGTATTTAAAGAATTAAAACCAATCCTCCTCAAGTTCTTCCAAAATATTAAAGAAGAGGGAAAACTTTCATTTGAGGTAGCTTTTATTCTGTTGGAAAACTTCCATTCTTTGAGGCAACATTAGCCTAATCACAAAGTCAGGAAAAAACAGTACAAGAAAAGAAAACTACAAACCAATATCCTCGATGAATACTGATATGAGAATCTTCAACAAAATACTAACAAACAGAACTTAATAGTACATTGAAAGAATTATACACTCTGACCAAGGGAGATCAAATCTTGGAAAGCAAAGATGGTTCAACATACAGAACAAATAAAAATATTAGTTTAATACATCACATTAATGAAGAAAATCTTCATATTATCTCAATTGATTAGGAAAAACATTTGACAAAACTGAACACCCTTTCATAATTACAACATTTAAATTAGAAAATCTTCAGTTCTTTTCTATTCCTAGTTTGAGTGTTTTAATCATAAAATACCCAATCTTACCACTTCTATTCAGCATAGTTCTGGAAGTCCTAGTCAGTGCAATTGGGCAAGAAAAATAAATAAAAGGCGTTTATATTAGAAAAGAAGAAGTTAAATTGTCTCTGTTCACAGATAACATAATCTTATAAACAGAAAACCCTAAAGTTTCCAGGAAAAGCAATAAATTAATTTAGCAGGACCAGATGGCTTCACTGAATTCTACCAAATACTTTAAAAAGAATTTTTAAAAATCCTCCTCAAGCTCTTTCAAAATATTGAAGAGGAGGGAAAACTTCAACTAATAAATGAATTCAGCAAACTTTTGGAAAGCAAAATTGACAAGAAAAAAGTCAGTTGTGTTTCTATAAAATAATAATGAATGATCCAAAAGGAAATTAAGAAAACAATTCTATTTACAATAACATCAAGAAAGTACTTAGGAATAAACTTAACCTTAACCTCCTTGGTTAAGTTTATTCCTAAGGACTAGTACACTGAAAACTACAAAATGATGTTGAAAGAAATTAAAGAAGAAACCAATAAATGGAAAGACATCTCATGTTAATGGATTGAAAGATTTAATATTGTTAAGAGGTCAATACTACCAAGAGCATTCTACAAATTCAGTGCAATCCCTATCAAAATCCCAATAACATTTTTTTCCAGAAATAGAAAATCCCATCCTATTGGATTTGGCAATAATTTCTTGGATATGACACCAAAACCGCAGACCACAAAGGAAAAAAATAAATTGGACTATATCAAAATGTAAAATTTCTCTGCAAAGGACATAATCAAAAGAGTGAAAAGCTAACCCATGGAATGGGAGAAAACAATTGCAAATCATATATCTAGTAAGGGGTAAATATCTAGAATATATAAAGAACTCCTACAACTAAAAAATGACAACAAAACAACTTGATTTAATAATGGCAAAGGACTTGAATAGGCATCTCCCCAAAGATATGCAAATGGCTAATAGGCCAACACACATGATTAGAAGACTGAGACTTTCAGCCTCACTCTCCCATCCTCTTGGGAGGGGAGATGGGCTAAAGGTTAGGCTGATAATCAATGGTCAACAATTTAATCAATCATGCCTACATAATGAAACTTCTGTAAAAACCCAAAATGATTAGATTTGGAGAATTTCAAGACAGCTGAATATGTGCCAGCTCCTGGAAAGTGAGGCACCTGGAGAGGGCATGGAATCTCCATGCCCCTTCTCCCATACATCACACTATGCATCTCTTCCATCTGAGTATTCATCTATATTCCTTATAATATCCTTTATAATAATAAGCAAATGTAAGTAAAGTGTTGCCCTGAATTCTGTGAGCCACCCTATCTGATTAATGCAACCCAAAGAGGGGTCTTGAGAACTCTGATTTATAGGGTTGGTCAGAAGGATAGGTGACAGCCTACTACATATGATTGATGTCTAAAGTGGGGGATGTTATACTACAGGTAGAATTAAATAAGGAGACACCTAACTGATATTTGCTGCACAATTGCTTGGTTGGTGTGTAGTTAAAAACAACAAGGGGATCTGGGTAGATGGCTGAATAAGAACAGCTCTAGTCTGCAGCTCCCAGTGAGATCAATGCAAAAGGCAGGTGATTTCTGCATTTGCAACTGAGGTACCCAGTTCATCTCATTGAGACTTGTTAGGTAGTGGGTGCAGCCCAGAGAGGATGAGTAGAAGCAGGGTGAGGTGTCACCTCACCTGGGAAGTGCAAGTAACCGGGGGACCTCCCTACCCCAGCCAAGGGAAGCCATGAAGGACTGCTACCTGGCCTGGATACTATGCTTTTTCCACAATTTTTGCAATCCTCAGACCAGGAGATTCCCTTGGGTGTTTACATCACCAGGGCCCTGGGTTTCAAACATAAAAGTGGGCAGCTGTTTGGGCAGAACCCAAGCTAGCTGCAGTTTTTTTTTTTTGTTTTTTTTTTTCATATCCTAGCTAGGGCTCCAGGGAGACAGAACCATTCACTTCCCTGGAAAGGGGGCAGAAGCCAGGGAGCCAAGTGGTCTCACTCAGCAGGTCCCACTCCTATGGAACCCAGCAGGCTAAGAACCACTGGCTTGAAATTCTAAATGACAGCACAGCAGCCTGAAGTCAACCTGGGACGATCAAGTATGGTTGGGGGAGGGGCGTCTGCCATTACTGAGGCTTGAGTAGGTGGTTTTCCTCTGACAGTGCTAAGGAGGCTGGGAGGTTTGGACTGGGTGGAATTCACAACAGTGTGGTGAAGCTTCTCTGGCCAGACTGCCACTCTAGATTCCTCCTCACTGGGCAGGGCATCTCTGAAAGAAAGGGAGCAGCCCCAGTCAGGGACTTGGAGATAAAACTCCCATCTCCCTGGGACAGAGCGCCTAGGAGAAGGGGCAACTGTGGGTGCAGCTTCAGTGAACTTAAACTTTTTTGCCTGGTGGCTCTGAAGACAGTCACTGATCTTGACAAGGAAGATTCTCCCAGCACAGTAGTTGAACTCTGCTAAGGGATAAATTGCCTTGTCAAGTGGGTCCCTGACCCCCGTGCCTCCTGACTGGGAGAGACCTCCCAACAGGGGTCAACAGACGCCTCATACAGGAGAGCTCAGCTGGCATCAGGCTGGTGCTCCTCTGGGATGAAGCTTCCAGAGGAAGGAGCAGGCAGCAATCTTGCTATTCTGCAGCATCCACTGGTGATACGCAGGTGAACAGAGTCTGGAGTGAACCTCCAGCAAACTCCAGCAGACCTTCAGTAGAGGTGCCTGACAGTTAGAAGAAAAACTAACAAACAGAAAGCAGCAACATCAGCATCAACAAAAAGACCCCCACACAAACACTCCATCCAAAGATCATCAGCCTAAAAGATCAAAGGTAGATAAATCCACGAAGATGAGGAAAAACCAGTGCAAAAATGCTGGAAATTCCAAAAACCAGAATGCATCTTCTCCTCCAAATTATCGCAACTCCTCTCCAGCAAGGGCACGAAACTGGACAGAGAATGAGATTGATGAATTGACAGAAGTAGGCTTCAGATGGGGTAATAACAAACTCCTCTGAGCTAAAGTAGCATGTCCTAACTTAAGTAAAGTAGCATCTCTTAACTCCATTCAAGGAAGCTAAGAACCTTGATAAAAGGTTACAGGAACTGCTAAACGGAATAACCAGTTTAGACAGGAAAATAAATGACCTGATGGAGCTGAGAAACACAGCCTGAGAACTTCGTGAGGCATACACAAGTATCAAGTGTTGAATCAATTACGTGAAAGAAAGTATATCAGAGACTGAAGATCAACTTACTGAAATAAGGCAGGAAGACAAAATTAGAGAAAAGAGAATGGAAAGGAATGAACAAAGCCTCTAAGAAATATGGGAAACAAAGCCTCCAAGTGAAAAGATCAAACCTATGATTAATTGGTGTACCTGAAAGTAATGGGGAGAATGGAACCAACTTGGAAAACACACCTCAGGATATTATCCGGGAGAACTTTCCAAACTTAGCAAGACAGGCCAACATTTAAATTCAGGAAATACAGAGAACACCACTAAGATACTCCTCGAGAAGAGCACCCCAAGACGCATAATCATCAGATTCTCCAAGGTTGAAACAAAGGAAAATATGTTAAGGGTAGCCAGAGAGAAAGGTCAGGTTACCTAAAAAGGGAAGCCCATCAGACTAACATCAGATCTCTCTGCAGAAACCCTAGAAGCCAGAAGAGTGTGGTGATAAATATTTAACATTCTTAAAGAAAAGAATTTTCAGCGCAGAATTTCATATCCTGCCAAACTAAGCTTCATAAGCAAAGGAGAAATAAAATCCTTTACAGACCAGGAAATGCTGAGGGATTTTGTCATCACCAGGCCCACCTGACAAGAGCTTCTGAAGGAAGCACTAAATATGGAAAGGAAAAATTGGTACCAGCCACTGCAGAATATAAAGACCAATGACACTGTGAAGAAACTGCATCAACTAACGGGCAAAGTAACCAGCTAGCATCATGATGACAGGATCAAATTCACACATAACAATATTAACCTTAAATGTACATGGCCTAAATGCCCCAATTAAAAGACACAGACTGGCAAATTGGATAAAGAGTCAAGACCCATCGATATGTTGTATTTAGGAGACCCATCTCATATGCAAAGATACACATAGGATCAAAATAAAGGGATGGAGGAAAATTTACCAAGCAAATGGAAAGAAAAAAAAAAAAAAGCGGAGTTGCAATCCTAATCACTGATAAAAACTGACTTTAAACCAACAAAGATCAAAAAAGACAATGAAGGGCATTACATAATAGTAAAGGGATCAATTCAACAAGAGGAGGTAACTATCCTAAGTATATATACATCCACTACAGGAGCACCCAGATTCATAAAACAAGTTCTTAGAGAACTACAAAGAGACTTAGACTCCCACACAATAATAGTGGGAGACTTTAACACCCCACTGTCAATATTAGATCAGTGAGGCAGAAAATTAATAAGGATATTCAGGGCTTGAACTCAGCTCTGGACCAAGCAGACCTAATAGACATCTACAGAACTCTCCACCCCAAATCAACAGAATATACATTCTTCTCAACACCACAAAGCATGTATTCTAAAATTGACCACGTAATTGGAAGTAAAACACTCCTAGCAAAATGCAAAAGAACAGAAATAATAACAAACTATCTCTCAGACCACAGTTCTAATTGCAATCAAATTAGAACTCAGGATTAAGAAACTCACTCAAAACCACACAACTATAGGGAAATTGAACAACCTGCTCCTGAAAGACTACTGGGTAAATAATGAAATTAAGGCAGAAATAAAGAAGTTCTTTGAAATTAACAAGAACAAAGAGACAATGTACCAGAATCTCTGAGATATAGCTAAAGCAGTGTTAAGAGGGAAATTTATAGCCCTAAATGCCCACATCAGAAAGCTGGAAAGATCTGAAATTGACACTCAAATGTCAAAATTAAAAGAACTAGAGAAGTAAGAGTAAACAAATTCAAAAACTAGCAGAAGACAAGAAATAACTAAGATCAGAACAGAAATGGAAAAGATAGAGACACGAAACACCATTCAAAAAATTATTAAATCCAGGAGCTGGTTAACAAAATAGACCGCTACTAAACTAATAAAGAAGAAAAGAGAGAAGAATCAAATAGAGACAGTAAAAAATGATAACGGAGATATCACCACTCATCCCACAGAAATACAAACTACCATCAGAGAATGTTATAAACACCTCTACACAAATAAACTAGAAAATCTAGAAGAAATGGATAAATTCCTGGACACATACACACCCCGAAGACTAAACCAGGAAGAAGTCAAATCCCTGAATAGACCAATAACGAGCTCTGAAATTGAGGCAGTAATTAATACCCTACCAACCAAAAAAAGCCCAGGACCAGATGGATTCACAACCAAATTCAACCAGAGGTACAAAGAGGAGCTGGAACCATTCCTTCTGAAACTATTCTAAACAATAGAAATGGAGGGACTTCTTTCTAACTTATTTTATGAGGCCAGCATTATCCTGATACCAAAACCGGGCAGAGACACAACAAAAAAGGGAAATTTCAGCCCAATATCCCTGATGAACATCGATGTGAAAATCCTCTATAAAATACTGGCAAATCGAATCCAGCAGCACATCAAAAAGCTTATCCACCATGACTAAGTCAACTTCATCCCTGGGATATAAAGTTGGTTCAACATATGCAAATCAATAAACATAATCCATAACATAAACAGAACCAATGACAAAAACTACATGATTATCTCAATAGATGGGAAAAAGGCCTTCAATAAAATTCAACACCTCTTCATGTTAAAAACTCTCAATAAACTATTGATGGAACATATCTCAAAATAATAAGAGCTCTTTATGACAAACCCACAGCCAACATCATATGCATGGGCAAAAGCTGGAAGCATTCCTTTTGAAAACCAGCACGAGATAAGGATGCCCTCTCTCACCACTACTATTCAACATAGTATTGGAAGTTCTGTCCAGGGCAATCAGGCAAGAGAGAGAAATAAAGGGTATTCAAACAGTAAGAGAGGAAGTCAAATAGTCTCCGTTTGCAGATGACATGATTATACATTTAGAAAACCCCATCATCTCAGCCCCGAAACTCCTTAAGCTGATAAACAACTTCAGTAAAGTCTCAGGATACAAAATCTATGTGCAAAACACACAAGCATTCCTATACACCAATAACAGGCAGAGAGCCAAATCATGAGTGAACTCCCATTCACAATTGCTAGAAAGAAAATAAAATACCTAGGAATACAAGTTACAAGGGACATGAAGGACCTCTTCAAGGAGAACTACAAACCACTACTCAAGGAAATAAGAGAGGACACAAACGGAATAACATTCCATGCTGATGGACAAGAAGAATCAATATTATGAAAATGGCCATACTGCCCAAAGTAATTTATAGATTCAATGCTATTCCCATCAAGCTACCAGTGATTTTCTTTGCAGAATTAGAAAAAACTATTTTAAATTTCATATTAAACCAAAAAAGAGCCCATGTAGCCAAGACAATTCTAAGCTAAAAAGAAAAAACAAAGCTGGAGGCGTCACGCTACCTGACTTCAAACTATACTACAAGTCTACAGTAACCAAACAGCATAGCACTGGCACCAAAACAAATATATACACCAATGGAACAGAACAGAGGCCTCAGAAATAACACCACACATCTACAATCATCTGATGTTTGACAAACCTGACAAATTAAGCAATGGGGAAAGGATTCCCTATTTAATAAAAGGTGCTGGGAAAACTAGCTAGCCATATGTAGAAAACTGAGGCCTGGTGTGGTGGCTCATACCTGTAATCCCAGCACTTTGGGAGGCTGAGGCGGGTGGATCATGAGGTCAGAAGATGGAGATCATCTTGACTAACATGGTGAAACCCCGTCTCTACTAAAAATACAAAAAATTAGCCAGGCGTGGTGGCATGTGCCTGTAGTCCCAGCTACTCAGGAGGCTGAGGCAGGAGAATCACTTAAACCCAGGAGGCAGAGGTGGCAGTGAGTCGAGATTGTGCCACTGCACTCCAACCTCAGTGACAGAGCAAGACTCCATCTCAATAAATTAAAAAAAAAAAAAAAAAAGAAAAGAAAACTCAAACTAGCCCCCTTCCTTACACCTTACACAAATTTTAACTCAAGATGGATTAAAGACTTAAATGTAAAACCTAAAACCATAAAAACCTTAGGAGAAAACCCAGGCAATACCATTCAGGACATAGGCATGGGAAAGACTTCATGACTAAAACACCAAAAGCAATGGCAACAAAAGCCAAAATTGACAAATGGGATCTAATTAAACTAAAAGAGCTTCAGCACAGCAAAAGAAACTATCATCAGAGTGAACAGACAACCTACAGAATGGGAGAATATTTTTGCAATCTATCCATCTGACAAAGGGCTAATATCCAGAATCTACAAGGAACTTAAACAAATTTACAAGAAAAAAACAAACAACCTCATCAAAAAGTGGTCAAAGGATATGAACAACAGATACTTCTCAAAAGAAGACATTTATGTGGTCAAAAGACATGTGAAAAAAGCTCACCATCACTAGTCATTAGAGATATGTAAATCAAAAGCACAATGAGACACCATCTCATGCCAGTTAGAATGGCGATTATTAAAAAGTCAGGAAACAACAGATGCTGGTGAGGCTGTGGAGAAATAGGAACACTTGGTGGGAGTGTAAATTAGTTCAACCATTGTGGAAGATAGTATGGCAATTCCTTAAGGATCTAGAACCAGAAATACCATTTGACCCAGCAATCCCATTACTGGGTATATACCCAGAGGATTATAAATCAAGGGTAGAACCAGAAATACCATTTGACCCAGCAATCCCATTACTGGGTATATACCCAAAGGATTATAAATCATTCTACTGTAAAGACACATGCATATGTATGTTTTCTGCAGCACTGTTCACAATAGCAAAGACTTGGAACCAACCCAAATGCCCATTAATGATAGACTGGATAAAGAAATGTGTTAAATATACACCATGGAATACTACACAGCCGTAAAAAATGAGTTAATATCCTTTGCAGGGACATGGATGAAGCTGAAAACCATCATTCTCAGCAAACTAACACAAGAACAGAAAACCATGAAATTCGAAACCATCATTCTCAGCAAACTAACACAAGAACAGAAAACCAAACACCGCATGTTCTCATTCATAAATGGGAGTTGAACAATGAGAACACATGGATACAGGGAGGGGAACATCATACACCAGGGCCTCTCAGGGTTGGGGACAAGGGGAGGGAGAGCGTTAGGACAAATACCTATTGCATGTGGGGCTTAAAACCTAGATGATGGGTTGATAGGTGCAGCAAACCACCATGGCATATGTATACCTATGTAACAAACCTGCACATTCTGCACATGTATTCCAGAATTTAAAGGTAAAAAGAAACCTAAAAGACATACTATATGAGAAAGTGATTTGCATCCTGCAATGTATTACATGCATTAGCAACTATTTTAAAAAATCAGCAAGAAAACCAGGCAAAACCAACCCACACATCGGTGTCAGAAGTGTTCTATTGAGCAACTGAGAATAGGAAAAATGCTGTTCTTTTTTTTTCTATCTTTTTAATATTCAAGAGAATTGAAAGCAGGAACTCAAAGAGATATTTGGACACTCATGTTCACAGCAGCATTATTCACAAGAGCCAAAAGGTAGAAGCAACCCAAGTGTCCACTGACATATGGATGGATAAACAAAATGCAGTGTGTATATACAATGGAATAGTACTTAGTCTAAAAACAGAGGGAGGGGTTTAGGCCAAGATGCACCTAGAAGTAGCTACAGTGTGTGGTTCTCATGGAGAGGAACAAAAGGGGGAGTAAATATAGAACTTTCAACAGAAACATCCAAGTATTTGACCCATGGAGACAAATCAAGGAAACAACTGGACTCGTGGAGAATGAAGAAATGCAAGGCAAAATGATGGCCCACTGGGAGCAAAATGGAACCAAGGGAATCTTCCCCACTCGAAGAAGCAGTGAGTGAATGTGTGACCCTGGGAAACCATACTTCTCCCTTGGACCTTTGCAACCCTTGGGTCAGGAGATCCCCTTGTGAATTCACTCCACCAGGGCCTTCAGTCTGACATACATTTCCACATGGAGTCTCAGCAGAGCAGCCACTCAGGCATGCACATTGGCCCAGGAGCTTTACCTACTCCAGCTCTGGTCTTCCCAGCAAAAGTGACTGCAACTCCAGCAAGGCAGGAGGTTGGACCTCCATACATGCCCCAAGGAAGGGGGCTGAATCCAGGGTACTGAGCAGCAACACTTGGCAGGCCCCACTTCCACAGTGCCTCACAGGATAAGACCCACTGGCTTGGAATTCCAGCCAACCACGGGCAACAATATTGACCCAGCACAGCACAGCTGCTCTACCATGTGGCCAGACTGTTTCTTTAAGTGGGTCCCCAATCCATTCTTCCTTACTGGGTGTGACCTCCCATCCAGGGCCTCCAGTCACCTCTGCTGGTGTTGTCTCACTGACAGAGATTTTAATTCTTCCTGGGATGCAGTTCCCAGAGGGAGGGACGGACCACCATTTTTACTGTTTGGGCGACTAAGCCAATCCAGTCTGTGGGCTTTGGGGAGCCTATGCTGACCAGGGCAGAAGCAATACTCCAGCATAGTGTGGCTGCTCTATGAAAATGTGGCCAGACTGTGTCTTTAAAAAGGTTCCTAATCCAATTTCTCCTCCAACTGGGTGAAACCTCCCAACTGGGGCCTCCACGTACCCTTACTGGTATCTTCCAGCTGACAGAGATTTGAATTACCCTCAGGACAGAATTCCCAGTTGGAGGGGTAGACCACCACCTTAGCTGTTTGGGCAACCACCATTCCAGCTTGTGGGCTTTTGAGAGTTCAAACTGACCCCAGGTGGAAGGAATCCCCCAGCATAGCACAACTGCTCTACCAAAACACGGCCAGAGTGCTCCTTTAAGCGGGTCCCTGATTCATTCCTCATCACTGGATAGGACCTCCCACCTGGGCCCTCCAGCCACCCCTGCCAGTGTTCTCTGGCCAACAGACATTTGAAAACTTCCCAGGACAGAGCTTTGAGAAGGAGGGGTGTGCTGCCATCTTTGCTGTTTGGGCAACTTAGCTGTTCCAGCCTCCAGACTTTGGAGAGCCCAAACCAAGTAGGGGTGGAAGCAGTATCCCAGCACAGCACAGTTATTCTATGAAAACATACTGTGACTTTAAGCAGGTCTCTGATCCCATTCCTCCTGACTGGGTGAGACCTCCCCACTGGGGTCTCTAGCCACTTCCTACAGATGTGTTCAGGTTGGCAACAGGTCCGTACCTCCCTGAGACAGAGCTCACAGAGGAAGGGGCAGGCTGCCCTCTGCTGTTTTGCAGCCTTCACTGGTGATACCTCCAGGTACTGGAAAATCTGAGGTAACTAGGGATTGCAGCAGACCCCAGCAAACCACAGCAGCCCTATGGAAAAGTGGCCAGACAGTTAAAAGAAAATGAAAATCCCATCCGAAGGTCAGCAACCTCAAAGATTGTTGGTAGATAAGTCCACAAAGATGAGAAAGATTCAGGGCAAGAATTCTGAAAACTCAAAAACCTAGAGTGCCCTATTTCCTCCAAATGATCACATCACCTCTCCAGCAAGGGTTTAAAACTGGGCTGAGGCTGAGATAGCTAAAATGACAGAAGTAGAATTCAGAATGTGGATAATAATGAACTTTACTGAGTTAAAGGAATGCATTGTAAACTAATGCAAGGAAGCTAAAAGTTATGATAAAATATTTCAGCTGACAGACAAAATAGCCAGTATAAAGAAGAATGTAAGTGAACTTCTAGAACTGAAAAACACAAAAAAATAATTTCATTATACAGTTACAAGTAGAAATAGCAGAATAAACCAAGCAGAATAAAGAATCTCCGAGCTTGAAAACTGTCTTTCTGAAATAAGACAGGTAGGCAAGCCATGGTGGTTCACACCTGTAATCCCAGCACTTTGGGAGGCTGAGGTGGGTGGATCACTTGAGGTAAGGAGTTTAAGACCAGCCTGTTCAACATGATGAAACCCTGTCTCTACTAAGAACACAAAAATTAGCTGGGCATGGTGGTATGCACCTGTAATGACAGCTACTTAGAAAGCTGAGGCAAGAGAATTGCTTGAACCCAACCCAGAGGGTGGAGGTTGCAGTGAGTTGAAATCATGCCACTGCACTCCAGCCTGGGCAACGGAGTAAGACTCTGTTGCAATAAAAAAAAAAAAGAAGAAGAAGAAGAAAAAAAAAAAGAAAAGAAAGAAAGAAGAAGAAAAAGAAAAAAAGAAGATAGGCAAACAAGAAAACAGATAAAAGAATAAAAAAGAATTAACAAAATATCCAAGAATTATGAGATTATATAAAGAGACTGAATCTATGACTGATTGGTGACCTGAAAGAGATGGGGAGAATGGAACCAATTTGGAAGACATATTTCAGAGTATCATCCATGAGAACTTCCTGAACCCAGCTAGACAAGCCAACATTCAAATTCAGCAAATGCAGAGAACCCCAGTAAGCTACAAAGGCAGATAGAAAGGACAGATCACTTACAAGGTATTCCATAGTATTGCTCATCAGACTAACAGCACACATCTCAGTGGAAACCTTACAAGTCAGAAGAGATTGGTTCCCAAAATTTAACATTCTTTTTTTTTTTTTTTTTTGAGACGGAGTCTCGCTCTGTCGCCCAGGCTGGAGTGCAGTGGCCGGATCTCCGCCCACTGCAAGCTCCGCCTCCTGGGTTCCCGCCATTCTCCTGCCTCAGCCTCCCGGGTAGCTGGGACTACAGGCGCCCGCCACCTCGCCCGGCTAGCTTTTTTTGTATTTTTTAGTAGAGACGGGGTTTCACTGTGTTAGCCAGGATGGTCTCGATCTCCTGACCTCGTGATCCGCCCGTCTCGGCCTCCCAAAGTGCTGGGATTACAGGCTTGAGCCACCACGCCCGGCCAACATTCTTAAAGAAAAGACATTCCAACCCAGAAATGTATATCTGGCAAAATCTTCATAAGTGAAACAGGAATAAGAATCTTTTCAGACAAACAAATGCTGAGGGAATTTATTACTACCAGACCTGCCTTGGACACACTTTACCTATGTAACAAACCTGCATATGTACTCATAAACTTACTTTTTTTTAAAAAAAAAATGGATGGGAATTCTGACACATGCTACAACATAGACGAAGCTCAAGGTCATTATATTAAGTGAAGTAAGCCAATCATAAAAAGGCAAATACTGAATGATTCTGCTTATATGGAGTACCTAGAATAGTCAAATTCATAGAGACAGAAAACAAGATGATGGTTGCCAGGGGCTGTGAAGGGAGAAATGGGGAGTTAGTGTTTATTAGTACAGAGTTTGCAAGATTAAAAAATTTCTGTGAATGGATAATGGTGACAGTAGCACAACAATGTTAATACTTAAGTCTGCTGAATTATACTTAAAAATGGTTAAAAATGGTAAATTTTATATTATGTGTATTTTACCAGCATTTAAAAATTTTGCGGAGAACTGTACATAAACACACACTCCAGAGTACATGTAATGCTGTGAAATCTAAATAAGTTTGGAAGATTGTATCAATGTCAGTTTGTTGGTGGTGATATTATACTATGGTTACGCAAAATGTTATTATTAGGTGAAATTGGGTGAAGGGTATTCAGAATTTCTCTGTATTATTTCTCACAGTTGTGTATATGAATATACAGCTATCTCAAAATAGAAAGTAAGAAAGACAAAAAAAAGATGAAGAACACACATACATTTCTATCTGTGTAACAGGGATGGAGGATTCCAGGAGAGGTGAGTTTCTATACCTCAGTTTCCTCACTTTTAAAATGAGGCTAATATCACCATTCTGTGGAAATGTAAGAGAATATTTATTATGAGGACATGCCTATGGAAGTAAAAGGATTACAAGGGCATTATGTATGCTACCTACTTTAAAAAGGTGCGCACACACACAAATTCTATTTATCTATACATGGAAAAAGGGAATGATAAAGCAAATATGACACAATTTTAACATTCTTGGTAATCCCAATTATTTTCAAATTTTCTATAAGTTTGGAATTATTTCAAAATAAAAAGTAAAAAATAAAGGTTGAAAAACAGATGGAAATCTTATATCAAAATTAATAAAATTATATTTCTTTAAGGATACAAAATATAACTATTAAATTTATATTACCAAACTTACATAATACTCAGAGAAAAAGTCATAATATTGATTAGTATTACCAAAAAAATGACATTAAGTAAATATTTAAAAAGTTAGTACACTCAAATAATATAAGAGCAGAACTAGAGGGTTGGGTGTGGTGGCTCACACCCGTAATCCCAGAACTTTAGGAGGCCGAGGCAGGAGGACCACTTGAGGTCAGGAGTTTGAGACCAGCCTGGCCAATATAGTGAAACCACACCTCTACTAAAAATACAAAAATTAGTTGGGTGTGGTGACGGGCACCTGGAGTCCCAGCTACTCAGGAGGCTTAGGCAGAAGAATTGCTTGAACCCAGGAGGCAGAGGTTGCAGTGAGCCGAGATTACACCACTGAACTCCAGCCTGGGTGACAGAGTGAGGCTCCGTCTCAAAAAAAACAAAAAAAAAAAAAAAAAGAAAAAGAAAAAAGTATAAACACAGAAAATAAATTATCATGAAGGGGGAAAACAGATTCATAGCAAGTTATTAAAATCATTTTGGTGTATTCCTTGAAAGTAAATTTTAAAACTTTGATGAAAGGCTTAAGGGACCAATTTTAATGATAGAAATTGAGCAAATTGTCAAATATCTAAACTCTACAAATTGGTCTAAACCCAAGTGGTTTCACAGGGGATTTCTACCAAACCTTAGGAAATAGATTATTTAAACGTCACTTAAATTACCCTAAAATATAAAAATATAAGAAAACCTTCCCAAAACACTTTTTGTGAAGTAAGCATAATATTTACACCAAAGCTTGGCAAAGTAATGAGAGAAAGAAAATGTGCCTGTGAGTGTACTCTAGAAAGCTAAAGCTTTATCTCACTTGTTTGAATATCAACGCAAAATTCTTAAATGTTCCAAATAGTAGCTAAGAGAATCCATCAGCACAACCAAATTATAATGTACCATGACCAAATTTATACCAAGTATGCAAGGATCTTTCACCACTAGAAAACTGGTACTTCACCATATTAATAAATCTAATGCAAAAAATAATTTTATTTTGATATAATCATGTTTAGATGCCAGAAAGGCATTAATAAAATTCAACATCCATTATTGATTTTTGAAAGTGTATCCGGAGTTGAAAGTGTGTTCCATTGGGTTCTTGGTCTCACCGACTTCCAGAATGCAGCTGCGGACCTTCACTATGAGTGTTACAGCTCTTAAAGTTGGCACAGACACAAAGAGTGAGCAGCAGCAAGATTTATTGTTAAGAGTGAAAGAACAAAGCTTCCACAGAGTAGAAAGGGACCTGAGCGGGTTGCTGCTGTTGGCTAGGGTGGCAGTTTTTATTCCCTTATTTGTCCCCGCCCACATCTGGTGATTGGTCCATTTTACAGAGTACTGATTGGCGTGTTTTTCCAGAGTGCTGATTGTGCATTTACAATCCTTAACTAGACACAGAGCACTGATTGGTGAGTTGACAATCCTCTAACTAGACAGAAAAGTTCTCCAAGTCCCCATTAGACCCAGGAAGTCCAGCTGGCTTCACCTCTCACAAGTATTAACAAAATAAGAACAGATGGTGTGGTAGGCTGAGATGGCTTACTCAAGATGTCCACTTCCTAACTCCTGGACCCTGTGAATATGTTAATTTACATAGCAAAAGATATTTTGAAGGTGTTATTCAGGATTATGAGGTAGAGAGATAATCCTATTATAGATTATTGGATGGGCCTATTGGTGTAATCATGAATTTCTTTGTAAGACACAGGCAGAGGGAGAGGGTTGATAGTACTGAGGAGGAGAGGTGATATGAGGAAGGAAGCAGAGATCAAAGTGCTGCTGCTGTGAACTAAGAAACCCAGAAATTGCAGCATTGCAGCAGCCTCCAGATGCTGGAAGAAGCAAGGAATGAACAATTTTTCCCTGGAGACTTTAGAAGGAACCAGACCTGCTGAAACCTTTAGTCCCTCAGGTTCATTTGCACTTCTGTCCTCCTGTAATTTTTTTTTTTTTGAAATGGAGTCTCACTCTGTCGCCCAGGCTGGAGTGCAGTGGCATAATCTCGGCTCACTGCAAGCTCCACCTCCCAGGTTCACACTATTCTCTTGCCTCAGCCTCCCAGCTACTTGACATTAGTACTGTTATAAAGAAACTCCAGAGAGCTCCCTTGTCCCTTCTACTATGTGAGAAAGGTGCCTTCTATGAACCAGAAAGTGAGTCCTCACCAGACACAGAATCTGCTGGTGTCTTGATCTCAGACTTCCCAGCCCCAAAAACTGTGAGAAATAAATTTGTTTATAAGCCACCCAGTGGATGGCATATAGAACATTTTGTTACAGCAGCCTGAATGAATGAAGACATGTGCCTTCTCCTCACTCAGAATACCCCAACTCATATGCCCTGTCTAAGCTAGGAGCAGGTCAGAGGTTCACGACCCAGTAAGTAATTGAGTGATTTAGAAAATAACTTTATTTTTTTTTTTCAATAAGTAAGATAATAACAACATGGTTCAATAGTCAAAAGTAACTAATGATTTCAGGGTGAAGAGTCTACCTCCATCACATGTGTCCCAGTCAAATAGGGTCTCACCAAAGGAAAACCAGCATGTTTAGATCTTTGTGCAGCCTTTTAAAGATATTACGATCGTGCCACTGCACTCCAGTCTGGGCAATAGAGCAAGACTCTGTCTCAAAAAAACCAAAACAAAACGAAAAGATATTCCGGGCATGTACAAGCAACAATCACTATTAACCATTTTTAGTTTTTCATTTGAAAGTATAGGAAACGATCACAATATGATACTACTTCCCACCTGGCAGAATGGATAAAATAAAAAAGATTGACTCTGCCAAACACTGACTTGAATGTGGTAATGGAAATTTCCATATATTACTGGTCAAGAGTGTAAAAGGTCCTTATAGAACGAGTTTGGAAGTATTCTCTCCTCTTCAGTTTTCTGAAAGAGTTTGAGAAAATTTAGTACTAGTTCTTTACATGTTTGGTAGAATTTAGCAGAAATTCTACCAAATATTTAAAGCAAATCGATCAGATCCTGGGCTTTTCTTTGATGGGAGAGTCTTTATTACTGCTTCAATCTCATTACTTGTTATTGTTCTCTTCAAGTTTTCTATTTCTTCTTGATTCAATTTTGTTAGATTCTATGTGTCCAGAAACCCATCAATTTCTTCTAGATTTTCCAGTTTGTTGGCATATAATTACTCATAACGGTCTCCTGTGATCCTTTATATTTCTGTGGTAGCAATTGTAATGTTTCCTTTTTCATTTCTGGTTTTATTTGAGTACTCTCCTTTTTTTCTTAGTCTAGCTAAATGTTTGTCAATTTTATCTTTTCAAAAACACAACTATTTGGTTAATTTTTGTATTTAAAATCTCTTTCATTTATTTATCTTCTGATCTTTTTTAGTTCTTTCCTTCTACTAATTTTGGGTTTTGTGTATTCTTGTTTTTCTAGTTCCATGAGGTATGAAGGTATGTTATTTATTTAAGATCTTTCTACTTTTTTGATGTAGGCATTAATTGGTATAAACTGCCCTTTTAGAGCTATTTTTGCTGTGTCCCATACGTTTTGGTATGTTGTGTTTTCATTTTCATTTGTCTCAAGAATTTTTAAATTTCCTTTTTAATTTTTTCATTGACCTATTTTTTGTTTAGGAGCATGATATTTAATTTCCACATATTTGTATAGTTGCTAATGTTTTATCTGTTATAAATTTCTAGTTTTATTCCATTGTGGTCAGAAAAGATACTTGACATTATTTCCACTTTTAAAAGTTTGTTAAAACTTAGTTAGACCTCACACATGGTCTGTCCTAGAGAATATTCCATGTGTTGTTGAGAAGAATGTATATTCTGCAGCTGTTGGATGGAATGCTCTGTAAATGTCTCTAAGTTTCCTTTGGTCTAGATTGCAGTTTAACTCCAATGTTTGTTGATTTTCTGTCTGGATGTTCTATTGTTGAAAGTGGGGTTCTGAAGTCCCTTACTATTATTTATTGTACTATAGTGTATCTATCCCTTTAGGTCTATTCATATTTGTTTAATGTATTTTGGTGCTCCAATGTTGGGTACATATACATATACACCCACCCACTACCCTTCGATAGGCCCCAGTATGTATTATTGCCCTCTATGTGTCCATGCATTCTCATCATTTAGCTCCCTCTTATAAGTGAGAACATGTAATATTTGGTTTTCTGTTCCTGCATTAGTTTGCTAAGGATAATGGTCCCCAGCTCCATCCATGTCCCTGCAAAGGACATGATCTCATTCTTTTCTATGGCTATGTAGTATTCCATGGTGTATATGTACTACATTTTCTTTATCCAGTCTATCACTGATGGGCATTTGGGTTGATTCCATGTCTTTGCTATTGTGAACAGTGCTGTAGTGAACATATAGGTGCATGTGTCTTTATAATAGAAAGATTTATATGCCTTTGGGTATATATCCAGTAAAGGGATTGCTGGGTTGAATGGCATTTTTGTCTTTAGGTCTTTGAGGAATCACCCCACCATTTTCCACAATGGTTGAACTAATTTACATTCCTGCCAGCATACTACTGCATTTTTTTAATGTATTATCTGGTTGTTTTGAGGACCACGTTTTCTTCTTTTCTTGAGTTACCCTTCCTTTGTGTTCATGTGGTTTTCTTTAGTAGTGTCTTTTGGTGTCATGCTATTTGTTTTCAGGGTATGTATTATAGGTATTTGGTTTGCAGTTACTGTGAGACTTATGAAAAATATTTCATAATAAATTGTTTTAAACTGATAACTTTGAGCACGAAGAAATAAAAAGCCTCTACACTTTAACACCATTCCCCACCCCCACATTTTGAATTTCTGATTGCTTTTTTTTTTACATATTTTTACATTGTCTATTTCTTAACCAATTGTTACAGTTACTATTGTATTTGATAGTTTTGTTTAGTCTTTATACTAAAAATAGAAGTGGTTTACATGCCACAATTACTGTGTTATTCTGAATTTGTCTATATACTTTTATGAGTGATTTTTTTTTTTTTTTTTTTTTTGAGATGGAGTCTCGCTCTGTCGCCCAGACTGGAGTGCAGTAGCCAGATCTCCGCTCACTGCAAGCTCCGCCTCCTGGGTTTACGCCGTTCTCCTGCCTCAGCCTCCCGAGTAGCTGGGACTACAGGCACCCACCACCTCGCCCGGCTAGTTTTTTGTATTTTTTTCAGTAGAGACGGGGTTTCACCGTGTTAGCCAGGATGATCTCGATCTCCTGACCTCGTGATCCGCCCATCTTAGCCTCCCAAAGTGCTGGGATTACAGGCTTGAGCCACCGCGCCCGGCCATGAGTAATTTTTTTATACGTTCAGATGTTTCCTTGCTGCCCATTAGTATTCTTTTGTTTCAGAATTCCCTTTAGTGTTTCTTATAAGACAGAGCTGGTATTATTGATGAACTCCCTCAGCTTTTGTTCATCTGGGAAAGTCTGTATCACTCCTTCATGTTTAAAAGATATTTTTTGGGGGTACAGTATCCTTGGCTGTCAGTTTTTTTTTTCTTTTAGCACTTTGAATATATCATCCCACTCTCTCCTGCCCTGCAAGGATTCTGCTGAGAAATCTGGAAAAGCTGTACTGGGGCTTTGTTGAATATGATGTTTCTTCTGTCTTGATGCTTTCAGTATTCTTTGTCTTTGTTATTTTAAAAAACAGTTTGGTTTAGGGACAGGTTTTTACTATGCTGCTCAGGCTGAAATCAAGCTTCCGAGCTCAGGGAATGTTTTCCCTTCAGCCTTCTAAGTAGCTGGGACTACAGGCATTCACCACCATGCCTGGCTCATTGTCTTTGATTTTTGATAATTTGATTATTATGTGCCTTGGGTAATTCCTCTCTGGATTGAATTTGATTGGTGATCTCTGAGCTTACTGCACCTAGGTCTTATATTCTTTCTACAGATTTGGGGAATTTTCAGCTGTTATTTTCTTGAATATGCTTTCTATCCATTTTTTTCTCTCATCCCCTTTGAGAATTTCTATTATGCAAATGTTAGTTCACTCGATGATGTCATCTAATTTTTTCCCCCCTCTAATTGGGAAATTTCATATCCTCTACCTTTGAGTTCATTGATTCTTTCTCCTGTTTGGTTAAGCCTGCTGCTTAGGCTTTCCAATGAGTTTTTCAGTTCAGTTATTATATTCCTTATTTCTAGAATTTCTATTTGGTTTTTAAAAATTGTTTCTATTTCTTTGTCAAATCTCTCATTTTGTTCCTATATTGTTTTCCAAATCTCATTTAATATTCTACCTGTATTTTCTTATGATCCCTGAAATTCCTTGAGAGGATTATTCTGAATTCATTGTCAGACATTTAATAGGTTTTCAAATTTTCTGGTTCAATTACTGGAGCTTTGTTGGTTTCTTTTGGTGATGTCATATTTCCCTGAGTTTTCACATTCCTTGTGTCTTTACATTGGTACCTGCACATTTGAAGAGATGGCCACCTCTTCCAGCTTCTGCCCAAGTGTTATTTGGTACAGTTAGATCTTCACTACATAGTGTTGAAACTTAATCTACAGGCTGCTGTTTCTTCCCATTTGGGGGAGGATGTATAGTGAGTATCAAAACTAAAACATGGTACTGGAACTAACTCACTGCCCTGCCATTGTTTCCTGGTCTGAGGAAGACTTCTAGTGAGTATCAAAACTTAACCTCAGCACCAAAACTTAAACACAGAACTGCAGTAGTTTCCAAGTCTGGAGAAGACTTAAGTACCAGATCTTAATTCTGTCCTTTTAGTTTTTCTGGGTCATGGGAAGGCTCCACATTAACACCTAGGAGGTGTGGAAAATCTGTCCAGGGATTTGAGCTTTCCCACAGATCATGCCCCCTACAGTGCTATGGCGCTGGCCATTCTCCTCAGTGTGGTGTCCCCACTGATGGGAATGCAGAGAAGCTGCCAAGATTCCTGTGCCAGTCACTGCAATGGGCACCTCCATTCTTTATGTATAATTCACTCTGGTAATTTTATATCTTCTCAAGAGACATATTAAACAAGAAAAGTTCAAATTATATAACTCTTTCACTAAAATATGGATTAGATAAAAGAGCACCTATAATAGTTCATATTCAATATGTGTAATAAAGTATCAGCTGGCTGAGATCATTACAGTAATAATTGAGAATACATCATGTTAGTTGCTAAAAAGAGATGGTCAGATAATGCCAGTGACAATAACAAGTCATGAGAGTCTGAGATTTGGATTATACAAATTTCAAAAGGGAAATACCCCAAACCTGCACTGTGGAACACTAGGGGAAGAACTGATGGCAGAATTAGAAGATATGGTTTTAAGTCTCAGCTCCGCTACTTGACCTCTTAGTACCTCCTCTGCTTTCTCATCTATCCAAATGGCAGTGACTCAGATCATGCCTCCTTCAAAGGGTTATACTTTGACCATCAACTATGTTGGGTCAATGTGCTTTATAAACTACAAATCATTATCAAATGTAGTTGTTCTAGTCAGGTATGACTTAAACTATAAGATGTATCCAACCAAGACTTTACCCCTATTCTTGTTTTCACTAGTGCACTGTATAAATTTTGCTGAGAAGAAGTTGAAAAGTCCTCTTCACAGTAGTAAAGTTTTCTTCCACTCTGCTAAGCCTTTATTTCCTCATCTGTAAAAGCAGGATAGTAATAGTATTTCCCTTCTGGAGTATTGTGAGAATTAAATAAAATACCACATTTGAGGTGCCTGGCAAAATGCCTTTCATGTGGTAAGTACCCATGAAATGACATGTCTTGTTATTATGTTGTTTGTATTATTATGAGCAATGAGCAAGCACTCATTAATATATTATGTAAGTGCTAATTGGAACACCAATGTTCCACAGTTGGTGAATCTAGTTTGTACAATTCTTAAGAAGCTGCTAAAACAATTAAATGGGAGTCCATTAAACTGAGGTGGCTGTAACACCCTGTATTCCTATGTAAGCAAACCAAAACTTAGATTCATTTCCTGTAAGGGGCTAATTTAAAAGAAAATAAAACTTAAGCTCAGCCAATCACAGGCAGCCAACAGGGCATTAGTTGTACTGTTTTGAATGACTCACTGGACTAGTCCAAATAAGGCCATTGTGCAAACATTAAATAATAAAATAATTGCTTTGCTTCCACATTCACCCTATAAAAACTTTCCTTTCAGCCATCTCTGGAACAACTCAAACTGCTTGTGGTTTGGTGCTGCCTGATTCATGAATCACTGTTTGCTCAGATAAACTCTGAAATTTTAATGTGCCTTAGTTTATCTTTCAACAGAGCTATGAAACAGTGTTTTGAAGTTAAGGGTTATATTTAAACAGCTTTTTCTGGAATTATGCATTTAGATATTTTCCTAACATGTCTCATTAAAATTTTTAAATTATATGTACTTATTTCTTTTCCTTGAAACAATTCATTTCTTATTTCTTCTATCAGTTTTCTGATGGATTGGGCATAGTTTCTTATGCCCAAGTAGGGAATGTTAATAGAAGTACCACTTTCGCTGTTACAAATGGTTTCAAGGAGTAGTCAGATCATTCCTGAGTGACAGAATAACAAAATAAAGAAAAGAAAGGCCTATTGAAGGTTCACCAAGCCACAACTATTCCAAAACAAATAAAACTGGTTCACTAAATGTCATACCATAGGCCAAAATAAATCCCACCAGGGTAAAGAGTTAAACAAAACAAAACAATAAAAAACAACCTCAGGGTGCTAAAGGTCTTTTGAAACACAGAGACAAGGGAATAATCCCTTAAGGAAAGGATTGATAGATTTAATTTCTTTAAGTCAAAAAATAACATAAATAAAACTAAAATGAAAACAGCAAACTAGGAAAAATATTTGTAACATATATGACAGATTTACGTCTTTATTATACAAGGGAATAAAGATTGTGTGCAATGATGTATGTGAAAGGATTTTATAATGGTGATAAATGAGACAATTCAGTTTATAAAATAGGGATAGTTTATAGAATGGCCAAAAATTATACATTTGTTACAAATTAGGTTGTAAAATAATACTTTAAAAAATACTTAAAATATATATGTAATCTTACAAATAAAATACTCAAAATACTTAGAAAGTGTTCACATATAATTAAATGGAAATTGTAATAACACAATATGTTTAATATGGTGTGAATTTTAAGAGTATGTTTTGACAAAACTGCCAAAATATGATTCTAAGAGATATGAGCATATTAAATGTTCTTTTGTTTTTCTGTTTTCCAAAATTTTGACAATGAATATATATTCTAACCAAACCCCTAATATATGTTATTTTAAAAACATATCATAAACATAGTAAAAATAATGAGTGAGAAAAACATTCCAACATATTTAACAAAAAATTAACAGTTTCTTACCTTGATGCTGCCTCCTATTTTCTGAGCTAAATCTTAGTTTTATTCTGTTAATTACATAACTTGAACAGAGTTTCATCAGATCTTATATTTAAGAATGTATATCACAGAAAAATAAATATAAATTGTCTAATTTTATGGTTAAATAAAATTATGCTAATTCATAAGATAGAATGTTGTGCAACTATTAAATATGCATGTTTAAAAGAATAATGCTATGATCAAAGCAAATTGCATAGCAGTCTATTCAAAATAATCCCAATCATGCTTTTGTTCAAATTTCACTTTTTCAATAAAGCCTCTTCTGATTACTGCATTAAAATTTCAACTCCCTCCCCTCTGTCCCCAAATCTCTGACCACCTTGCTTAATCTGCACTATTTTTTCCATGTACTTCATACCCTCTACCATACTAAATTTTTATTACGATGATTGTTTATTGTTTGTTTCTTCATAGAATGTTAGTAGGCACCTAATGAAAATTTGTTGAATGAATGAATGAGTTTGAGTAGAGCCATAGAAAAAATTAGAAAGAAATACAAGAAAAATTAGAAAAATATCAATTGTAGCTGTTTTTAGACAGTGTGATTATGAGTAGTGATTATTTTCTTCTTTATTCTTCCCTAGCTGTACAAATTTTCTGCAACAAACATGAATCACTTTTATAATGAGGAAAACATGTGTTTGTGTGCATGTGTGTATGTATATATACGTTTAAAGGATGTTAAACTATGTGTCAAGGTAGATCTTTACCCCTGAATCATTCTAGGTATTCTGTGTTTTCAGAAACCTCCTGGGGAAATGATTTTACAATCTTTCTCATCATTCTGCATGAGGGTTTAACATCTGGGAGAGTCAAGAAACATTTATTTCTGTCTCACTTAGTTCTGCTTGCCATTGGCAAGGTTAAATGCTGCCTGTGGATCGGCTGTCAGGCACTAAGGCAAGCATTGAAGACAAGAAAAACGGGGCAGGAGAGAGACACATTATTTTACAGTGATGGAGTAATGACAATGAAAAGGTAAGTAGGAGGAAGAGAGAAGAGAAAAGACACCACAATGACAAGTTATAAACATTTGTTTATCCTCTTTGATGTGCTAGCATCCTATGCTGGGCGCTACAATGTGCATAGAGGAGATTGTAATACTGTTCCTGTCCTCAAGAGTTTATAATGTGGCAGGGGAGCTTAAAGTCTAATATTTACTCCTTGTCTCCAGCCATAACCATAGCAGGTGTTTATTGACTTAGAGGGATCCTGCTCATTAGTAGCTGTGTTAAGTGGCCTCTGATGGGAATGGATGCTAGACAACTAAGTATAATAAAACTGTTTTGATACTTACTGTAAAAAAAAGTTTGACTACTTTAGATTATCCTTCTATGAATTATCCCCCTTATGCATTATCTGCAGCTTCATTTTGCTGCATCTTGTCTTTCTGCCTAATTTTGATCCTTGACTAGCTCTTCATTAGGACAATCAAGACACACACTTAAAACTTTTCAAAATAACTTTAAGACTGGCCTAGGTGAAACATAAATAGGTCTGTCTGGAATAGGAAAGACCATATTAAAATTATAGAGGCAAGCATGAATGATCTAACGTTTTTTTGTTTGAAGTATTTGGTCTTAGGGTGTTTCTTTCTCTCCAAGAAATGGAGAATTGTTTGGAAGGCTGGTGTAAATCCTTCCTACTCTCTACCTTCTGGGAGATGAAAAACACTAAGCTAATCATCGTCTGTCCTAGGAGGTTCCTGATAAGAAACCTTTGATAGTTTTCTTCAAAAGAACCCAAATTTATTTGACTTTCTCCCTTGAGCCTTTTGCTTCTAACACTATTATTTTTTGCAGAAACATTATCTAGTTCTCTGCACCATCCTGAAGTTGTGGGACCCTATCCTAACACCAGCGTTTCATCTGAGGTTTGAACTCTGTCAGTTCTCATGGGGTAGTTGTGTCTTGGCTCTGATTTTGAATTCTACTTCCATTTTTACATCTAGATAAAATATATTTCCTTAGGCACCAGTATTGCCACAGTCACTGCTGATTTATATGCACCTTTGAGTCACTTGTGCCTTTCTGTCCTGGGACTGCTGAGCCTCTGTGGTTCGGTAGAATGGCCATGGGAACTGAAATTTAGAAACCCGGGTTTGGGTTCCAGCCTTACCCCTTCCCATCACTGTGGCTTTAGTAAAATTTAATTTAGGTCTCTCAACCTACACTGGGTGTTTGTAAGCATTAACTAGGGGAGCAAATGTGAAAATGCTTTCTAAACTGGAATCAGAAATAAAAACACTGTTTTGTTTCAGTTTTGGGGGGGATGAGCTTCTTGAATCTCTTGTTCTTTCCCATCAAAAGGCTCTCCTTTGCTTTTCCAGGCTACCCTGAGAGGGGTTAATAACCCCAGCACTTTCGGAGGCTGAGGCAGGTGGATTACCTGAGGTCAGGAATTCGAGATTAGCCTGGCCATCATGGTGAAACTCCATCTCTACTAAAAATATGAAAATTAGCCAGGCATGGTGGTGGGCCCCTGTAATCCTAGCTACTTAGGAGTCTGAGGCAGGAGAATCGCTTGAATCTGGGAGGTGGAGGTTGCAGTGAGCTGAGATCGTGCCACTGCACTGCAGCCTGGGTAACAGAGTGAGACTGTCTCAAAATAAATGAAATGAAATGAAATGAAATAAAATAAAATAAAATAAAATAAAATACTCCTCCAGCCCCTTTTCACCTAGTTCTTGCCTCCTGTTAAGATACCATCTTAACAGTCCCTGTCTCAGGAAGCTAGACATCTTACCGTGGTAGTTTCCCCTTCAAATATGCTTGGTAGTACCACGGCCCTCTCCTCTTTAGCTCCTGGAATACTTAAAAGTTTCCAATGATCTATGAGATTTGATTATTGAAATTCATTGTGGCTCAGGAGGCAGACTGGATTCCACTCCTGGCTGACACTCACCAGGTATGTAACTTCGGGCACCGTAATGCATGCCTCTATGCCTCAGTCTTTATACCTATAAGATATAGATGATTATAGTGCCTACCCCATAGAACTATTGTGAGAATGTGAGGAGTCAGGGCAAACGAACCATGTAAACTGTGCTGGACATGTAGTGAGTACTCAATGGCGATCACCTGCCACTGTGTGAAGGGGACTCCTCTGCTGCATTTGCCACCTGTGTGGAAGCTCCATAAGGGACCATGCTTTGTCTTTGAAGTACAAGAACAAGGCCTGACTTAGAATAAGTGCTTAATAAAGATTTGTTGAATGTGATAATGAATTTATGGATTTAAATTCTAAATTTAAATCTAAACCAGTACTCTTAAAATGCTGGGATCATGATTTCATTATCACTGTTACGTTTAATCAAGTCAAAAAGCAGAAGAATTAAAGCCAAACCTTTAGAAAAATAATTCCCCTGATGTTGCATCTACATCACTGGTAACTATTTGTAGATACCATGAACTTCCATTCATGGCACTGCCTAGTCATTTTCGGTGTCTAAAATAATAATTAATAAATATTTGCCAGAGTACAAAGAACTCCGCTAGACATTTTGGATGAGACAACAAATGACTCTCTCTCCATTCAAGATGAGGGCTGTGAAGTTAGAACATAGTATCAAAATAAGTCTGTACCAAAAGAGTAGACAAGCCCTCTCTGCTGGTGGCAGATGGTGAACTTTGTCATGGGTCAAGGAACATGGGGAAATTCAAAATTACTCAGGTATGCTTCTCCCCCCTCCACCACGTCCATCATTTGGTTAATACATAAATAACTCTGAATATATTTTTTCTTACCCCTCTGTCTTGTATTTGCTATTTTTCCTTCTAATAGTTTGTTCTATAGTTTTATTGACAGAGGCAACTCAAATCATTTTCAGTCTTAAACGTTTTCTTAGTCTTAACAAAATATCTTAACAATTGTAAATGTAAAGAAAAGCTCTCATTGAAACAGTAAATGTTTTAATTAGTTCACATAAAATATATTCTTTTGGAAAAGAAATTAATATCTCCAAGAGATGTTTACACTTCCCATGTTTATTACAGCATTATTCACAATAGCTAAGATATGAAATCAACTTAAGTTTCCATAAATAATGTTAGTATTATTCAGCTTTAAGAAGAAGGAAATCTTGCCGGGTGTGGCAGCTCACGCCTGTAATCCCAGCACTTTGGGAGGCCAAGGCGGATAGATCACAAGGTCAGGAGATCGAGACCATCCTGGCTAACATGGTGAGACCCCGTCTCTACTAAAAAATACAAAAAATTAGCCGGGCGAGGTGGCAGGTGCCTGTAGTCCCCACTACTTGGGAGGCTGAGGCAGGAGAATGGCGTGAACCTGGGAGGCAGAGTTTGCAGTAAGCCGAGATCGTGCCACTGCACTTCAGCCTGGGCGACAGGATGAGACTCTGTCTCAAAAAAAAAAGGAAATCTTGTCATTTGTGACAACCTGGATGAACCTGGAGAACATTATGCTAAGTGAAATAAGTCAGGCACAGAAAGATAAATACTGCATGATCTCACTTCACTTAAGTGGAATCTTAAAATACTGCATTATTTCATTCACTTAAGTGAAATCTTAAGTCAAACTTGTAGGACCAGGGAGTAGAATGGCGGTGGCCAGGGGCTAGAGGAAATGGCAAGGTATTGGATAAAGGGTACATTTCAGTTATTCAGGATAAGTTCTGGAGTCACGACATGGCGACTATAGTTAGTAATATCGGATTGTATACTTAAAATTTGCTAAGAGAACAGATCTTAGAAATGTTCTCACCACACACACAAACAAAAGGTAACTGGGAGGCTATATTTATATGTGTGTGTGTATGTGTGTATACCTATATGTGTATGTATCAGAGGTGGCCAGTTAAATCTCTCAGGTGAGTAGCTATCTTAAAAGTGCTGATCAGATTATATCATACGCAATGACCACCTTTCCCTGGATGAGCAGGTAGTTTAGAGGATGAAAACTAGATCAGAGGTAGCAGCCATCGTGCTGCCTACCCAATGGCCTGCAGCCCTCTGTCTTCCTAGTTAGTAGAGCTCATCTCCCTAGAGAGGCCCCAAATGCCAAACACTTTCATTCCCAGCCTGCCTTATAACATAGGTACAGGATTCAGGGGCGTGTGAGTAGAAGTCTGCTGAGTGGCTTCTGGGAAAGGCTTTTCTCCCTAATTACAAAATGATAATTAATAAACACATTTTTTTCCTACCTTGACATTGGTACTGAAGAATGTGAAGCCTGGAGCCATAGCAGCCTTCTTGGGACTCTTAACATTAAAAACCAAATACTGAACATACTATAAAAGAAAGGAGGAAAGAATCTGGGCTTCTGATGACATCTCTAACTGCTACACTCACCTTCTTGGTGTATGAGAAGATAGATGTGCCTGCTACCACCTACCTTTAATTGACTATTCTGTTATAAGCAGTCAAAACTATACGATATATCAGGGTCACTTGGCTGTCATACTGCAAGACCAAATAGTATCAACTAAGCAACTTATTTTCAAAATGGGCCTATGTGAACCAGCGAAACATTTAGACCAGGGCAATGGATTGGCCCATGGGAGTTAGGAATTCCGGTTCCTATCATTTCAGCTCTGGCATCAACTAGTTAAGTGATTGGTACTAGATAAGTCATATAACCTCTCTGGTGTGCAATTTCTTTACCTGTAAAATGAGATATTTGGATTGAGAAAGCACTTAGGTCCCTCCCTTTCATCTCTAACATTCTCAGATTCGATGTTTAAAGTAGCATCTCAGATAGGGTTCCCAAAGAAGCCAACTGAATCTGACATAAGCTTGAAGGAGGTTTATTAGGAAGTGCTCTTGGGATCAGCATCTGTGAAAGAGGTGGAGAAGGTACAAGATTGGCCAGAGGGAGAATATGAGAATATGAGGGAGAATGAAGCCTCAATGGAGGCCTTAGCCATGGGATTGCTGAGGCTGGGATATAGGAGCAGGGAGGCTGGACCTTTGTTACTCCCACATCCATCAGTGGAGGAGGCTGCCCCAGGAGGAGGGGTGAAGTGGCTCTCTCTCCAGCAATACAATCCACATAAGGGGTAGATGGCAGAGGGCTTTCTGCAGGGAGCACTCCCAGCAGCTGCGGAATGTGCTTCATTCCTGAATGGGGATCTGAGTAGTGCACCCACCATGAGTAGGAACCAAAGTTTACCTGTGTTAACAACACAAGGTTGACATCTTTCATTCCATGTTAATTGCTGAGTTTTTTTCAGTATGGAAAATTTCAAGCCTCCACAAAAGTAGAGAGAATAGTATAATGAACACTCATCTATTTCTCTCCCATCCTCAATAAAGGTCCACATTCTACCATTCTAGTTGCACATATTCCCCACCTCTATATTATTCCCCTCTGCTGGAATATTTTAAAGAAAACTCAAAATATTCTAATAATCACTTAGGGTTGATTAAATTCAACATGCCATAGATTGTTTAGGGTGTCCACATGTGTCTCCAATCGTAAAGGTGTCATTGATTAGAATATTTTAAATCATAACAGGTTACTATTTCCCCATCTTCTATGAGTTTATTTCAAGGACTTCTCATGAAACCCTGAAGGGACACTTTCAAGCCTCAGAGATTTCACCTTCCCCCTTCTTTCACCCAGTAGTAGGAAACTACAAAGTGTGGCACTGGGTTTTAAACTGGGAGCAGTAGGTCCCATTATGAGCCAAGCCAATTAGGGGCTCCTAGTCACTAATACGTTTCACCACAGTATTTAGATGAGCAATGGTAAGCTGCAAAGCATTACTTGGTAAATGATGATTTTTAGGTTCCCAAGGTCAGTAGAACCAGGTTTTAAAATAGTGTTTGTTTTTGCTATGCCCTCACTTTTCAAAAATTCTTCCACATAATGGCCCTGTTCAATCATTTTTATTTCCAAATATTCATGTCCACTGATACTTCTGATAAAATGGAGGGTCTCAGCCCTATTGCCATAAAAGGGATCCCAGACGAAAAGGGATCACTAACAAAGTGATATGTTTAATTCCTTTCAAAAATCAACTAGGATGTGTAGAAAGATAGACACTGAAGGAAAGTTCAGATTGAATGCATCTCCCAAGCTATGTGCTCACAGGAGTTCCTCTGAGCTGTCTGCTACTTACTTGCCACTTACATTGTTTTCTAGAGAATGCATCTTTAATTTGGTTTTGTTTTCTTTCTTATGGGAAGCCTGGCTACAGAGACAGACAAAAAGGTTTTAATTCCTAAGTGATTGTTCAGAAGCATAAAAGCCTGAGGCAGTCTAGTTCATGTGTATTAATACTATAGAAGGACAGATGAGGACTAAAGACGGCAGTGTCTCTCCTAAGAAAGCATGTAGTTCAATTGTGAGGAAAAGCCAGGCAAGCATGGAAGTCCAATAAGAACAGTTACTTGAAAGCACAAAAATAAAATGAGTGTAACTTATACATAGATACAACCACCTTCATGCAGTCTAAGAAATTTAGATGTTTCTCATGCTGCTTGAAAAGTTAGCCAAATAATGAATTCAAGGTTTAAAATTCAAAGGGCAGAGAATATACTTGGGAACTGAAATATCAACCTTACATGGTGCTTCCATGATGCTCATCAAAGAGGTTTTTATTTGGAAGTATATGTTTCAAGGTCACAAAGTGGAATATAATTTTAATAACTCTTCTCAGGCTCAGTATCACTGGGACTAGGCAAACACTAGTGAAATTCTTTTGCTTCTAAGAAATAAAGACTTGGAATATGAGATAGAAAAGTTCTAAGAGAAGCAGACAAAATCCAACAATATAAAATAAAATTATATATCACAATCAAGTGTTTCCTAGACTACATTAGAAAATCAATTATAGAAAGTTATCACAGTAATAAACACATATGATTATCTCAATAATGAAAAACTATTGACAAAATTGAATGTACATTTATAATAAAATATCTTATCAAGGAAGGCACAGAGCTATACTTACTGAACCTGATAAAGTATATCGACAGGAAACATTACAATTAATGGTATTGTTGAGAGACTTCCTTTTAAAATCAGAAATGAGACAAGATTGCCTATTATTAATTCTATTCAACCTTGTATTAGTGGTCTTCTCCAATGCAGTTATGGCAAAAATAAATAATAAGTAAAATGTGTAAGGACTGGATAATAACAAAACTATCTTATTCCCAAATAAAATCATTGTGTAGAAGAAAATCTACAGAAAAAGATTTACAAGTTGCTGGATATAAAAATCAATGTACAAAAATCAGTTGCATTTCTATACTCCAGCACTGAATAGTTACGAAAAATTTAAATAGATCCCATTAATATATCATTAAAAACATAAAGATTCTAGGAATAAAATTTTAAAAATATGTGTAAAACTTCTATGAATAAAATGACAAGGTTTTATTGAAATACAACAGAGAAGGCTTAATCACACCATATACCATGGTCATGGATTGGAAATTTCAATATTTTTAAGGACAGTGTTCCCCAAATTGATATTTAGATTCAATATGATTTCATTAAAACTACCAAAGGGTTTTTTTTCTGTGAAACTGACAAACTGATTCTAATATTTATATGGACCAAGGGGAATTTAGTTTAACAGATATCACCATTTATAATAAATAATAATTGATCCAATATCTTATCAGTTTAGGGATGGTCAAATTGATCAAAGGAACAGAATAGAGAATGCAGGAAAAAATATGTATATAATACATTAGTCTGCTTGTGATGCCATAACAAAATATTATAGACTGGGGGGCTTACATAACATTTACTTCTCACAGTTCTAGAAACTGGAAATCCAAAATCAAGGTGTAACTAAGTTGGTTTCTGGTAAGCACCTCTTCCTGGCTTGCAGATGCGTGCCTTCTCATTGTATCCTCACATGGCAGAGAGAGAGCAATCTCTCTCTTCCACTTTTTTTTTTTTTTTTTTTTTGAGACGAGTCTCTGTCACCCAGGCTGGAGTGCAGTGGCGCGATGTCGGCTCACTGAAAGCTCCACCTCCCGGGTTCATGCCACTCTCCTGCTTCCGCCTCCCGATTAGCTGGGACCACAGGTGCCCGCCACCAAGTCCGCCTAATTTTTTGTATTTTTAGTAGAGACGGGGTTTCACCATGTTAGCCAGGATAGTCTCGATCTCCTAACCTTGTGTTCCGCCTGCCTCGGCCTCCCAAAGTGCTGGGATTACAGGCACGAGCCACCGTGCCCGGCCTCTCTTCCTCTTCTTGGAAAGCCCTACCCTTATAACCTCATATAATTCTAATTGCCCCCAAAATGTCCTATCTTGAAACACCACCATACTGGGACTTAAGGTCTCAATACATGAATTTTTGGAAGACACCATTCAGCATATGGATACTTAGTTTATGACAGTAGCTATTATGTTGCAGGGACTTTTCAATAAACAATGCTGGGATAATTGGATACCCACAGGATAAAAACCAAAAATTGGGTCTATACCTTATGCCACATGTGACAATCCATTCTAGTGGTTAAATGTGCAAGGTAAATTTATAAAACTCTTAGAAGACAATACAGACTATCTTTATAACCTAGAATTAGAGAAGTTCTTAAGACACACAAAACCCACAAACCATTTAGACAAAGATTAGTAAATTAAACCGCCTTAAAACTAAGAACCTCAGTTCATCAAACTTCACCATAAAGATAGTGAAAGGAAAAGCCACAAATCAAGAGATAGTATTTGCAATATACATAACTAACAAACAGAAATAGGCAACGGAAAGCAGACCCTTCATAGAAGAGGAAATCCAGATAGCCAATACACACACAGAAAGTTGTGCAACCCCTTTAGTTAACTGGAGAAATACAAGCTAAAATCCTTAATGATCTGTTTTGTTACCACTAAGTAGGCAAAAAGTCTGGCAATATTAAATATCGGTGAGAGAATGCACAATTTCTATATGTATATTGCTAGTGAGAGAGTACATTTGCAGATCCTGTAAAGAAAGCAATTTGACATTATCAGTGAAGATGCCTGTGCCCGTGGCCCAGCAATTCCGCTTCCAGCAAGGCCTAGAGAAATTCTAGGGTGTACATTTGGAGAATTCTTTATAAATATGTTAACAACAGAACTATTTGAATAGAAAAAAAAAAAAGGGAAGTAACCCAAATGTCCATCAGCAATGGAACACACGGATGCTGGAGTGAACATGAATGAACCATAGCCACATGTAGCACAATGAATGACCCTTAAGAACATAATGTCACTTGGAAAAAAATAAACCACAAACAATATGTCTAATATGATTATATGTATATAAAGTTCTAAAACATGCAGAAATTTAAAGCCATACAATTTTTCAGAGAGAAGCATGATAAAATTACATATTAAGGTAGTAAGGGATGACTACTGGAAAATTCAGGATGGAAAAGGAGATGGGGATCAGGTAAATTCTTTGCTTATGCTATCTATTCATTGTATCATTATTATTTGTACCTCACATATATTTTAAACATTCTTTTGTATCAACTTAATAATCGATAAGTTTTTAAAAAGAGAAATACTGACCTGCAGCAATCTTTACATTGATTATATCTAATTTGTGTTTTTTAAGAGAATACTTTTCTATAGATATCATTTCCTGACAATATTGGAATACAAGCAAAAAATAAATCCTCATTATCCCAATAAACATGACAGAAAATCTTCAAAGAGGAACTGCAGGCAGAGGGAGAGAGAGAGAATAAAATCACCACCCGCCTACACGAAGCCAAAAGTCTCCCTTGAAAAAAGAGTCTGCGAGACACACATCCCCCAGCCGACATCGCTGTCAATTCCAGTGATAAGGCTGTAAATTCCCTTCCTGGGCCTGGAGTTTAGTGTAAACACTCCAAGAGCCTGCAGGATCACAGAGAGAGAAAGAAATGGCTTGGCTCTGGCTGTTTTTCCTCTTAGGGGAATGCTCACTATCAACTGTTGAATCACAAAACCCAAACTCCCGGCATCTACCAAGGGCTGTGCGTCCCTGTTGCGGGCGAAGAGGGAGAGGGAAGAGGGGGAAGGGCGTAAGCGGGGAAGGGGAGCGGGTGGGTGGAGGGCAGGAAGGGCCGACAGCGCTGGGGCCCCGGGCAGTGGGTTCCTGCGCCGCAGGCCCTGGGATCCTGCTGCAGCCGCTAGGTTCCAGCTCCACAGAACTGCCCACACCGCGCGCCGAGACCTTTTCAGCTTGCAGACTACACATCATTTTAGGAGCTAGAACTGACCACGCACAGCTTTCTGCTCCGCGTCTAACTGGCCTCGGGAAATGGAAACATGGATAATACTCCAGGACTGCCACTCGCGGAATGAAGAAAAAAAAAAAAAAGACGCGCTGGGCACAAGCTTAATAGATCCTTATTTCCATGTTCATGTGGGAGACTAAAGCACATCTTGCAATTAATTTGGTTGCCCTGTGATCCATTACCGAGAATGCACACAGCAGCAAGGCCAACTATGCGCTGCTTCGGGGAGAACATGCGGCTCCGCCCGCAGAGCCAGCCTGAAATGTCTTCTCAGATAGCAGTTGGCAACAGCAGCTCAGCCTGTCGGCTGCAGCACTTAAAGCTGATGGATATATATTATTTTTGTTTGGGAAAAAAAATCCATTCTACCGTTAATGACTCCTGGAGTATTAGCTCAACTATTTTGTGTTAAAATAAAGGATGATTTAGAGAAGTTTCCCATGGCCTCTCAGTAACTTATGTCAGTATATTTTTAAAAATCAACTTTATTGAAGTATAATTTACATACAATAAAATGCAGTCATTTTAAGTGTACGGGTTGATGAATTTGGTTTGTGCAACTAAGTACGATTAAGATGTAGAACATTTCCAACACCCAGCAGTTCCTGTCCTCCTTTTCTGTCCATCGTCCCCATCCCCTGCACTCCCTGCCCCAGACAATCACTGATCTGCTTTCTGTCACCATACATAACGTTTTGCTGTTTCTAGAATTTCAAATAAATGGAATCAGCTAATATATTTTAAATTCAGGGTCTCCCTCATTTTGAGAAACTTCTATTTTCTGAGGTGTTTTCTCTTGATTCTCATTGCTCAAAAGTGCAAGACTTCATTTTATTTCCCCTAACCCAATCTAAATTTAAACTTAAGAACCAGAAAAGCTGAAGATTTCTAAATTGAAGGGAAAATACATGCAACTCACACAGAACTTTAAAAAAAAAATGCTTTTCTTTTACCTGTTTCATGTGAATTAACTGGACAAGTTTCCCAACCTCATGGCTGACCGCAAGTGTCAGCTTCTGGGGGAATAAGACAAAATCCATTTACAATAGCCGCAAGTAGAATTAAAAAGAAAACTCTGAAAAGCCAGCCAATTATAAAATAGTAAAAAAAAAAAAAAAAAAAAATTAAAAAGAAAGCTGCCTGTCAGAATTACCTATGGAAATTTCTTCTGTGTCCAGTCACTGACTGGGGCCACGGAGGAAGGTGGTAACTCTCTTCACATTTCTGAAAAGCCTCTGAGAGGCCAGGGAGTTTTGGGTGGTGTAATGATATTCCACTGATTGACACCTGTGCCCAGTTCCAGTAGCGCTGAAAGCTCTTCACAGTGAGCAACCCCAAGGTTCCCACTGTTCACAATCTTCCTATGCACAAGTCTTCTTAGGAACTCAAGAATGGCACAATTTTTACTTATTCCCTACATCTTCTAGGCCATCACCTTTAGAGAGTTTTCAAGAGGCTGCAAGTCATAGGATTATAGAACTTCCATCTACCACAGCGGAAAATGAGAATACAGACTGTTTTCCTGCCTTCTATTTTTGTTACTCAACGTATCTATTTTAATGGCAATTAAACTCTGGTACCCTCCCTTATCTGTGTTGGCTAATGTATTTAATTCCACCACTCCCATAGGGAATAATCCCAGATCTACAGCCTGTACTATATTAAAGACTCATGAATGCTTAATCAGAGCAAACAGAGGATTTGGTTTGTATAAACTGCAAAAGCTTGTGTCTTTTATGTCCAAAGAGCAGGACTGAAAGAAGAAAATGACAATAAATCATTTCAAGAAACAGCCTAACGTAAATGTTGTATGTTTATTTAAAACTTCATACAATCATTTGTCTAGAGCTACAGCCCAGTTTCAGAAAGTGACTTGCCATAATGAGATTCAGAGGCAAGCAGCATTCAAGAGCCAAAAAGACATATTACCTCCTTCCCAAACTGGCTTACGGGGAAAATAATAAACTCTTAAATAGAAAGAACCACAGCATCCAAGAGAGTAATGCAACACTAACACAAACCTTTGATAATTTTAAAATAATTCTTAGTTAAGCGATTGGGATACACAAAATTAACATAGTTTTAAAGAGAGTAGAAGGAGGCAACTTCTTTTTTGTCTGAGTTGAAGTGAAAAAATCCAAGTTGATATCATCCTTAAGTTTCCTTCCAATAAAAAGAAACAAGAAGAATAGCAGTATGAGTCAGAGGTGGGGTGGGGATTTGGTTGCTTGTTAGGTATTTATTAAGTAAGAGGACGCATTGTGCAGGGATTTAGAGCTTGAGCAGGCTCTGGCTTCAGGGTGCCTTGGTTTGAATCTTGACTTTGCCACTTCTCAGCTGAATAGCTTGGGCATGACCATTCTTTTTCCCAGTCCCTTCATCTTTCAAATTGGATGATGATAAAAACACCAGCCTCAGAGAATTATTATAAGGATTAAACATATATGGAGCACTTTAATAGTGCCTGGCACCTAGTGAGTAAGTGTTGGGTTTTTGGAGAGATCTTCCATGTGTTTTAAATATAGCATGAGGGAAACTTTGGCAGTGATTTCACTAGAAAGTGGAGATGGGTAGAGGTTGACAAAAAGTTACTTGTTCTGTGACCCAAAGAGTAGATTTTTTGGAAAGAGTAAGCAAAATTATTCTCAAATTATTTTTGAGGTAAAGGGCAAATACAATTCTGTTCCTACATTGCCTCAAAACCAAGATATGTAAAGCCAGCGTCAATCCTTATTTCATAGGTTTGCACTGTCTTTTAAAGTATGCATTATTCTCTCTTTTATTGAGAACAGCACGGAATCAGCTGGCCATTAGTGCTTTCTCAATGCGCTATGGGCTTTCATAACTGGGTACACATGATCACATAAAGCCTGACTTCTCTAAGAGACAGTGCTGCCAACAAGTGCAACAAGACTGACAAGTCCAAAGTCTGGCCCATAGCAATATCCTAAAATCTGGATTAATCTGTTTGTAATATTCTGCTGGCAGTTGACATGGTGATAGATTTTCTATTTTTTTCTCATTGATTTGTTCGACTGGGAAGAGGGGAGGGGGAACCCTAATGAACTTTCAACCCTGTAATAACCAAATAGAGAAGGTGGTGGGTAGAGGGGAGTTAATTTTATTATGTAGATGCTGATGTATAGTAATGCTTTCTGTCCTTACAGCTTCAAAAAGATACAAAAAAATTCCAAGGAATCAACCATAGAAATAGAACACAGTTTATTTATAATTATGTGAACTGATCCTGGGGAAGAAAACAGATGTGAAAAATGTATAAAGCAACCTTAAAAAAAACTTAACATTTTGCAGTTTGTAAGGGTGTTAATACAAATTTCAACATAACCATAAGGAAAAGTGCTATGTTTCATCAGTTTTACCGCCATCCAACACAGCTCTTCTAAATCAGATAAAGTGACACTATTGTAATGCTAGGCTGCTGGCACTTATAGCTATGGATTTTCTTTTAATTTCCCCAAGAAAAGTCATAGCATATATGTGTGTGATTGTGCATTACTTGTCCAGATAAATAAGGACTATCCTGGTTTTAAAAAATCAAGTATGTAATTCAGCTGAGATTAGTGTGCCATGAATGATGAAACCGAATTTAACCCAGCACTTTCAAATCCCGTTTTTGAGACACACTGAAACAGTAAGATAATGTACCTGAGGTCTTGATTTTACCTTTCCCATTTAGTCTGCTTGAACATGAAAGTGAGAGTTTCTTATAAAATCCAATCAATATTTATATTTGTATGAAAAGCATTGAAGAAGCAAAGTTGTCAAGCCCCTACCTTTCTGACATTTATAATCCAGACGGGGAGAAAGATATAAACATATGGAACATTTTATGACAAAAGACAATATAACTAGCTTTTCAAAAAAACTTTCAAAGAGATTTCACAGTCTGTATATGATTAATTCTTCATAAAATTCCCTGTAGAAATTACATTGCTAGAGAATTTCAGAGGAAAAATTTACTTCCACTGGAGAGAACTGGTGGGAGAGAGAAGGTAGAAGGCTTGAGGGAGGAATGGGGATGCCAGAAAAGAGGGAGGTAAGAGCCTGGGGCATGCTCAGGAGCCTGCATTCACCCACCTAAGAAATACTAAGCTTTTACTACATGCCAGGCACTGTGCTCCTGTAGGAGTTGCAGGGGATAAAAACAGGTTTAGTCCTTGCCTTCCTAGAACTTAGAAAAATTGTTTTACATATTTTATTTTTGTTATTGGACCCATTTGAATTCCTACTGTATATGTGCCAAATAGAAGGATACCTGCTGCTATTTACAATAGCAGAGAGTTGAATTCAACCCAAATGCCCGTCAATGACAGACTGGATAAAGAAAATGTGGCACATATATACCATGGAATACTATGCAGCCACAAAAAAGAATGAGTTCATGTTCTTTGCAGGGACATGGATGAAGCTGGAAACCATCATTCTCAGCAAACTAACACAGGAACAGAAAACCAAACACTGCATGTTCTCACTCGTAAGTGGGAGTTGAACAATGACAACACATGAACACAGGGAGGGGAACATCACACACCAGGGCCTGTTGGGGGCTGGGGGGCAAGGGGAGGGATAGTATTAGGAGAAATACCTAATGCAGATGATGGGTTGATGGGTGCAGCAAACCACCATGGGACATGTATACCTATGTAACAAACCTGCATATTCTGCACATGTATCCCAGAACTTAAAGTATAATAAGAAGAAGAAGAAAGAAGGACACCCACTGGTTCACTTTCCTTCTCCCTCCATTATAATTCCTGTCCTCACTCAGGAATGCAGGTCCTTATGGACTCCCTAATCATCTCCCTATTTTAAAAAAACCATTTTTATGAACACTTGGATACATTCACATAAAAGCCTGAAGAGACTGAAGGACTGTCTCTCTCAGGAGATGTATTTTTAAAGGATATAGCTAATGGTGTAACTCCAGGTGCCAGCAAGATGGCCCAGGAGGCAATTTTAGTGTGGGGAGAAGGGGGACAGTACAGAGAGCCTTGACACCCCAATCCCCATACAAAATCACATCTCCAGGCTAAAATACCTAGAACACTGATTTATCAAAGAGCTAACGTTTATTGAAAATTGCTTGAGTTTTTTCAACATGTCAACTAAGTTGTCCATCTCAAAGTATTTCTCAAAAGTCACTTAAGTGAAAAAAAAAATGATTTTAACAATAAAATAAGAACCAGACTCTTTGGAGCAGATTTACTCTAGGCATACACCTTGTGGACCTTTTCACGGTTTTCTTATTTGTGTTTCTTTGAACATTTTGAAGTACTATCCTCTTATTTGGGGAAACTTTTCACATGAAAAATATCAGTGGAAAATAACTTTAAATATGCTCCAAAAATAAGGGCAGTACTGCAGTTATCTTTGCTAGAGACTCGGGGGAGGAGGGCCATGAAGGTAATAAAATCGCAACATGCAGCGTAGCATGGTGAGCAACTCAGGGCCTGTGGTTCAATTGCCCTAGATCGTACTTAGGTCTTAACACTGAATAACTTGAATCACTTTGGGTAAGTTCTTTAACTTCTCTTGACCTCAGCTTTCCCATTTGAAAAATGTGGATAATCCAGCTTATTAGATTGGTATAAGAATTTGATGAACAAATTTATATCAAATTCTGAGCATAAATGAAGCGCTTTATAATTATTAGCTAGGATTCATTCATCTACTATGTGCCAGCTATTGTTTTAGGTATTGGGGATATTGCTGTGAGCAAAAGTTTTTTCTCTTACGAAGATTGTGTTCTACATGGAGTTCACAGACAATAAGTGTATAAATATATAATACATAATATGTAAAATGTCAGGGGTGATAAATGCTATGAAGAAAAACTAAAGCAGAAGAAGGGTAGAGAGAATGCCTGTTGGGAAGAGGAATTACAGCAGATAGGAAGTTAGAGGAGGGTCTTTCTGACATTTAGGCGGGGACCTGACTGAGGGGATGGAGAGAGCCATATGCACATCTGGAAGAAAACAAAGAGAGGCTGAAGTCACTGTTACAGGATTTGGCTTTCTGTTTGCCAGATCCGCTTTTGAGCTGTTCTGTGGTTTTTGGCATGTCTGTGGACAGTTTTACATGTTTCCTTGGAATTGCTGGGAGTGCTGAAGAGACAGAATCTGGGATGAGCTTTCAGGAATGAGCCCCAAAGTAACACCACAGTGCTACAGCCTGTGCTAGGAGGAGGAAGCAACCATGGGAACCAGGTTCTGGCTCCAGAACCACCCGTGTCTATAGAAATCTGCACCAGCAAAATGACTGTGCTGCTTCACATGCCTTGCTAACGTTGGGATCCACCTCTCCAGGACAGTAATCTTCCCCAGACCCTGAACCAGGAAACCCCTTGGCCATTTGGAATCTCAGTTAGCCTGAGTAAAAACAGGTGCTAGTAAGAGCTTCCAAGAAAATTCGTTACCTAGCTGAATCCCAAATATGTTAAAACCAGTGTCAGTATCCAGCTTTGGGCCAAATATAAGCAATTTTTAAGCAAGAGGGTAAAGTTTATCTTAGCCAGAACATTATTCAATCCAGCTACCATTTATTGTGCTTTTCTTATGCACCACTATGACTGTTGTAGAAGCTGGGGCTTAGGGGGACTTCACTAGAAGAGACCTTCCAAACACGCAGCGTGGTTAGTGGAAAGTGCTTGATGCTTCCGGCAGGGATATCGGAGTATCAGGAAAAAGGTACAATTATTTTATACACGTTGCTCACACCCGTTAGTGTCTATGACCTAGTTGACACCCTGCAATCTGTCCAGATTAATAGTTGCTCCTTCTGAGAAGAAATGAACTGGGAGATGGGAAGAGAAGAAAGGCGCGCAAGGTGTTACATAGTGGAGGAAGGCTAACTCTCTGTCCTGTTGCAACCCCAGTGTGGCAAGCCCTGGTTATGAGACATGTATTGCATATGCCACAGCCCTCATTGAGTTATCTAAGTCCCTCAAAAGCCAAACTTGTGCAAGATGAGAGATGAGTCATTGTCACATTGTGTGCCAGGGCCTACAAGTGCACCATAGCTTCCCACCTGCTGTTTTATCTTTACCCACAATGGTGTTCCCTGACTTCCCACCTGACAGGTGAGTTTCAAGGCTGCTCAGAATGTTTCCTCTTTCTGGGGCCCTACCCTGACCTCCCCAAGTCAGGGGGGCCCCCCTGAACCACCTGCTTTCCCAGTTGGGCTTCTGAGGATTTAGGTCACATTTCTCTTAGGTTCTGATCATTTCTGTAATTACTAGTAATTGCTCCTATAATTTCTAGTCCACATGCCTGCTTTCCCAGCTGGATTCAGAGGTCCCAGAAGGGAGGGCCTGTTCTAGAGTGAGGAGTGTTACGTGACCCACTTTGTAATTTTCAGTCTTCATTTCATTCTCTGGGGTAGGCCTTATAGCTACCAGCTTGTAGTGCTAAGATTCACCCCCAAGTCCACTCGGCTCGACCAGGAGCCTTAAATCATGACACTATGCTTATAGTGTCATAACACTTTGGAATATTCTGTATTAATTCTTTAATCCAAAGGAATGAATGAGGAATTTGACCACCTAGTAAGGCAAACAATTGCAGGAAGGTTTCCAAGTCCCACCATCAAGATGTTTGCATAGTTGGGCAGGGGATGGGATGGGCTGAAGTATTAGAATAAAAGGCCACGCAAGGAGGAGCTCAGGATCTGTAGGATGACCTGGGGCCATGGTACTTAAACAGAGAGCGATTCTGGAAGCATCCCCTTCAGTGACTACATGTCTTTGTCACCCTGATGGAAGAGGTTTGGGCCCAGATAAATTAAATCTGTGCTATTTTGAAATCCACCTGTCACATGTTCCCCTTTGCTTGACATGATTTGTGCTTACTGATAGCTCCTTTTTATAGAGATTACCTCTGCTGTTAAGCTTTCCCGTAGGAGGGAAGTTTGAGGCTTAATAAAAGCACACAGTGACATTTTCAGATTTGTAAACATAGCTTTTCTTGACCACTTTATCAAGCTTCATAATTAGGGCTTTGAGTTTTCTCGAATGGTTTTTACACTTTGGTTGAAATGTCTTTCCACACACAGTGTAATGGAAAAAAAAATCCACACAATAAGAGGTCCTGCTGGCAGGTGTTTTAACAGCTGTAAAATTATAAAGCCAAGAGTTCATTCTCATATCTTTAAAAATGACCAGGTCCTTGTGGGCCCCTATTAATGTTTTCTCAATTCTATTAATAGACTTCCTTTGCTAGTGCCTTGCAATGTATAGCACATGGCATGTTTTATGGAAACACTACCAGACTCTGTTTTGGAAGTTTCTTTTTCTTTCTTCCAGACTTGACATTACATGTTTGATCAGAAGTAATAATAATTTATACTTTTTTTTTTTTTTTGGTACAAGCTACTTGTTTTAGTTTCTCAAAGTGGGGAATGTCACTTCAGAGAAAGGTCTATTTGAGAGTTAAAATCCTTTGAAACACAGAACACATTTGATTCTTGAAAATGGTTCCAAAGTCTGTTTGGTTTCCCTCTTCAAAGTGGTCAAATGCAAGCTGAAAAGTGTTTCGAATGAAAATCCCTCGGCTGTCTGTCATCTCCCTTGCTTGATAAACACAGGCAAGAACTGAAAACTACTGGCTCAGCACTGTAGTGTTGCTGACAACCATTCAGTCCATGCCAATTTCCAAGGCTTAGTTAATTCAATGAGTTAATTTTTTAAAAAAGTAATTACATAGCTAAAATACACATACATAGCTAAAATTTTCAATGGTGAGAGAGGGTCTACAAGCAAATGCAAATTATTCTCTACACCAGCCATTGGTTCTCCAATTTTCCCTGTTTCTTAAGCATTCTTAAAATATTCCATGCATATAATAAACATTTTATTATACATAGATAGCCTACTCTATATGCAGTCTCTATACACTATATCTTGACGATGGCATACTAGCACACATAGCTCTACAGAAATATTTTTAAAGGATTTTAGAATTCTATGACACTAAACGAGTCCCCTTCTAATGGGCATAGAGATCATTTCCAGTCTTCTGCTATTATAACCAGTGATTCAATAAAGCCCCGATTTACAGCGAGGGCAGACCTCTGGTAGCATGGGGGTGGAATGGCTAATATAGCAGAGAAGCCGCTGCTTTTAACAGCTCATGGCAAGAGAAAGTCCTCAAAAGGTCAAGTATGGTTTCCTGGGCACACTTTTTGGAGGCTGCGTAGCTGCCACACTAACATGGTTTTAAAACAGTGCAATAAAATAATTTGACCCCTTTTGACCTCAAAGGTATATGGCAGTGATTCCTAAAGTCAGGACATTCCATTTTGGAACAGATTTTTAGTGAAAATGGTGACCTTTGCATATTCTTTATTTCTGTCACCTTGTTTTCTTTAGTCTATTTGGGTATTTGATACACAAAATCAGATTGTCTCTACTAATTACCCAGGACATTTTTCCTGTGTTGGTTATTTCATTTTAAAGGGAAAATAAATTGTTGGCTCTTTCAGTTTTTTAAAATTCAAACCTCAGTGAAATCTTCTTGCCCAAAATATTGAATCTGAACCTAAACAAGCCCTCTAAATCTAATAACCAAATTACAGAAAATATGAGAGAGAGAAAAAAAGAAAACCAAATTAACCTATACCATGAAGAAACAATCAACCACCTGAGGTGCTCTACGGGACAAACAATTCAATTTTTCTGTAAATACAAACCACAAAAAAGGGGCAGGAACTGAGCTCTGTTCTCGAATAAGAGAGGCTCACAAGAAGTAATAACCAAAACCAAACTGGGTTTGGATTCAAACTATCAATAAATAATAACACCACCTGTGAGACAGTTGGGGAAATTTGAATATGGCCTGGGTGATATTAGGAAATTATTTTTAGTTTTGTTAGGCAAGAAAGTGACTTGGTGAATATGTGTTTAAAAAGTCTTTAAACAGAGATGCATACTTAAATATTTGTCAGTGAAATGATATGACATCTGGGATTTGTTTTAGAATATTCCAGAAGAAAACTGGAGGTAATAAATGAAACATAATTAGCAAATTATTGATAGTTGTTGAAGTTAAGTGATGGGTACATGGGAGTCATTATATAATTCTTTTGATTTGGGGGTACCATGTTGGTTTTCTAGAACTTTCTTTTGATTTGGGGGTACCGTGTTGGTTTGTTCTAGAACTTAACAAAGTCCCATAGACTGGGTTTCCTCTGATATCTGTGTCCTATTCTCCCCCTTTTAAACCTAGCTAATTCTAATCATATTGGATTAGGGCCTACCCCAGTGGCCTCATTTAACCCTAATTACCTCCTTAAACCAAATCTCCAAATACAGTCACATTCTGAGGTTTCAGGGGTTAGGACTTCAACGTGTGAATTTTAGGAAATTACAATTGAGCCCATAACAGGTACCAATGAACTTTTCATAACAAACAAGTTTTATAAGTAAAAGAAATGTTAGCTTGTGTAGGAGACAGTTTATCATGGGCAGCTTGTTTGCTAATACACACAACGCACTCCGTCAGGTGATCAGAAATTTCATGATCTCTACTTCCCTGCTCTCCTCCCAGACAGAATAAAAAAGCCACTGATCACAACCGAAATATGCTGATTTATTGGTTGTTATTTGATGAGCACACAGACCTCAAACCCTAAGAACTCACTGTAGGAGGATTATGTATTCCATGATGTGAAAAGATCACTCCAACCTTGGAAAGCACTTACATCCAAGAGGAGGGCAGCTAAGCTGTCCCCATTGAGACTGGGTATGTAGGGGTATAGGGCTCACTGGTTAAAGCAGATTGGTTATACCTGTTTAGCACCTGTTTTTTAAGTAAACTTTAATAGACTCCTTTAACCACACCAGCCACTCTCGTTTTTCCTCCCACTGTTTTTTCCCTCCCCATCTTACAAAGTAAACCAAGGACTCTTTGGATAAATTTTGTGCTAAGAATGGTGTCAGACCTCTAGGTGTCAGTCTTCAGAAACACAGAAAGGCAGTTTTCTTGGTATTCTCACAATTTGCTGTGAATTTTCTTTTCGAGAAATTATTTTGACAAAGTTTCAAGAATCATAATCCAGTACTCCCATTTCAAAAATACATTCTTACCCAAAATATGGGGAAAAATTATATGTACACAGTTGTTCATCACAGTCGTACTTATATTACCTCAAAATTGGAAGCAACAGATACATGTTTAATGTTAAAATAGTTTAACTATAACACATCTAATTGCTAGAAAATTCTATGACCATTAAGGGAGAATCCTATTAAGAAAAGTCCATGAAATATTTATTTAAATAAATGTTTTAAATTCTGGGAAAGAGGGAAAGGATAAACAAAGTCACAATGCAGACAAATCTGTACAAAATTTTTGTGACACACAAAGAATTAACTTTCTTAATTTACAGCAAACTCTTACAAATCAACAATAAGAGTAAAACACCAGTAACTCAATAAAGAAAGAAACAATGAGGATGAGCAATTTACAGAAAATGAAATATAGTCAAACATATGAAACAATGTCAAATGCACTCAACTCAAAATTCAAGAAATCCCTATTGCAATTACAATGAGACATTCTCTCTCACCCACCTGGTGGCAAAGATCCAACAATGGAGGAAGTGGTTTGAAGAAAGAGGAACTGTTGGTAGAAGTCTAAATGGGTGTGACCCTTTATGGAGCACAGTTTGACAATATCTATCAATTTTTAAATGCTCATTTCCTTTTTCTCTTAGAGGTTCCACTGCTACTAATTCCAGAGAAATCTCTTTATGGTGCATAATGATGTGTGTGTGTGTATGCATTATTACCACAGCATTTTTATGTAAATAGCAATCATTGAGGTATGGTTGGACAAATTATGCCATGTCTATATAGTGGAATACTCTGCAGCTGTTAATAGAAATGAGATAGCTTTGTGTTTACTGGCATAAATTCTGTGGTGAAGTATATATATACACACACACACATATATACATATACACACATATATATACATACACACACATATATACACACACACACATATATATACATACACACACATATATACATATATACACACACACATATACATATATACACACACACATATACATATATATATATATATATATATATTTATATGTCCATCTGTCCCTGCAAATGCTCAGCAGCATGTGAAAAGATGCATACTGGACTGCACGCATTGGCTGTCTGAGAAATGAAACGTGGTGAAGGAGAGTCAGATGGAGATAACCTTTTCCTTTCTACAACTTTATACCCTGATAGATTCAGGCAAGTAGGTAGCACTTTTAGGACACAAAAACTCAAAGTGACAGTTAAAAAAAATTTTTAGAGGATCATGGGAAATACTCAGAATGCTAAGTGGTAAACAGGAGACAAAACTGAATTTGCAATATATTAATAGTAAAAATTCATATGACAATTAAAAGGAATAGAACATTCCCAAATTATAATAGCTTATGATCTGGTGGTTGAATTATTGGGAAGGTTTTTTCTCTGTTACCTAAATATTTGGCAACCTGTTTTCATGACTTTTACCATTTTAAAATAATTGAAACAAAATAAAGCATACAAATTTTCTCGATTGACTTTAATTTTAGAAACTCACATGTGCACCTAGCGATGGGTCAGTGAAGAGCAGATCAGAGTGAGACGAAGCTCACAGGTAACCAAGAAACCAAACCCTGCATCCAGAACCATCCTGAAATTAAGAGAAGTTTCTCAGAGGCTTCTCGTACCCAGGCCATCCAGACTCACTGAGTGGTCTCAGTTGAACACCCAGAGAAACCAGCGTTTTATCTTGAGAATTCAAAAATTATCTAACTTCTCCTTGTCTCAAATCCATGGTGTCCTCAGCGATTTCTCAGGTTGGCCCCACAAACCATAGCCCCATTTATTTCCTGTAGTCCTATTCTTGTAATTCTCTCTTGCTCTTAAGTCAGTTCCTATCTTTCTCCATATCCCACAAATCTTTCCATGTGCCATCTAGAACTGTCCCATTTTGACCTCCAACTCTCTTTGTCTTCAAAATCTTCTCTCGCTTCTCTGCCAGACTTACTCATCAGGGTTCTCACAAGGAGGCTGATTATTTTCTCAGGTCTCACTCATCAGAACCCAGAGACAGACCTACTTCTTTCTCTCCTGACACTGCCACTTCCAAACCACCATAACTCCTATACATATATTCGTCTTCCAACCCAGTCTTCTCTTCTGAGCTCCAGATCCACGTATCCTACAGCCCCCTTGACAGATCTGCTACTGGGAGATCTCACAGGCACCTAAATTGAAGAAATGCCTATTGCATTTAAAAAATATGCACAAAGTATCTTGAATGGGATCCTTCATCTTCTTTCTGCAATCCCACTTCTCCTTCTCTAGTGCTTTCCATCTTGGTAAATGAATCTATTTGTGCCAGAAGACTGGGCTTCCTTGACACTTCCTTCTTTCTCACTTCTATATCTAACCATCATCAAATCTATGGACTCCTAAATATTTCATAAGTCCAACCACTTTGCACATCTTTACTCCGTTATCCTGGTCTAAGCCGCATCATGTCTCAAGGAGACTATTGTAGTTGCCTCTACCTGGTCTTCCCATGTTTTCTCAGTCCTCTTTCTCATCTGGTCTCCACACAGTGGTTCTACATGTGTAACGTGGAAATATGATCACATCCTCCTTGAGCCCCTTCAAATGTATGCCTTTGCTCACAGAATGAGACCCAAGCTCCTTAGCTGGCTCCGTAAGGCATTCCATAATCTGCCTCTACTCTAGCCTCCTCATACCCCAAATATTTAATGAAGAAACCCAGACTAATATGGGACCTGGCCTAGGAGAATAAATAGGTAAACAACATAACTATGATCATGACAAGTGCTACGAACAGGCTCTGAGCTAGAGACCATCAGGGTGAGAAGAGCTGACCTCTTTGAGATGGGGTGATTAGAAAAGGCCTTGGGAAGAAGCAACAGTTAAGTTCATCCCAGAAGTATGAGGAAGTATCAGGCATTGTGAGGACAGAGGGGAGTGTTTCAGCACCTGCAAATTCAGAAAGCTAAAATAGGTGACAGGAGAGAGAAAAAGATAGAAGTCCATTGTGAATGGAGAAAAGTGAGGTGGGAATTTAGGCAGGGTCTCCTCGCTATGAGCAGGGAAGAGTCGGAATTTTATTCTAAGGACAGTGGAAAACCACATCTCCTTCACTGATCATACTCCATCCCACTGGGGCTCTTTCACTTCTTTAAATGGTTCAATATCTTTCCTGGCCCATGGCCATCCAAACATAGTGTTGTCTCTGGAACCCCATTTTTTCTTCTGTCATCCATCTGGTGCCAACACATCCTTTGGGTCTCAGCTGAAATGCTACTTTGTCCCAAAGCGCATCGCTGGCCTCCCAGCTGAGGTCAGGCCCTATCACGTACTCTCATATCTCCCTCTGTTTTTCCTTCGTGGCTCTTCCCACTATAGAAATGACTTGATATAACATGTCTGTTTGCCAACCACTCTATCCCCAGGACTGGGCACAGCCCAGATTCTTTAAAAGGATTCTTAAATAAATGAACAAATGCCTAAGTTAATGAAAATTGGGGAAGCTTAGAGTATGTTTGACCGAGGCTGACAATGACCATAGAAACTTTTAAAGTTGGAAGTGATCTGGAATCCCTTTAAGCCAAGCCACTCATTTATTGATAAAGGATGGATCCAGAAAGAAATCATCTGTCCCAGGTCACTGAGCTGCTCACCGGGCAGATCCTGCTTCTGGATCCAAAGACAGACCCTCCCATTTTTCTCATAGAACTCTGTGGCACTTGAAAAAGGTCCTGGGGGAAGTAAATTCTTCGAGACAAACTGTTTCTGGCTGCTAATAACTGACTAGGAAAGAAAAAATAATGTAGGCAGCATTAGTATTTTCCTGATGGATTTAGTTACAGAGATTAAAGTGTCAGCTTGGTAAAGTTCCAGCATGTCTCGGGTTTGACACTAGTTTTAGAGTGAAGGTAAAGACGTCCAGAGCAGGCTCTTTGACATGTTGGGGAGCAGTGTCCCAGGGGTCTCTCCCTCGGAACCTCGGCTCAGTTTGTACGGTGCGTCTGGTTGGCTCTGGGAGGCCCACAGCTAGAAAGAATAACAGGGGTGTGCCGTCCAGGCCCGAGACCTGTTGGCACTAAAGTGTGGGAAAAGTTCTCACAAGGCCTGCCCACGGTCAGCCCTGTCCAGACCGACGTTATTAATCTTTCATGTCCCCAAACACTCAAGTCACAGCATTTTGAAAGGGAAAAATAAAGTGGGATGTCACAGGGGCAGTGTGGTAGAGTAGAAAGAACAGCAGAAGGTGACTTGGGAGTTTGGACTTCAGTTCCTCAAAAGAAATCAAGAGTATTGGACCAGGTGATGCACAAGCTGCCTACTGGCTTTATGATTGGGCTTGAAGCTTTTAAATCCTGTCCAAATCCAACATATCTAAACACATTTTCAGGAAGTGGGAATAGGGCTTAGGATCTTAGAGTCAGACTGCCTAGAGTCCAGCGTTGGCTTTACCACATTTTAGCTGTATGCTATTGACCTCTTAGTGCCTCAATCTCCTCTTCTGTAAAATGGGCTTCATCGGGTTATTTTGAAGATTACAAGAGAACTCTATTAAAGTGGTTAGCATATAGTAAGTGTTCAATGAATGTTATCTATGACTAGTATTATCTTCTGACACAGGAAAAGCATGCCCAGAAAAGACGAGGGACTACAGTGAGCCCAAGGTTTACGGTCACTTACAGGGAAGAAAGATAATTCCTCAGCTGTTATCAGTATCCAAATGGTATCAAAAGAAATGGTATTCAGGACATAACAAATAGATAAGCACAGTCCAAAACTGTTCATACATCCTGATCTCATTTTTGAAAAATTCAATATGAAACCCAATACTACGTATATAGGTAAGGAGGCACAAAAAAGAATGTTAGCAGCAATTACCTCTGGGAGGAGATGATGGGGCAATCTGTGGCCTATGTTTTCTTTTTTATTTCTTATTTGCTTGTTTGTGCTTTCTAAATTTGTTCAGCAAACATTTTGTGAAAACAAGGATTTTTTTAATGCTAACATCAGAGGAACTGGAGAAAATAAATCAAATTTTTGTCAATTGCTTTATTATACTTATAGATTACTCATCATCTGGGACCCTGAATCACTCTCATTTTGTAACTTTTCATTTGGAAGTTATTCTTACAACTGCTTCTGGGCTTTTAGTTGCAAAACAAAACAATGCAAAAATTGAAGGAGTCAAGTGTCAGTGGGAACTGAAACATGTGGAGAAGGAACATGACAATAATTATTCATTAAATGGCCGGGCGCAGTGGCTCATGCCTGTAATCCCAGCACTTTGGGAGGCCAAGGTGAGCAGATCACAACGTCAGGAGATTGAGACCATCCTGGCTAACACAGTGAAACCCCAACTTTACTAAAAAAACAAAAAGAAAAAAAAAATTAGCCAGGCATGGTGGCAGGTACCTGTAGTCCCAGCTATTCGGGAGGCTGAAGCAGGAGAATCACTTGAACCTGGGAGGTGGAGGTTGCAGTGAGTTGAGATCACACCACTGCACTCTAGCCTGGTGACAGAGCGAGACTCTGTCTCAAAAAATAATTATTATTATTTGTTAAATGAATGCAAGAATTAACAAGATTCACTCAAAATCTCCATGGCATGGAAACTGATTGCACATGGGGTAAGATCCATGCTCCTTAATATGAATCACAGTGTGACTCCAGTCTTGCAGACACACACACACCCTGAGTTTCTTCAGGTCTATAGGTACACACAGAGTTACATTCAAGGTAATAATTCAAATTCCACTGGCATTTGCCCCTACCTGCTTAACACAAAGCTCCTGAAAGCAATGAAGTCAAAGGATAATGAGAAAGTAGAGATGAAATAAAAAAAGAATTATAGTCTGCTATCTTTAAAACGATTTTTCTCAGTTGTTTTCTAACATATCAAATTTTAAAAACATATTTCAGAATGTACTCTTTGGAAGGAAGATTACATATTTGTTTCTTTGAAATCTGAGGGTTGCATGAATTCGGACGTGCATGTATTTCCTTTCCTATATAGTCTGTGTACTTCACGCAGTCTCTTTCCTGGAAAAGGATGGATGGTCTCAAATGTATTCTATCTCCCACAGCCCTAAGATGGTGCTGGCCAAATGATATACCAGAGTAACTTTTTTTTTTTGAGACAGGGTATTCCTCTGTCACTCAGGCTGGAGTACAGTGGTGTGATGATGGCTCACTGCAGCTTCAGCCTCCTGGGTTCAATCAATCCTCCTACCTTGGCCTCCCTAGTAGCTGGGACCACAGGCACATGCCACCATCCCCAGCTAAAACCAAATTTTAAATCTGGCACAAAAAAAAAAAAAAAAAGCTTCATGCTTCAAAATCTCTCCTGCCCTTTGACCTACTGAGGTTACCAGGACTCTCCAAAATCCAGAAAGTCCCTTCATGGCAAGGCTGGGCTCTTTGTGCTCATACTGGGCAGTTTTCTTTTTTTCTGCACTGAATACTTATTATTACAATTAATACTTAATTGAAATAGGAGCCCAAAGCAGTAGCTGGGAATGTCCCAAATCATTTCTCTCATGAAACCTCAATTCTTCTTCCTCCCAGTAATCCAAGGAGTAGAGTGGATCAGATTGAACTTAAAGGTATAATGAGTAAAAGAAGATAAACTCAAAAGCACTTTTGCCTTTCAATACCTCATCCCTTCTGAAATATTTTAAATAGTGTTTTAGGGAAAAGAAAAGTTGAAGATGGGTAAATAAACTGTTGATTTAAGTTATTCTTTTCCTATACATCTGAAGTATTTTATTAGCTTGCTGAATATCTAGAACGACCTGGAAACCTACAGGGCCCTTTGTTCTGTGAGGGCCTCCCCTTTGCATTCCTTCTGACCACCAGTGCCCAGTCCCCACCACTTATCCCTAACAGAGATCTGTCTTAGTGCATTAATGAAATCACTAATGTCTAGCAATAGACACCCTAATACCACTGTTCGTAGAATGACATGTATATTACACTCTGCCTCCGTATCTTTCATGAGGGAGTTTTTATGTGTCACTAAAAAATACTGTACAACACTCTTTATTAGCCCCATGATACCCCAGCCCATCAATACTTGTCCAGGCCTGATGAGATCATGCTATGCTTCTTAATCAGAGTGAAAGACAGCAAGAAATAACTTTATGAAAAAATCAATTAAAAACCAGTTGCCCAGGTGAACAAAACACATCTTTGGGGCATGAGAAGAGGAGTACTAATGAAATGAAGTGGCAGGAGGCACTGCCAAGAAAAAGGCCTAGTGATTACTGGTCATCTTGGTGTATGTCACTTTTCTTTTTGTTTTATTTACATAAAACCCTTTCATTCAAACACAAAAGATAGTCACTGTTCTCAGGTGCTCTGAATGAGGTTTCTAGGAGCAGTGATGGGTTTTTGCAGAACCATCTGTAGACACACCTGGTCCACAACACACCCAGCCACAGGCAAGAAGTCAAACTGATAGCAAGGTAATGCAGACCTTGGATTTCTGCTTCAGAAATGATGCAGCAATGATGGCTTAGTATATATGCTGCTGAAGCAAGCACAGAAATGATGGCTTAAAGTGCAGATTTCTGGGTCTATTCCCAGAGAATCTTTTGTTGAGAAGAACACAGAAATCTGAATTTTAAGTAAACATGCCAGGTAAGTTTCATGCAAAAATAAAGGCTGAGCACCACTCTTGCAAGAGGCATGACTCATAAGCCAGCAGTCTTCTTAGTGCAGAAAGTTCACCAGATGGCCCCCAGATGGTCAGGTCTCCCAGTGTATCCACCCATGTAACCACGCAGCCCAACCAAGATATGGAACATTTTCCTCCCTAGAAAGTTCCCTCAAACCCCGTTGCTGTCCTGCCTCATCCCCTGCCCAGACAACCAGTGATCTGACTTTCATCTCCCTAGGTTAGTTTTGTCTGTTGCAGAACTTTGTACAGGTAGAACCATACTCTGTTGTGTCTTGTTTCTTTTGCACAGTCATGTCTATGAGATGTCATGATATAATGAATGGATAGAACTCAGCACAGTGTAAGGTCCTTGTGCATGAATGACAGCTGCTATCATCACCATTACCAATATCATTGTATCCTCTGAAGATTTATTATAGTTTTCTTTGCTATTCAAAAATAATGGGAATAAGTATGGTGGCTGCACAGCCTGGGAAAATACTTTCATTATGGGTAGTTAGGCTTCTTGTTAGAAGGTCAGACTTCTTTAGGAACACCCTGAGACAGCAGACATAAGTTGGCCAGGTAGCTTGGTTGGAATACAGCTACCACATAGGGATCACCAGAGCTCTGAGACACTGCTGATAGCTGTTTTATCATGGGTTCCTTTTAATCATGGGTTCCTAGAGAGCCAAGCCACAATTGTTACATAAATATTCCTGCTTAAGAAATCCTGGCTCATGGAGCTCATGAGTAACGAAGCCAGATTCCTTTCAGAGGTAGGAAGAGGCCTTTAAGGAGAGAACAGCCCTACCTACACCTCAGCTTCTAGAAAGCTGATCATGGGTTGTATGTGTTTCTTTTCGTTGCTTTCCATCTATAATTATGATACTTAGAATACAATTATTTAGAAAAACAGGAAGAACGTGGCAGAACACAATTATTACTCTTGTGTTCATTTCTGGTTCAATTGGGGTTCTGTGGGAATGTAGATAGGAGAGAAACTAGATTAGGCTTACTTATTTTATTATTTATATATTTGTTTGTGTCAAGAAGGCTTTCAACTCAGAGCAGATTAGAAACTCTTTCCAGGAAAATTAAATCTGGGCTTAAAAAAATATATGGCACTAAGCTCTATTTAGTAAGGTGAATTCCCCTGGTAGAAAGCCCAGTATTAGACATTATGCCCTGCTTGGAAAAAATAACATTCATATTAAATAGTTTGCATTTGTAGGGGGAAGAGGGATAGCATAAAACAAACAAAAAAGCAGAAGTAAGAAAGGGCAATATTTCGCTGGCATGCTAATGGTAACACAACAAACTAGCTCATGGAGATGGCATAATATTTCATTCCATGACAGCCAACGTATTAGTGATGGACCATAAGGGAGAGAAAGTGAGGAGTCTGAAACTCTTTCATGACACTTGGAACAAGCACCCTATGCCCCTAGCAGTCCTGTTCACTGGTGGCTGCACAGGAAAAATCCCTTTGGTTTGCTTTTATTACTTGATTTTGTGGGCATTCCTATTCAGCCATCTTTTTGATAAATATTTGTTCAGTGCCAATTTTTTTTTTACCAGGTACTGTGCACACTTCAAGCTTCTTTTGGCTCTAACCAAAAAACAAAAAGAATATCATTTTAATACGGACTGTTATTTCCATGTAGCACTCCAATGTCCAATATAGACATGCTAATTCCATGAAAATTTTGTCTTGGATTTATTTTTAGATTTGTAGAACTATTATTTCTTTCAAACAGATAAAACTGGAGGGTTTGATTTGTGTCTCATTCCTTCATGGCCTCATCACATTGTGTACTGCATATTTTACTCTGTCATCTCCCTTGAGATTTGATCTGCTTGAAGGCAGGGTCTTATTCTAATCTCCCCACTTAGCACGGGGTCTAGGACACAGGAATTACTCAAAAACGTATTGATTGGATGAATGAACAAGAACAGAGAAGCTTTTCTAATTTGCCTCATAAAAATACTTGCAGAAATAAACACGTAGTAGACGGTGGTTAAGAAGCACCTGGATTTTAAATGTGCATTCTCTGGAAACTTCCTAGAAATCCTAATTAGGTCTGGGGTGGGTCTCAGGAATGCAAGTGTTTAACAAACCCCCAAGTAATTCTTATCACCAGGCACGTCTGAGAAACTCTGCTCTGAAGTAAAATATTATTGACAGATGATACTTTGGAAAATCAAGAATGATACTTCAGCTAGAGCCATATTTGTATGGACAATAAGCATTAGTACCTAAAGCACAATAAAGATTAAGCTAATGCCAGTATTCAAGTAGAAGCTCTGTTTTAGAGCCAGCCTTCCTCTTCATAGTAGCATATCACTAAGTGATTTTGACTCTGCCTCAGTGCACAGAGGCCTGAAGCCCCACCTTCTCAGGGTGCTGGACCATAGTAGCCCCATTTCTACTACTTCCATCTCCTTGTTTCAATTTCAGATGTAAATGAGGGCCATTCTGAGGTTGTCTGAGAGGTAAATTTACTGCCCATTGATTTTCACAAATCCTGTGGGTCCTGTGAAATCCTCTTAAATGAGTATCAGATACAGGAACAAAACTGAGAAATTGAATAGGAAATGCCATAGTTCAGAGTGAAACGCGAATGTTCATCTGTTCTGCTGAAAAACATAGGCCCAGTGTGATCTGTCATAAGCCCAGGCTGATGCTGGTAAACACATATTTTAAGGAAAAGCCTCAGATATGCCCCAATTATTGTATAGATGTCCAGGTTAGAGCAGGACAAATGGGGCAGTGACTCTAATTGGCTCCTTGGACAAATTCAAATTTTGAATAAGCCAGGGAAAGTGTGAAATCGTGGCATCATATAGTGGTAACTTCTTGCAAAAGTATTACTTAACTGACATCCTAAAACAATATGGCTTCTCCTAGAATCAGTCACCAAATGCCACTTGCATGGTTATAAAGCCACAGTGATATGCAATGATGCCTCTGCCAGGGAATGACTGGCAACCTGAGTCAGTCACCTTTCCTCCACCCCAGCCCCCAACACAATAGGCTTTCATGCAAAATTGCCCATTTGCATTTCAGTGTAATTGAGCACATTGAATATAGCTACTCTGTTAGCATTTCCTCTGCTGGGTGCTAGAAGTATAAAGCAAAATGAGCCATGATGTGTGACCATGCAGGGTTTATCATTTGATAGAATAGTTGCCTAAAATAAACAACATCATAAGGATAGAATGTGTTAAATCCCCAATTGTGACATAGAACAGTGCTTGTCAAAGTTTAATGTGCATATGAATCTGGGGATCTTGTTATAATGCAGATTCTGATTCAGCCGATGTAAGATAGAGCCCAAGGTTCTGCATTTCTATTATAACAAGCTGTCAGGCAATACGATGCTGATCTGAGGATCACACTTTAAGTAACAAGGCATTCAACATTCAAGTGAGAGTATCAGGAAGGTAGCCAGATATATGCATGTAGAATTCAGCAGAAAGGTGAAGATACAATTTGGGGAGTTACAGATATCTAGATGACATTTAAAATCATTAGATTGACTCAAGTGACCACGACAGTGAGTGTAGAGAAAGAAGATGAAGGAGCAGAACATTGATGCTGCATTTTAAGCAAGCGAACTTGGCTGCATCCAATGGTTCCTTTTGAGATTAGTGAAAAACAGAAGAGCAAGGCTGGAGTTCAGTTGTAAAGGGACTCAAGTGCCACTTTAAGAAGTTTTGACTTTAAGGAACAATTCTTGTTCTTGACAGTCGTGGGGGAAACTAGCTGATGGCAAGATGACATCAGCTAGTTGTAGTCACACCACCCGGTCCTTACACAAACAGAGTCGTATAAAACAAGTTAGGCTAATATGCTACTCTGGGGCTCTGAAAATTCCACAAAACATTTAAGCGAGCAATTTTGAGTGACTTTCTCAATGTGGCAAACAAGTTATTCCTGTAACTGAGGGCAGACTATAAATATGACACGTCTCTGTTTGGTAATTGCTTTTATTTCGGATTAAGACTAGCAATTTTCTTGTCAGAGACAGGCATGCAGTAGAAAGGGGGTGGGGAAATTTGGACAGCTCAGGCAGTTTTTGCAACTTGAAAAGCCATCTGCAGTTATTTTCTTTTAATATGGCAGATTTGGCATTAGCATCAACTTTATTTTCTCTTGTGGTCTTTTTTTTTTCTTTTTTTTGATACTCTGTAGAGCACAAAACTTTATTAACTCTGTTAAGCACAGACCCGTTATGTCTTGTTATTCCTCTCTAAACTGTACTCTATTCCAAGAGTTCTTGGGAGAAGTGGTTGAGAAACTTGGAAAAACTGGATGCTGGTAAGGGGCACTCAGGTTTTAATAATCTCATTCACCTTAGTCATTAAACCGAATGTGCAAATCCCCAGAATTGCACTGAGCTCTTTGTAACCAGCTAGTCACCATGTGTTTATGTGTCTTTTAGATCTTAACATGTGTGTGTTAATCCAGCCCTCCCACAGACACCTACTGCAGACATCCATACCCAATGATCATGTGATCAACATGACTAACTCACTCCATTTACTGAAAAGAGCAGTCATCATTTTTCCCAGAATCCTTGGCCTATTCTATTCTTTTTCAAAGCTATTTTTGGAGGTAGTAGAATGTACCAAGAGAAGAGAATACAAGAGATTTCCCTTTATCTACAACATTCTATATTATTTACATATAAAAGTATGATGCAAAATGACATAATGTTAACATTTGTTAATCCTGGACAGTGACTATTCTCCTGTTTGTTATATTTATCTTCCCTCCTTTTTAATATTGTGCCTTTTTTTTTTTTTCAAAATAATAGCAATGAAAGCTCTGCTGAGAACTCAGGGTAAACAGACCTGGAGGCACAGAGCAGTTTCCCTCTGACTTGTCTTTCTTGCCTCCACTTGCCTTCAATCAGAAATCATGTCAAGAGATGAAAGAAGTACTCATGAACTTTTGTACCTTAACTTAGAACTACTTTTGGATATGGTGATTTTTTTAACACCTTTTTTTTTTTTGGTTAATCTCCGTGCAATAAAATTCACTCTTTTCGATGTTCAGTTCAATGCATTTTGGTGAATGCAGTCTGTAGCCACCACGGTCAAGATACAAGATGGCTCCATCACCTTTTATATTCAACTCCCTCTGTCACCTTGACTATTGGCAACCACCATACTGTCTCTGCTCATATAGTTTGTTTTTCCCAGCATTTAAAAAAAATGTACAGTCAATTCCTTTAATTTTTATTTTTAGGTGACTTCAATTTCATGTATTCTAATTATGAGAGGATTCAATGAGCACATTATCACTCTAAATTTTCCAAACCCAAAGTTAGGAGTAAAAGTCATTTGGCTTCTTATCATAAAGCACACAGTTGGTCATTCAGGCCCAAAATATCAAATCCATATTTTCTGATATTTGCATTTAATTAACTTATCTTTTTGTGTAAGTGGATTTCACATGGATCTCCCATAGAGAGCTAATTGCAGCTCACATTTAGCCATTAGATTCTCACATGTAATTTCTGTCAACATCCCTGGGAAGGGTGCAGAATGAACTAAAGGCAAAATTTATTTCACTCTCAAAGGTTAACCAGGACTTCCTTTCCAGTTTCCATTTTGTGTCAGAGCTCATAGTAAGTTGATCTGACATGAAGGTGACAGCATTTCTTTTCTTCCTTTGTTCCATTTAATTATTTTTAAAAGAGACATAAAAAAGTTTTAAGATTGCTTTCAGCACCTCCTTTTCAAATGCTACATTCCAAGTTTAAGCTCAAACTTAACTGTAATGAGATTGTTATCAACACCTGACAGAAAAAATAAAAGCATCATGAATGAATATATTCAACCCCCCTCTTGACAAGACCGCTTATATCTTCTCTTATGAAAGCACAGTATAGATTCTTTCTGTCTGCTTTTTATGCATATCATTTGCATAATCTACCTAGGTGTCTAAATCATTCTAGGGATTTCTGAGAAACTGACTTCATTCTACACATGCTGTGGAGGGAAAAATATCGAAGTGAGGAGTGGAAACATCACTCCACCTTTGTGCTCCCTTAGAAGTAACTTTGAGTTTTTGCCCGAAGCAATTAGAAGACACATTTCTGTTTGGGAAATACACATGCTCTATCAGTGGAAGTCAGGGAGCAAGCATGATTATTTTCTTTAGTAATTTAGAAAAGACAATTTTACAGCATGCTTTAGGAATTTAAAAAGCCCCAAACAGTCCAGAAATTCAGAAATCATAAGAAGTAGCATACAGACAGACGCATGACTTTGTATGGACTTTCATCATTCTAGCATACATTATTTTAAGGTGATTAATGTACATATCACATGATAGTTTTAATTTACCATAATGTTTTTATGATATCAAATGAACAGAAACTCGTCTTTTTCCATAAGGAACAAATCTAACACATACACACAAAAAATAACTTTATAGCATAAAAGGCAAAGAGAAAACAGTAAAGAGCTGTGTGGTCTGTCATATTTTAATAGTAATGCATTGCTTAATGATAGATACATTCTAAGATAATGCATTGTTAGTGTTGTCACTGTGCAAACATCATAGAGTGTACTTACACAAACCTAGATGATACAACCTACCACACACCTAGGCTAGATGTATAGCACATTGCTTCTAGGCTACAAACCAGTACTGCCTGTGACTGTACTGAATACTGTAGGCAACTGTAACACAATGGTAAGTATTTGTATGCCTAAGGTAAGCATTTATACAGCAAACATATTGTTAAAAGATACAAAATAGTATATTTTCGGCACTTAATGGAGCTTACAGGACTGGAAGTTGCTCTGGGTGAGTCAGTGAATGAGTGATGAGTGAATGTGAAGGCCTAAGATAATACTGTACACTACTGCGGACTTTATGACCACTCGAAACTTAGGCTACACTAAATTTATTTTAAAAACTTTCTTTCTTCAACAAATTATTAACCTTAGTTTACTGTAACGTTTTTTACTTTATAAACTTTAATTTTTTAAAACTTTTGGGAGCAGTCTGGCAAGATGGCTGAATAGGAACAGTTCCAGTCTGCAGCTCCCTGCAAGATCCACGCAGAAGGCTGGTGATTTACGTATTTCCAACTGAGGTACATGGTTCATCTCATTGGGGCTGGTTGGATAGTGGGTGTAGCCCACAGAGGGCGAGCTGAAGTAGGGCAGGGAGTTGCCTCACTCAGGAAGTGCAAGGGGTTGGGGGATTTCTCCTTCCTCGCCGAGGGAAGCCATGAGAGACTGTTCCGGGAGGAATGGTACACTCCTGTCCAGATACTGTGCTTTTCCCATGGTCTTCACAACCAGCAGACCAGGAGATTCCCTCCATTGCGTGGCTCGGTGGGTCCCATGCCCATGGAGCCCAGCAAGCTAAGATTCATTAACTTGAAATTCTCGCTGCTGGCGCAGCAGTCTGAGATCAACCTGGGACACTTGAGGTTGGTTGGGGGAGGGGTGTCCACCACTGCTGAGGCTTCAGTAGGTGGTTTTATTCCCATAGTGTAAACAAAGCTTCCCAGGAAGTTTGAACCGGGTAGAGTCCACCATAGCTTAGCAAGGCCAACTGCCTCTCTAGATTCCACCTCTGTGGGCAGGGCATCTCTGAACAAAAGGCAGCAGCCCCAGTCAGGGACCTACAGATAAAACTCCCATCTCCCTGGGACAGAGCACCTGGGGAAAGGGGTGGCTGTGGGTGTAACTTCAGCAGACTCAAATGTCCCTGCCAGATAGCTCTGAAGAGAGCAGTGGTTCTCCCAGCACAGTGTTAGAGCTCTGATAATGGACAGACTGCCTCCCCAAGTGGGTCCCTGACCCCCGTGTAGCCTGACTGGGAGATACCTCCCAGTAGGGGCCGACAGACACCTCATACAGGAGAGCTCTGGCTGGCATCTAGTGGCTGCCCCTCTGGGACAAAGCTTGCAGAGGAAGGATCAGGCAGCAATAGTTGTTGTTCTGCAGCCTCTGCTGGTGATACCTAGGCAAACAGGTTCTGGAAGGGACCTCCAGCAAAATTCAACAGAACTGCAACTGAGGGGTCTATCTGTTAGAAGGAAAACTAACAAACAGAAAGGAATAGCATCAGCATCAACAAAAAGGACATCCACACCAAAACTCCATCTGTAGGTCACCAACATCAAAGACCAAAGGTAAATAAAATCACAAAGATGGGGAGAAACCAGTACAGAAAGGATGAAAATTCCAAAAACCAGAACACCTCTTCTCCTCCAAAGGATCACAACTCCTCTCCAGCAAGGGAACAAAACTGGATGAAGAATCAGTTTGACAAATTGACAGAAGTATGATTCAGAAGGTAGGTAATAACAAACAACTCCAAGCTAAAGGAGCATGTTCTAACCTAACTCAGGGAAGCTAAGAAACTTAAAAAAAGATTAGATGAATTGCTAACTATAATAACCAGCATAGAGAAGAATATAAATGACCGGATGGAGCTGAAAAACACAGCACGAGAACTTTGAGAAGCATGCACAAGTTTCAATAGCCAAATCGATCAAGCAGAAGAAAGGATATCAGAGATTGAAAATCAACTTAATGAAATAAAGCATGAAGTCAAGATTAAAGAAAAAAGAGTGAAAAGAAATGAACAAAGCCTCCAAGAAATATGGGACTATGTGAAAAGACCAAATCTATGTTTGATTGATATACCTGAAAGTGACAAGGAGAATGGAACCAAGTTGGAAAACACTCTTCAGGATATTGTCCAGGAGAACTTCGCCAACCTAGCAAGAGAGGCCAACATTCAAATTCAGGAAATACAGAGAACACCACAAAGATATTCCTCAAAAAGAGCAACCCCAAGACACATAATTGTCAGATTCACCAAGGTTGAAATGAAGGAAAAATGTTAAAGGCAGCCAGAGAGAAAGTTCAGGTTACCAACAAAGGGAAGCCCATCAGACTAACAGCGGATCTCTCTGCAGAAACCCTACAAGCCAGAAGAGAGTAGGGGCCAATATTCAACATTCTTAGAGGAAGAATTTTCAACCCAGAATTTCATATCCAGCCAAACTAAGCTTCATAAGTGAAGGAGTAATAAAGTCCTTTACAGACAAGCAAATGCTGAGAGATTTTGTGACCACCAGACCTGCCTTACAAGAGCTCCTGAAGGAAGCACTAAATATGGAAAGGAAAAATTTGTACCAGCCACTGCAAAAACATGCCAAATTGTAAAGACCATCCATGCTATGAAGAAACTGCATCAACCAACAGGGAAAATAACCAGCTAGCATTATAACTACAGGATCAAATTCACACATAATGATATTAATCTTAAATGTAAATGGGCTAAATGCCCCAATTAAAAGACACAGACTGGCAAACTGGATAAAGAGTCAAGACCCATTGGTGTGCTGTATTCAGGAGACTCATCTAAAGTGCAAAGACACACATAGGCTCAAAATAAAGGGATGGAGGAAGATTTACCTAGCAAATGGAAGGCAGAAAAAAGCAGGGGTTGCAATCCTAGTCTCTGATAAAACAGATTTTAAACAAACAAAAGTCAAAAGAGACAAAGAAGGGCATTACATAATGGTAAAGGGATCAATGCAACAAGAAGAGTGAACTATCCTAAATATATATGCACCCACTACAGGAGCACCCAGATTTGTGAAACAAGTTCTTAGAGACCTACAAAGAGACTTAGACTTACACACAATAATAGTGAGAGACTTTCACACCCCACTGTCAATATTAGACAGATCAATGAGACAGAAAATTAACAAGGATATCCAGGACTTGTACTCAGCTCTGGACCAAGTGGACCTAATAGACATCTACAGAACTCTCCATGCCAAATCAACAGAATATACATTCTTCTCAGCACCACATCACACTTATTCTAAAATTGACCACATAATTGGAAGTAAAACACTCCTCAGCAAATGTAAATGAACAGAAATCACAACAAACTGTCTCTCAGACCACAGTGCAATCAAATTC